>NW_012105365.1:1210827-1239886 GCF_000951045.1 Mandrillus leucophaeus
GTGACCAATTATTCTGAAACTGATGCAACAGATCCCTAGATGGTTTTATTTGGTTAAATACAGAAATTGACCCTTCTGGTTTTAAAGCTGGAAACTTACCTGTCTTTTATCTGAGTTGCTTCCTCTATAGGCTGGTCCCTTTCCCACTGTGTCTGGAATTGGTGGGTTCTTGGTTTCACTGACTTCAAGAATGAAGCTGCCGACCCTTGCCCTGAGTGTTACAGTTCTTCAAGATGGTGTGTCCGGGGTCTGTTCCTTCAGATGTTCAGATGTGTTCAGAGTTTCTTCCTTCTGGTGGGTTCACAGTCTTGCTGGCTTCAGCAGTGAAGCCTCAGACCTTCAGGGTGAGTGTTACAGCTCTTAAGGCGGCAGGTCTGGAGTTGTTCATTCTTCCCGGTGGGTTCCTGGTCTCGCTGGCCTCAGCAGTGAAACTGCAGACCTTCACTGTGAGTGTTACAGCTCATAAAGGTAGTGTGTACCCAAAGAGTGAGCAGCAACAAGATTTATTGCAAAGAGCAAAATAATAAAGCTTCCACAGTGTTGAAGGGGACCTGAGCATGTTGCCGTGGGCTGGCTCCGGCCACTTACTTTTATTTATCTGACCCCACCTACATCCTGCTAATTGGCCCATTTTACAGAGAACTGATTGGGCCATTTTACAGAGTGCTTTTTGGTGCGTTTAGAATCCCTGAGTTAGACACAGAGTGCTAGACAGAAAAGTTCTCCAAGTTCCCGCTAGGTTAGCTAGATACAGAGTACTGATTGGTGTATTTACAAACCTTCAGCTAGACAGAGTACTGATTAGTGTATTTACAAATCCTGAGCTAGACACAGAGTGCTGATCGGTGCATTTATGATCCTTTAGCTAGACATAAAGGTTCTCCAAGTCCCCACTAGACTCAGGAGCCCAGCTGGCTTCACCTAGTAGATCCCGCACCAGGGCTGCAGGTGAAGCTGTCTGCCAGTCCGAGCTGCACCTGCACTCCTCAGCCCTTGGGCAGTCGATAGGACTGGGCACCAGGGAGCAGAGGGTGGCGCCCGTTGGGGAGGCTGGGGCCGCGTGGGAGTCCACTGCGAAGGCGGGGATGGCGGTGGTCGGGGGGGGTGGGGCGCTCAGACATGGTGGGCTGCAGGTCCTGAGTCCTGCCTCGAGGGGAGGTGGCTGAGGCCCGGCGAGAATTCCAGCACGGTGCATGCAAGCGGCAGTGCTCAGGGACCCTGGGCAACCTCCACAGTTGCTGGCCCGGGTGCTAAGCCCTTCACTGCCCTGGGCCGGTGGTGCCCGCTGGCCGCTCCAAGTGTAGGGCCCACCGAGCCCACGTCCGCACCGCCTGAACTCGCACTGGCCTGTTAGCTGCCGCGTGCAGCCCCAGTTCCCGTCCGCGCCTCTCCCTCCACACCTCCCCGCATGCAGAGGGTGTCGGCTTTGGCCTCGGCCAGCCCAGAGAGGGGCTCCCCCAGTGCAGTGGTGGGCTGAAGGGCTCCTCAAGCCCCAGCAGAGTGGACGCCAAGGCCTAGGAGGTGCCAAGAGTGAGGGCTGCTAGCACATTGTCACCTCTCCCTTAGAGTGGGCTGCCTGCATGTGAAGTGCACTCCTTATGCTTGGGAAGTGAGCATGCGCAGTGTGTTTAGTTGTACACATGCTCATCTGAGGCTTTCTTCCCTTTTCTGGTGGTGTGCCCTTGGAAGGTCATACTCTGTCATTTTGTCTCTTAATGTGCATGCCCAGGAAGTTCCTTCTCTCTGGCATCTATATTCAGTGAATACTTCAGTGGAGTAGCTGTGGAACATCAGGAAATGGCCTCTCCCTTGCACTGGCTACCAATGTATCGCTTTTAGAGAGTCAATGTGATAATTGCTGAACCATCACCTGACATTCCTAGTGGCTAGGGAAGAGCCCTCACCTGCCCTGCTCATGCCTATCTACCTGTAACAAATTAAGGGAGCTCTTATGGAAAACTGTACCCTTAACTTGTGAAATTTGACCTAATTCTAGGTAATGTCAGAATTTCGTTGCACACAACTGGCACATTGTCAGCAATTGCAGAAAACTAAAGATATTTTGAAAGCTGTCAGAGTAAAATGACACATTACATATAAAGGGAATTGTGATTTGAATGACTGATGTCTTCTCATCAGAGAAATAATGGAGACCAGAAGACAGTGAAACAGCACCTTTAAAGAATGAAACAAAACCGAAAACTACATTAAATTCTATATCCAGTGAAAATAATTCTAAAAGAATGATGGTGAAGTAAAATACATTTCCAGATAAAGAAAACTAAAAGTATATGTAGCCAGTGGACACGTACTACAAGAAATACCAAAGAAGTTCTTCAGGTTGAAGAGAAATACAACCAGATGGAAAATCAGGTCCAGGAGCAAAAAATAAAGAGCACTGAAAATGATAACATTGCATCATGGGATTTATAATGTGTATAAATGTAATGCATTTGGCAACTATAGCAAAAAGGATGAAAAGGTGAGTAAATGAACTCATACCTTGCAAAATTTCTTCATTTTAAATGAATTGATTCAATATTAACTCTAAGTAGTTAAGGAAATATTAAGGATATATATTGCAATCCTTAGAACAACCGCTAAAAATTATGCAAAGAAGGAAAATGATGATCCTGGAATATACAATCTTTTGTGTTTGTTTTTATGTCCTAGGATAAACTTTTATTTCTTGTTCTTAAACAATGACAAAATATTTTCTACTAATCATCCTTTTTGGAAGAGGTAAGGACTACTGATCTCTTTTTCACTTCCCTCCTGAACTATGTTTTTCCTGTTTCTGAGACAGTCTTTTGTTCATCTTTGTCTCCTGTGTTCCTGAAAAAAGAATGCCCTCTTTCTCTTCAATTAGTCAGCTGTCAATAAGTGCTTGTTTTCTCTGAAGGGTACTTACTTGTTTCAACTTCATTTCCTGCTTGCTTTCTCCCCAAGGTGATTGAATCACACTTTGATAAATGCATTGTTATTAAAGTTTACTAGAGGCAATTGCAATTGTAGATGTTTCAAATTAATGTCTTTCATTATACTGAGTCAAAAAGTTAATGAATTGAAAAATCATTCTTTTTGTAGGTATTCAGCAGCGTTAGTCAGTCAACATGTTCTGATGGTGTGTGGAGTGACCTTCTAGAGTTAGTGGGGAGTGATGATGGCAATATTTCCTGGAGAAGCATGCTCAGTAAAGGAGAAGTTGGATTAACACAAATGTGACAAAACTGCACTAAGTGATTGGAAAGTAGGAAGCATGTGGACAAATGAATAGGCTACTGGTCTGATTAAACCTGGAAATCTCAGGCAACACTGGAGTTCTGAAAGAATTAAGGGGTGTGGCTGATGGAAAGCTGACAAAACTCCATCAGAGGGGGCAATAGCATGGATATGAAATAGAAATCAGCTAAAAATATTTATTGTGTCCTTTGTACTATATACCAGTCCTTAAAAACGTGAAATAAAGACATTATTTTTATAAGCTTGTAGGATAGCATTATATGCTCTCATGGAAGAAAGACAACATATTATAGTCATTCAAAAATTGATGTCAAGTAATTTAGTGAATATAGACACCCAATTGCAGAGGTAAATCTGAATTATGTAGAATGAGCTTTAGAGTTGGGTCAGGTGACAGAAATAAAAAGATGCTCTATGATATAACTCATAGATGATGTCTGGGAATAATAGAAATATTCTAGGAATGTGATGATGGTGAATACATTGCTGCTCGTGAAGGCGATTCTAATTAAAAAATGCATGGCTTGGAAAACATACTTGCTTAGTTAGATGCCTTGTTTGGACCATGATGATAAATTAGGTGGATTTGTTACATAATACACTTGACTTTATAAATAACCAACTGTAAAATCTGAACATTTACATCAATTTATCATGACTCTTTTAACTTGTGTTGTATGCTTCTGAGTTTTGCTGCTTCTCTTCCATTTTGCCAAATGAAAAATCTATATCAAATTCAATTCTCCTACCCCTCTCAAAAGTGTTTGACCCTACAGCAGTCTTCTGGTTCTTCAACTACATCCTCTCTTTGGTTCTGTGACATTATATCACCCTGGAGTTTGCATAGGCTGATTATTCTTTCCCTTCTTCCTTCATCGATTCCATTTGTAGTTTATGAGCCCCTAAATTTGGGCATAGGTCCTCATATTCATCTGAACTTTCTTTTATCAATGTATACTGTCATGGTGGCACTAATCTTCTTTTTTCTTTTTCTTTTTCTTTTTTTTGAGACAGAGTCACACTCTGTTGCCCAGGCTGTAGTGCAGTGGCACAATCTCAGCTCACTGCAACCTCTGCCTCCCGGGTTCAAGCAATTCTCGTGCCTCAGCCTCCTGAGTAGATGGGATTACGAGTGCACACCATCATGCCCGGGTAATTTTTGTATTTTTAGTAGAGATGGGGTTTCACATGTTGGCCAGGCTAATCTCGAACTGCGGCACTAATTTTCTGTCAAAACAGAGACCTCTCAAGCTAGTTATATTTCTAGATAAATTTTACATACTCCAGAAGATCCAGAATCAACTCTAATACAACACATCCTAAATCAAATTCATTCTCCCTACTAATCATCTTCCTTTCAATCTTTCATATTTGTCAATGTCACTCCATAAGCAGGTATGTTGAAAGCATTCATTCTTTTTTGTTTTAGCTCCATCTCATATCAATGCGATAAATCACCATGTTTTATCTTTCTTTCTTTTCCTTTTTTCTTTTTTTTTGAGACAAAGTCTCACTCTGTCCCCATGCTGAAGTGCAGTGACGCAATTTCAGCTCACTGCAACCTCCGCCTCCCAGGTTCAAGCGATTCTCCTGCCTCAGCCTGCCAAGTAGCTAGGACTACAGGCACGCACCACCACGCCCAGCTAATTTTTGTATTTTTAGTAGGGACGGAGTTTCACCATGTTGACCAGGATGCTCTTGATCTCTTGACCTCGTGATCTGCCCACCTCGGCCTCCCAAAGTGCTGGGATTACAGGTGTGAGCCACCACACCCGGCCCATGTTTTATCTTTCTATCTTTGAAATATGTCATTTCTATCATTGTTCTAAATGTTTTATTATGCATTATTTGATAATAGAAAAAATATATTCTAACAGATCCTATACGTGTTATACATATTCTAAATATTCTAACATATATAGTTAGAAACCATAGGCATGAGAAGACTAATGAAATCACTATCTGTAGAGGCTCTCTATGAATTCTTTCCAGATCTTGTTTCCTTGTACATCCAAACCTAACCACTCTCCTGAATTTGTGTGAATTACTTCTTTACTATTAAAACTGCTTTATCAAATGTATGTATTTGTAAAGAATATATGGTTTAATTTTGCTTGTCTTTTAACTTCATAAAAATGATATCTTCAGCAATTCATTTATTTAAAATCTGTAACTCATATAGCTGTACTCTATTCCTTTTCACTGCCAAATAACATCTTGCAATGTTGGTTATATCACAGTTAATTTATCTATTATGTTAGTGATCATTTTTATTTTTTCCACGTTTTTGCTTTTGTGAACAATGCTGCCATGAATATTCCACTTTACGGTATGTCGCTTGTCACCTATTTGCCAGAATTGCTTCAAGATATATTCCTGAGATTGAAAAACTTATTGCAACTTACATACTTGTTCAGACTTAGAATATGGAACCAGTTTGTGTTCTAGTTGAATTGTACCAATTTATGCTCCTTGTAGCACTCTGCAAGAGTCCTACTGCCTCATGTGATGGTTAGTTATATGTATCAACTTGACTGGCCATGGGTTACCCAGATATTTGTTTAAATATTATTTCTGAGTGTGTCTATGAGTGTGTTTCTGGATGATACTAGCATTTGAATTGGCAGGCTGAATAAAGCAGACTGCCCTCCCCATCAGCCAATTCATTGTATAGGCATCATCCAGTTCACTCAGGATGTGAATAGAACAAAAAGGTGGACGAAGGGAGAATTTACTGATTCTTCCTGACTGATTGAGCTGTGACATCAATCTTCTTCAGCTGTCACACTGAACTTACACCATTGGCTGTCCGGGTTCTCAAGCTTTTAGGCCCAGACTTGAATTTACACTGTCAGCTTTCCTCATTTTAAGGCCTTTGGACTCAGGCTGGAGCTATACCACTGACTTTCCCAAGTCTCTAGCTTGCAGATGGCAGATTGTGGGGCTTCTCAGCCTCCATAATCACTTGAACCAATTTTTTATAATACATCTCTTCATATATATATATATATATCTTTATATAAAATATAATATATACATATGCTAGCTAGATCCTATTGGTTCTGTTTCTTTGGAGAACCCTGATTAATATTCTTCATACGTTCACCAACACTTGACACTTGATATTTTTTGAGTCGGGGTCTCGCATCACCCAGGCTGGAGTGCAGTGGTGGGATCATAGCTCACTGTGACCTCAAACTCCTGAGCTCAAGTGATCTGCCCACCTCAGCCTCCCAAGTAGCTGGAACTACAGGCACATGGCACCATACTCAGCCCAGTTAAAAAGAAAAAATTGTGGAGTAGGGGCCTTCCCCAGGCTGGTCTTGAACTCCTAGCCTCAAGTGATCTTCCTGCCTCAGTCTCCCAAAGCACTAGGATTACAGGCATGAGCCACCACACCCAGGCCCCAACACTTGATATTGTCAGACTTCTTAACGTTTGACCTGATAGGTACAAGTTCACACCTCATGGCCCCACTATGTTGCCCAGATTGTTCTTGAACTCCTGGGCTCATACAATCCTCTTGCCTCAGCCTCCCCAATGTTGGGATTACAGGCATCAGCCACTGAGTCTGGCCTTCTTTTGGAGAATTTTAGCTATCTTAGGCTTTTGCTTTATCATATAACCCTTAGAGTCACATTTTCATTAACGCTGTTGCACTTTCCTGCTTGCAATTAAATAATGAATGTGTATGTGTATTTATTCATAATTTATGTTTCCTAATCTGTGAAATGCCTCTTTATGCCTATTGCCGAGATTTCTATTATTGTGTTTATCTTTTTCTTGTTGATTCAATGGAAGGGTCTTCTATCTTGACTCTTAATTCATTTGTGATTATAAGTGCTGAACATATCTTCTCTCAGAATATAATTATTTTTTATCTTTATAGTGTCTTGTGATTAACAGGACATTAATTTTAATGTAGTCAAATGTATTTATTATTCTTTTATGGTCAGCACTATTTGTGTCTGGTGTAAGAAGTCCCTCTCAACCCCAAGATCAGAAAGATATTCTTCTGATGTTCTTTTTAAAGTACAAATGCTTTGCTTTTCATATTTAAATTAATAATATGCATGGGATTGATTTTTATGATGGTATAATGTAGGAATCTAATTTCATTTTCCATATGGATAACCAGTTTTCCCAGCTTTATTTACTGAAAATCTACTGTTCTAATGAGAACACTTGGACACAGGGTGGGGAACATCACACACTGGGGCCTGTTGTGGGGTGGGGGTAGCAGGGAAGGATAGTGTTAGGAGATATACCTAATGTAAATGATGAGTTAATGGGTGCAGCACACCAACATGGCACATGTATACTTGTGTAACAAACCTGCACGTTGTGCACATGTACCCTAGAACTTAAAGTGTAATTAAAAAAAAAAAGAAAATCCAATGTGAGTCTTATATAGGGTTTCTATAAATGGATAGGTTTATTTTTAGGGTCTGTAATTTGGTCCATTGTTTAATTTCTTTATTCCTGAGCCAGTAACCTCCTGTTTAATAACTAGTGCTCCTTACTGTTCTTCTTCAGGAGAATTTTATTTTTTGAGACAGGGTTTCACTCTGTTGCCCAGGTTGGCATGCAGTGGTATGATCATGGCTCACTGTAGCCTCAACCTCCCTGGCTCAAGTGATCCTCCCACCTCAGCCTCCCAAGTAGCTGGGACTACAGGTATACACCACAATGCCTGGCTAATTTTTAAATTTTTTGTAGCAACTAAGTCCCACTGTGTTGCCCACGTTGGTCTTGAACTCCTGGGCTCAAGCAATCCTCTTTCTTTGGCCTCCCCAAATGCTGGGATTACAGGCATAAACCACTGTGCCTGGCCTTCTTTAGGAGAATTTTGGCTATCTTGAAACTTTGCTTTACCATTTAACTTTTAGCATCACATTTTCATTAACCCTATTGTGATTTTGATTGAAAATGCATATATTAACTTTGGGCAGATATCTTTATAGATCATATATTAGCATTATTTTTATTTAGATTGTCTTTAATGTCTTTCAATAAAAATTTTAAAAACCTCCACTAAGAATTCATATACCTATGTTAAATATATTCCTAGTTTCCTTATACATCTTATTGCTATTGTAAATGGTATCTCTTTTCTAATTTATATGTTCTGGTCTTTTGCTCATATATAGTTGATGCAATAGATTTTGTAGATTGATCTTATATTCAACCACCTAACAAAACTTGTTAATTTGTCAATATAATTTATGTTATTATTATTTCTAAATAAATGATTCCATATAGCATGCTGTGCTAGGCATTGTTCAGAACGCTAAATATTTATCACAACAGCCCTTTTAAGCAGGTTCATTTTTCATCTCCATTTTACTCACAAAGAAATTAACCACGAAGAGATTAAATCACTTGCCCAAAATCACAAATTATCATCTGAATGCAGAAGGCAGGACTTAAACCCAGGCAGTTGATTTCCAAGCTCCGTGCCCACCAAGAGCTTTGCTGCCTCTCTGCTAGGCTATACAGTTCTGATCCTTCCCTTCCCTTCCCTTCCCTGCCCTCCCCTTCCCTGCCCTCCCCTGTCCTGCCCTCTCCTCCCTTTCCTTTCCCTCCCCTCCCATCACCTCCCCTCCTCTCCCTTCCTTCCTTTCTCTTGCTCTTGCTTTTTCTTTCTTTCTTTTCCTTATACCGCTCCCCACTTTTTTTCTAAACTTTTCTTTGCAGGTATTATTTTAAATGTTAGCACAGATGATGCATGTCTTTTCTCCTAATTTAAAAGAGAATTCTTTTGATATTTTACAATAAGAAAGATGTTTGCTGTAGGGTTCTGGTGGGTAACATTTATGAGGTTAAGAAAATTTCCTTTAGTCTTAGTTTGCTAACAGTGTTTTTTGTTCTTTAATCATGAATGGGTGTTGAATTTTATCAATTTATTTTCCTTTATTTTATTTATTTATTTATTTATTTTTGAGACAGAGTCTTGCTCTGTTACCTAGACTGGAGTGCAATGGCGTGATCTTAGCTCACTGCAGCCTCTACCTCCTGGACTCAGCCTCTCAAGTAGCTGGGACTATAGGCATGTGCCCCTGTGCCTGGCTAATTTTAGTATTTTTTGTAGAGACAGGTTTTTGCCATGTTGCCCAGGCTGGTCTTGAACTCCTGAACTCAAGCAATTTGCCTATCTTGGCCTCCCAAAGTGCTAGGATTACAGGCATGAGCCACTGTGCCCAGCCTCCCATTTAATTTGTGTATGTGGTAAATATAGTCATTGATTTTAATATGTTAAATCGATAGTCCCCAACCTTTTTGGCACTGGGGACAGGTTTTGTGGAGGACAAGTTTTCCACAGAGGGGGTGGGTGGGGAGGGCAGGGAGGAATGTTTCGGAATGAAACTTTTCCACTTCAGATCATCAGGCATTAGATTCTCATAAGGAGCAGCAACCTAGATCCCTTGCATGTGCAGTTCGCACTAAGGTTCATGCTCCTATGAGAATAATGCTGCTGCTGATCTGACAGGAGGCAAACTCAGGTGATAATGCTCGCTGGTCCACAGCTCACCTCCTGCTGTACGGCTGGGTCCTTAACAGACCAAGACTGGTACCAGTCTATGGCCTGGGCACCCCTGTGTTAAACTACCTGTGCATCCAGAGGATAATCCAAGCTTGATACTGCTGTGTTTTTGTAAGTCCTACTGAATTTGGTATGTCAACATTTTGTTCAGAACTTTTTATCTGTAATCATTAATAAGATGGCCTGTGACTTTACTCTTTTTCAGATTGTCCTTGTCTCATTTTGTTAGAATGAGTCTGGGACATTTCCTTCTTTTCTAATTTTCAGGAAGTACTTGATTCTTCAAAGAAGCCCTGCAAAATCATAGGGGCTTGATTTTTTGTTTTTCCAGTGGGAAGATTTTGAACTACTTATTTAGGGTCTTTAAACAGCATTACTATTCTGGCTTTGTAGTTATTCTTACATGAGTTTTACAGATTTTTTTTTCTTTCTTTTTTTTCCTGTAGTCTTTCTCTGTCGCCCAGGCTACAGTGCAGTGGCGCAATCTCGGCTCACTGCAGCCTCTGTCTCCCGGTTTCCAGTGATTCTCCTGCCTCAGCCTCCCATGGAAGAAAACTGGCATTATCTGTTTAATCTGAAAGTGATCCAGAAATTCTACTCTACTTACAGGCATGCGCCACCATGCCTGGCTAATTTTTGTATTTTTAGAAAAGATGGGGTTTCACCATGTTCACCAGGCTGTTCTCTAACTCCTGATCTCAGATGATCCACCTACCTCAGCCTCCCAAAGTGCTAGGATTATAGGCGTAAGCCACCACGCCCAGCCAAGTTGTATACATATTTTTCTAGGAATTTATTAATTTTGTTTAAAATTTCAAATACGTGGTATATGTTGGTTCTTAGTATTCGTGTATCTAATTTTAATCTTTTTTTTAGCTATCTGTAGATATATATCATTTTCTACCTTTCATATTCTTTCTTTATCAGCCTCATCAGAGGTTGCTTTATTTTATTCAAAGAATCAACTCTTTTTGCCCTAGTTCACTAATGTGTGTTTTTGTAAAATCTCTTAACTTTTGGGAGCCTTGTTTTTCTATTTTACCAGCTGTTAAATTTGGTTGCATTTGTCGCTCATGTCAGATTTTCAGCCTCTCTTCTTTTGGCACAAGTGTTTAAAGCTGTTAATGTCCTTTAAAGGACTCTTACTGGCTTCTCACAAGTTTTGATATGCAATGTTTTTTAATCACACAGTTTGAAGTATTTTATAATTTCCATTGTATTTTATTTTAAAATCTATTATTTAAAGTTATTGCATAAATAGGTACATTTATTGCTTAAATTTCAAAACATGAAAAACTACGTTCTTGTTTTTATATTTCTTAAAACACTTTTTAGACTTTTAAACTTTCTCTGTTGTGGTCAGGCAACAAAATTTGAGTGATACTAGTTTTTGAAATTTGTTGAGACTTGCTTTAAATTTCATGAGACTTGCTTCATTTTCTAATGGGAGGAATGTGTTCTTCAAGTTTCATGGTTCCTTATAAACTTGATGGTTCAAATCATCTACACATTTAGTAATTATTTGTCGTCTTAACCTAAAGGCTTGTTGAACTCTCCCACTATGATAGTCAGTTTGTCAAAATTTCCCTCCACTTCTGTCAGTTTTTGCTTTATGTATTCGGTGGCTTTGTTATTAGGTGTATCTAAATTTAGAATATTTTTATCTTCTTCTGAATTGAGTATTTTATCATTATGTAGTGTTCCCCTTTCTCCTTTATCATGCTTTTTTGTATTAATAAAGTTGTCAGTTTAAAATACAATTAACATTTTCATGGTATATTTATTTCCATTCTTTTCAAGTTTCTCTGTCCTCATTTCTTGTGTGTGTATCTTTTGTAAAAGCACATAGCAGAATTTAAAATCCAACCACATCTTCCATCCTTTAATCGACAAGTTCAGACTATTTATCGTAATTGTTGACTTGAATCTTATAAATGCACTTTCTACTTGTCACTTTTGCTGTGCTTTTTTCTCTCTTCTTGCTTTCTCAATTAGTTTTTTTATTTGTCAATCTGTTTTTCTTATTCATTTTTTATTCTCCCTGGTTCAAGAGTATTGTTCTCTATTTCTGTCATTTAGAAATTGCCCAAGAAATTTTAGCATACATATTTAACAACTTTACGAAGTCTAAATTCAATATCTATATCTCAGTCTTTACTGTAGATACTTACCAGTTTTAATAAAGCCTAAATTTACTATCTACATCTCACTTTCCTCTCCTCCTTCTCTCTTTCTCTTCTTTCTTCTTTTCCTTACTCTGATTATTTATGCTTCCCCTCCACCCCCTTTTTCCCTGGAGATTTCACTTTCTTGATTACCCAATGATGATTTAAAAATTATGTTTGTCATCATTTTGCCAGATTCTGTTTGAATGTAGCAAGTAGACTCTTCAGAAAAATCAGTCACATAAAGAATATCTTCTCTCACTGACTTGGGGATAGACACCAAGAGCAGAATTTCTGGATCACTTTCAGATTAAACAGATAATGCCAGTTTTCTTTCATGGTGATTATATCAGCTGATAGTCTCATCAAAAGCATAAGAAGTGTTCATTTTCTCAAAAGATTGCTGAGATTATATTTTATCAAATTAATTTTTGTTAAGCTTTATTTGGGGAAGACAATATATCATTTCCTTGAAATGGCTTTGTTACTAAGTCTATCTAAATTTAAAATATTTCAGTATTTTTTGTCATGTTTACTGAATATTAAGGTCTACTTTTCTGTTAATTACCCTTATTTTTCTATTATTGATCTATATAAGTTCTATATTCAGAATACCATTCCTGTGTGTGTGTTATAATAATCAAACCCAAATATGTACTCCTATTTAGTACATTACTCTAATTCTAATATTAGAATATTCTTTAAAAATGCATTTTAATGACAACTATTACCTGTCTCCTTATATTTTTCTATATTTTACAACTTTTTAATAGGCTTTGCAATACTTGTATACAGATAAAAAAGTTTTATGAAAAATAAAGTATATCTTGCAAAAAAAGACGGACAGGAACTACATGGTTATTCAACAGAGAAATGCAGCCAATTCATTTTAGAAGGAAGCATTGAAGGGCCAACATTATCCCAAAGATGGAAGGGGTTGCTTCCTTTGGGGGTGGAGACATGTGCCCAAGGTTAAGTCACATTGGACAACAGCTTTGGTGGGTGGACAAATTCCTTGGGAGGGTGGCTTTGGTGGGTGGACAAATTCCTTGGGAGGGTGGTTTGTTCAAGTTTCAGCTAGGATGTTGGATTAGGTCACTCTGAGTCTCTGCTAATTGTGAGAGTCCATGATTAATGGTGGACTGAAACACTTGGAAGTCTAGAGCAGAAGAATATCTGGTGTGAGATGAATTCGTGTGTGTCCCACCTAATCCGAGTAAACATGTCTTCTCCTTTTCTCAGTTCTCTTTTGTGCAGTAGGTGGTCCTGCAGATAGAAGGGGCGCAGAAAGGCATTGCCAGGGCAGAACTAATGATTGACCACGTTAACTTCACCGACATGATAAGAACAGGGTGGAGCTCTGAATAATAGTGGGTCCTGGGAGAAGTGAACTTTAGCGGGGACAATGACTAGGGAACTGGGCTGTTCGGTTTGGCACTCATCTCACCCCATGATTTCACCACCCCAGCTCAAGAACCTGTGAGAAGGGTGGCCTGCGTGAGGGGAAATGGGGATAAGGCAGGTGGCTTTGGATTGATTTCCCTAGCCCGAGCTGATCATCGCTGCTGGGCAGAGCAGATAGACTTAAACTCATATATAGTCCAAGTGATGTGTTCGGGCTGATATTGATGGACAACATACATATGTGAAATTCAAGGTACTTGCTGGGGTCTTCATCCACGAAGGGCTAAAGGAAACTTTTCCCCCAGAGTGCGTATTTAGGTAGAACAAGGATGTTTGTTCGTGTGTATGTGTTAGTGTTAATAATAAACGGTGTTTAGCTAGAGATTAGAACCGTTCAGGGAGGTTTCAGATTTTTATAGAGTCCACAGCCTTAAGAGAATTTTTCTCTGGGTAGGAGAATACGGTGTGGAGCATAGGTGGGCGGAGGGAGGTAACTTGGGTATGTGGACTGACTACCGCCGAGATGGATCTTCTCAGCTAGGAAAAAAGAAGGAACAAAGTAAGAAGGAGAGACCGAAGAAGACCCTGACCCTTTGGGATAGCAAGAAAGTCGGAGGAGGGCAGGAGAGGCGAGAGCAGCGGCCAAGGCAGGGGCGCAGGGCACAGAGGGCCCGGAGGTCTGGAGGCTGGGAAGTTGGGCGAGCTCAGGGAGGGGCCTCGAGAGCGCGGCCACCCACGCTCTGTGCCCTCAATCAGCCTCTAGAAAAGGATCGCGGTCCCATCAGCAGGTCTGTCTCGGGAACCCCGCCCGGCCGCAGCAGAACCGGCAGCGCCACCCGCGGTTAGCCAGTGCCAGCCAGAGCCTCCCAGCGCCGGACCGCAACGCGGCCGAGACGGTTCCGCTGGGCGAGCTCGGACGCCCGGTGAGCGCTCGGGGTGGGTGTCACAGGGCTGCCTCGCCCAGTTCGCCTGCCTCGGGGAGTGGGTCCGCTGGGCAGGGGCGCCCTTGGCAGGAGTCGGGACCCAGGGAGGGCAGGGGTCCTCCTGAGCAGGAGGCGCCCGGTCCTCCTCCCAGCGAGCGCAGCGCACCCAGGACACCGCTCCGCGACGCGCGCGTCGGACGTTGACCCGAGGTCCTCGACTCACGCGTGGGCTCCCTCTTTTGCGCCCAGGTGACCTGACCTGGTGCGGGGGACACTGGGCGAGGCGCTAACCTGAAATTGAGGGGGGAAGAAATTCCCTGGTTCTACTACCCTAGCCCCTCCGATACAACACGTGTCATAAACTGCCGGCTTTCAGCTTTGTCTGGGGAATTTGCACAATTTTCGACGATGTGAAACGACTTGAATGTACTGTTTAGATTTGTTTCGTGTGATTTCTCTCTTCAGCCCAACTTTTTTTGGGGAGGTGGCAGACGGCGGTGTACGGGGAGAAAAGGTGAGTCCTGTGTTCTGGATCTGTTCTCCCCCTATCCCTCCCCGTTGGCTGTCAGTGTTGTAAAAGGGACATTTCCAACAGCAGCCTTGAACAGTCGGTGTGTGGCAATTCAATGCCAACTTAGTCCTTAACTTCCTCTTATGTGCTTTGGGCCGATTTTACCGAACAATCAGTTGGCAAGGAAACATGCAAAGAGGCATTAGAAAGATTTTTATCGCCTTTGTTTTCGTGCCACTTCATGTATGTCTATGTTCATCTTCTCCAGCCAGCTCCTGAACAAACTGAGGGAAGCCAGGAATACACCGGACATTAGTGCGTAACAAATATTTTTCAATACATGAAAATGGAAACAGCAGTAACTTTGAAACTTAAACGGTGCTTGTGAGACCTAGTACCATTTGGGTTAATAATATCTCAATTAACAACAAAATACTTCTTATGGTTACATGTAGAAAGGACTACATTTCGATCCACTTAGTTGAAATGTGTTGTGGTAGGCAGGAGTCTTGGATAGGCAGTCAGGAGTCTGAAGACTTGTGGAACCCTGTCACTGATGACTGTTCTAATCGGTAAAGGGAGAAGGTTGGAGCGCAAGCTCTTATAAGGTTTCTGCCAGTTTTAAAGGTCTGTGATGAAATGAACCTTTGCATTTTCATAAATGTGTTGGATTTCAATGACTCCCCAAGTCTCTTGATCAGAACGTTGGAAATCAAACTGGAACTGTAACATCCTAAAGGAAGGTGTGAGAGAATCAGTGGCTTAGAAAAAACTAACAAATACCTAGTAAGCAAATTTGGCTTGATCAAAAGCAAATATATGTGTATTTATAGTTTTTTAGATCAAGTGATTGCATAACTTTTTAAATTAAATATATCCTCCCTCATTTTTTTTCTGTATAGAATATGTGTTTTGCTACAAGAAGATGGTTCTATCTACAGCTGGGCTGCATGATGCTGATCAATCTGGTTAATGCTGACTTTCAGTTTCAAAAAGGAGTGCTTGCCAGCATTAGCCCAGGAATCACCGAAGACATTGATCTCCAGTGCTGGAAAGCTTGCTCTTTGACATTGATAGATCTCAAGGAACTCAAGATAGAGCACAATGTGGATGCTTTTTGGAATTTCATGTTGTTCTTGCAAAAATCTCAGCGGCCTGGACATTATAATCTCTTCTTAAACATAGCTCAGGATTTCTGGGACATGTATGTAGACTGCTTGCTTTCAAGGTCTCATGGAATGGGCAGAAGACAGGTGATGCCCCCCAAATATAATTTTCCACAGAAAATAACAGGAGGTAATTTAAATGTGTATGTAAGAGAATAGCAGTTTACTTTTCTTTAAAAGTCACTATTTAATTCTTCTGATTTTTTCAAGTTATCCAACAAAGTAGCAAATTTGCCATATTTAGTTTTTTTCCCTAAAATGTTAAAAGTAAAAATGTTTTTATGAAAAGTAAAAATGTTTTCATTTTTACTCATTTTATATTATTTACAAACTACACAAGCTCTGATATACAAACAATTCTAAATGATCTTGGAATATAATACACTTTGGTAGATAATTAAAATTATCCTTGCTTCCCTATGAATAGTTTGTAAGAAAACCATTTAACCCTGTAATTATTCATATTACATTTGTTGAAGAAATTTTAAACATCAGACATGTATTTAGGCTTTTGAAATTCATTTTTTCAATAGGGTTGTATAAAAGCAGAAAATCTTCAGAGTCATATTGGAATGAATATTAACAATTCTTCTTTTAAATCTTACAGGACTAGATTTTACAAAATGAGAGTATTACATTAAGAGAAAACATGGAAAATACCTCAAGCAAGATGACAGCGACCTGAAAACTTGTATTTATGAGGTCAAATATTTCTTGTAGTAGTTATCCAAATTATTTCTTTAATACTGGTCATTTTTTGTTGTAATTGCTTTATTGCTATTGAATTATTCCAACATTTTCAGATAATTTCTCAATAATATTTTACTTAGAAGCTGTCTTTGTTTTAAAGAAAACATCAATTGAAAGGCAAATGTGATATATATTTTTAATACAATAGTCAATGGAATAAAATTGTCACCAATTTTATAAGGTATCTTATACATTAATATTGACTTTTAAACTGTGCCAAAATTAATGGCAGTATTATCCTAAAAAGTAATATTTAATGTTGTATATTGTGTGGTTTCTGAAATGTACATTTCATTACCAAGCCATCTTCTATATTAAAGTATTTTTCTATGCATTAAGGACTAAAATCTTTTTATGTTCTCATTTTTATTATCTTTGTTTTGGAAAATGAACAATAAACAAAAAGTAAGAAACTTCGTTTTAGTAAAGTACAATTTGATGGAATTTTTGTGTTAGATGAGTTGTTTTTTATATTGCCAATTTATATCTCACATCTTATTTCAAAAAAGATGTGAAGCTTTAAAGACATATACAGAAGAAAAGGAAAACATGAAGTAGTGGAGGAAATTGGAACAATGGGACATGAAGACAGGGAAGTAACACAATGGAGTTATGGTTTAGATTAATACTTTTTGAATGCATGTTGTAAATGCCTATACCTTTGATAAAGGGTGCCTATAAATTTGGTCTGTTTCCCACTTCTCATAGTGAAGAGGGATACATGAACAGTTTCAAGATTCACATGCTTATAAGAAAAACCAAACCACATGTTCAATAGAGGCCCAGACTTTTCCAGGACAAAGAATCAATAAAAATCTGACCCATAGGTTTTCACAGTGGCTACCACGGTTTACAGCACTGGTTTCAAGTATCCTTACAATGACAGGTTCTCTCCTATACAATCCAGTTCCAGTACACTTAAACTCAAATATAAAAAGTTTATAAAATCGGCTAAAATAATACTGAACAAGTAACGAGCTGTCTGGTGGTTTGACTTGATCCAAGAATAAACTGAATTAAAGGAGGGTCATTCTTTACATTATGGGCCACTTTCAAATTCTGATGACATATAGATAATTTATTAGGGGTTTTATATATAAACACTGATAAAATTACATTTTGCATGGAATTTCAGGGGGCTGCATAAACCCCAGGTTAGGAATTTTCAATATTAAAGAAGGACCTCATAGCATTCAGTAATATTATTTCATATAAACAGTTTTGCATGAGTAGCAGATAATATGAGATTGTAGGGCTAATAATTGCCTAGATTGAAAACTTCTTTTCTTGCCAATTAAGGGTGGATCCCTAAGCTCAGAAAATCAACTGGTTGGAGGGTAGGGCTAATGTTCTCATAAAAATGACCAGACAGCTATCCTCCTAGAATTCATTTCCTGCAGAGGAGCTAAAGTGGTACCTAGAAGCAGTGTTACGGTTTTCCTTAAAAAACAGTTCTCTTTTACAATCTGGGCAACTGATTGAAGATCAAAAGTTCAATGCTGTAAAGCAAGACCATGTAATTTTAGTCTAAAAACTTATTCAACCAGTTGTCCTCAATCACTCATAGTTCTCATGACAATTTTATTTCAGTGATGATAAACATTTTAGCTTAAATCAATAAAATTAGTCTTCCAGTTAATGGCAAAATGGTTTTCTAGTTCTTTTAATTGAATTCACATACTACATTGGGTTTAAATAAGAACATTTGCTAAACTGGGCAATCTGGTTTTAAAACAGTTTATCTTAAGCTTTTTGATGGTGATTACATAACGTAAATTCCTCCCAGTTTTTGGCACAAATAGTGTCATCTGCATATAAAAAAACTTATTCTTTCTGTTCATTATTCATTCATTCAACAAATATTCATTAAGCTTTAGGGTACATTAGTGAACAATCCAGACGTAATCCTTGACTCACAGAGTTGACACTGAAGTGGGACAATGCAGGGGATAGACTGAAATATCTAATTCAAAAGCAATTTTATGATATCAGAATAGAAGATAAAAAAGAGGGTGGTCAAAATGAAGCTGAATGGGGACAATATGTACTTCTCTTTTGTCCTATCCAAAATCATTTGACTAGATCAGTCAAGAGATCATTTTAAAAAACAAACAAACCACCAATTCTTGTAGTGGTACCATGGTAAAGACTCAGTTTCACAGCTTTGGGTTTATGCTGAGCTCATTTGGCTTAGCTCATAACCAGTTATTTTTCAGAGAGCTTAAGGCTGAGGAGAAAAAAGGTGGCAAAGGATCTAATATCGACCCCACAAATATTTCTTCATAAGATGATACAAGGGATAATAATTATCTATGCCTAAAGTTCCTCTGCTGTTTCTATCAAATCTTTATTTTTTCTTTTTTTTTTTTTTTTGAGATGGAGTTTCGCTCTTGTTGCTCAGGCTGGAGTGCAATGTCGTGATCTTGGCTCACTGCAGCCTCCGCCTCCCGGGTTCAAGTGATTATCCTGCCTCAGCCTCCCAGGTAGGCGGGATTACAGGCACCTGCCACCATGCCTGGCTAATTTTTTGTATTTTTAGTAGAGATTGGTTTCACCATGTTCACCAGGCTGGTCTCAAACTCCTGACCTCAGGTGATCCACCTGCCTCTGCCTCCCAAAGTGCTGGAATTACAGGCATAAGCCACCAAGCCTGGCCAGACTCTTTTTTGAACTTTAAATAAACTTTTGTTGATTTTTTAAACTTTTATTTTAGGTTCGGGGTGCACATGCAGGTTTGTTCTATAGGTAAACTCATGTCACAGGGGTTTGTTGCACAGATTATTTCATCACCCAGGTACTAAGCCTAGTACTCAATAGTTATTTTTCCTGATCCTCTCCCTCTTCCCACTCTCCACTCTCAAGTAGGCCCCAGTGTCTGTGGTTCCCCGTTTTGTGTCCATGAGTTCTCATCATTTAGCTCCCACTTAAGTGAGAACATGCGGTATTCGGTTTTCTGTTCCTGTGTTGGTTTGGTAAGGATAATGGCCTCCACCTCCATCCATGTTCCCTCAAAATACATGATCTCATTGTTTTTATGGCTGCATAGCATTCCATGGTGTACATGGACCACATTTTCTTTATCCAGTCTGTCATCATGGGCATGTTCAAAGACAAGGTTGATTCCGTGTCTTTGCTATTGTGAACAGTGCTGCAGTGAACATTCATGTGCGTGTGTCTTTATGGTAGAATGATTTATATTCCTCCGAGCATATACTCAGTCATGGGATTGCTGGGTCGAATAGTAGTTCTGTTTTTAGCTCTTTGGGGAATTGCCCCACTGCTTTCCACAATGGTTGAACTAATTCACACTCCCAGCAACAGTGTATAAGCATTCTCTTTTCTCTGCAACCTTGCCAGCATCTGTTATTTTTTTTGACTGTTTAATAACAGTCATTCTGACTGGTGTGAGATGGTATCTCATTGTGGTTTGATAGCATTTCTCTAATGATTAGTGATATTGAGCTTTTTTTTCATATGCTTGTTGGCTGCATGTATGACTTCTTTTGAAAAGTGTCTGTTCATGTCCTTTGCCCACTTTTTAATGTTTTCTTCTTGTACATTTGATAAACTTTTCATTTTAAAATAGTTTTAAATTTGAAGAAAAGCTGCAAGATGGTACAGAGTTCCTATATACTTCTCACCATTTTTTTTTCTATTTCTTTTTCTTTCTTTTTTCTTTTTTTGGCAGGGTCTTGCTGCGTCAGTAATGCAATCACAGTTCACTGCAGCTTCAACCTCCTAGGCTCAATTGATCCTCCTACCTCAGCCTCCCAAATAACTGGAACTACAGGTGTGGTGTACACCACCACTCCCAGATAATTTTTGTATTTCAGGATTGCACTCCATTGCCCAAGCTGGTCTCCAACTCCTGGACTCAAGTGACCTGCCTAAGTCAGCCTCCCAAGTGCTGGGATTACAGGCCTGAGCCACTGTGCTGGCCCCATGTTTATTCTTATTGTTAATATCTTATATTATATATGTCACAACTAATAGGCTGAACCCAATACAAAATTAACTAAACTTCCCATTTTATTCAGATTTCAGTAGTTTTCCCCTAAGCTCCTTTTTTGTTATTGTTGTTCCAGGATCCCATGTTACACTGAGTTGCCATGTCTTCTCAGGCTTCTGTGGGTTGTGACAATGTCTCAGACCATGTTTTTGATGACCTTGACAATTTTGAGTACTGGTCAGGTATTTTGCAAAATGCCCCTCAATTTGGGTTTGCCTGATGTATTTGTTAGACTGGTATTATAGGCTTTTGGGATGAAGACCACAGAGGTAAATCATACTCAACACGTCATATCAAAGGCACATGTCATTGACGTGACTTGCCATTGATGATGTTTAATCTTGGCTAAGGTAGTGTTTGCCAATTTTCTCCATTGTAAAGTTTCTTTCCACTTTCTTTCTATATTATATCCTCTGGAAAGAAGTCACTAAGCATAACCCATACTTGAGAATGGGTAGTTATCTTCTACCTTCTTGAGGAGGGAATATCTACATAAATCATTTAGAATTCTTTGTATGGAGGCTTCCCCCACTTTATCTCTCCCTTCCTTCCTTTTTTCCTTCCTTTCATCATTTATTTATATCAGTATGGAGTTTGAACATTTGTTTATACTTTGGTTTATAATCCAACCCTACATTATTGATTTGTTCAAATCATTCCAGCTTTGGCCACTGGGAGCTCAGTAAGATGCTCCAGACTCATATATTTCTGCCCCAGCCTTAGAATTAGCCATTTCTCCAAGAAGCCCTGGCTCGTTTTACTGGAGAATGATATTAGAAACCAAAGTTGGGGTATTGGGTCTATCTATAGAATTTTGACCTGATAGTACCAGGATAGTTCCTGGATGTCAGGATCTGCTATTCTTTTTCAGAAAGCATCCCTGACATTTTCCTTGAAAGGCAACTAAATGTAAGCAACAAAGAAAAATGGTTGATAATGAAACTAATGAAGTTAAGGTTGTGTTGGCAGAATGCATGTTAAAAATGAGAGGGACTACATTGATCCCGCTCACCTGAAAAATCTTTGTTCCGTTTGGTCACAGTTTAGAGGAATATTAACAAATTGTAGCACTTCAGATGGAGCTGACCAGATTCATACATTCTAGAAATTATATTATCAGAAGAATGATGAAAGAAACTGGATATTTGACCTGAAAAGACTTAAGGTGGATAATATAGTTGTATGTAAAATATACTTTATGTTCCATGAGGCAGACTGAGGATGCCAGATGGATGAAAGTTATTCACCTAATTATTCACTGATTTTTCACCCAATGTTAAGTAAGCACTGTCTGACAATTAGTTTAACCATGCTAGATTGAGCTCCCCCATGTGGTCAAAGTCTCATTACTGAGATTGTTGAAGCTACTTTTATCTGTGCTCACTGAATTCCACACTTTTATTCTTTTGACTTTCTTTTCATTCAGTTGGTTAGTAAAAATTTCAGTTTGAAAGCTTGAAATTTTGTCTCACTTGACTAATGTAAGAAAATACACCATCCTTCTCTCAGCCAGGCAGGATCGGGTAGGCATCATGTCCCCTAGGGCTCAGGGGTGGTGTGAGAGTATAGAATGTGATGAGAGACAGAGACTTAGAGTTAGTGACATTGTGAGAAAGATTCACTCACTCATTGTGTGGTGGCTGGAATTATAATATGCAAACTTGGGTGAATCTGTCTACCAAGTACAAGTGTCTGCATTAAGGAACATTACTGCTCTCCATCAACTTAAACTTATTTGTCTATTAAACAGCTGTTACATAATAATCTGCCCTGTTTTACCTTTCTTCTTGCTGATGGGCAAAACCTACATGGAAGAAGAAAGGTCCACAGACATCACAAATTATCTAGAGTCAGTCCTAATCAATCTGAGACATTTAGTTGTACTACATACAAAAATGATTCTCAAGCAAGTAGTACTATTTCCACACCTTAGTTATATTCATGTAATAGATTTTCAAAAATCTATCATGTTATGAAGTAAATACATTTTTCTTTTTTTTTTTGAGATGGAGTCTTGCTTTTTCACCCAGTCTGGAGTACAGTGGCGCAATCTCAGCTCACTGCAAGCTCCACCTGCCAGATTCACGCCATTCTCCTGCTTCAGCCTCCCGAGTAGCTGGGACTACAGGTGCCTGCCATCACACCTGGCTAATTTTTTGTATTTTTAGTAGAGACGGGGTTTCACCGTGTTAGCCAGGATGGTCTCGATCTCCTGACCTCGTGATCTGCCCGCCTCGGCCTCCCAAAGTGCTGGGATTATAGGCATGAGCCACCACGCCCGGCTATGAAGTAAATACATTTAAACTAACATGTTGTCTGTGTTGAGCATTACTTGTATAGTATTTTGTTGGCTGAATCTTCCCTTTGAGCTCAGTACTTTGCTGCATTTGCAGAGCTCAAGGGAAAGGCTGCCAGGAGCTGAGGCCACCATCACATTATCTAATAATTTATTTCCTGAGATACTGAGTACAATAATTAATGAGATATGGTGTCTACCTTGTTCTTAGAGAGCTTATAGTCTACAAAATGGAGCGAAGGTTCGTTGTTCTTAGCCATGGACACTTTACATCAATTCTGGGTTTACTGACGTGTACCTAAGATGTATCTGGTGCTTTTTGTATGGGCATCTCATTGTTGTATGCTCCTACCCATGCTTAGGGTTTCCTGTGAAGGAAAGAAACAAATTATGCCTTCTAATATCTTCTTGAGGGTGGTAGACTAGAGGAAGGGATTCAGGAGAGAACAAAGCTCACTGATAAAGTGATGCATGTTATCTACTCCTATGGGGCACAAGAAGATGGGCATCTGGGCCAGGGTGAGAGGCCGCCAATCAGAGGTGAACTGGCAACTCATTCTAATTAGAACAATAACAACAGCTGCAACCTCTACCCCTCAATGAAGACGTTACTATCTTCACAGACAGGATAATGGAAAATCCCTAGAAGAATGTGAGTTGAGGGAAGAGGAGGAGGAGGAGGAGGAGGAGGGGGAGGAGGAAGAAAGAAGAGGGAGGAAAATGTGGGTCCATTGAGGTGATACAGCCTGCTCTTATCTAATAATGAAAGACGCTATCTATGTTTTCCCAACGCTGTATTCAATGGCATCACGTTGGTAGCTTGAGATTGGTAATAGTGGCAGTATTTATACCGTGTGAGTTGGTGAGAACATGATGTAAATCAGGGCTTTTCCCTCCTGGAGAGGCAGTAGTTATACATTTACCAGTACACTGCTGAGTGTGCCCCATGGGCCCAGAATCTAGACTCAAATTCGTTTATTTTCCTAAGAAACAGGTCCTTGTTTCTCTGATCCCTGGACACGAACTCAACTTTATGGCTTCCAGGCTGGAGGAGGAGTGTGAAGGGAATGAAGGCAGGAGAAGGAGACTTCATAACGGCATCCAGGGACACAGATTTGCTCTATGTCTAGCATAAAGGCATTTATCTCCTATTCTTTGACAAGATACCTCTACTACCAAATGAGGGAAAACACTTCCCCCATTACACCTTTCTCTTCCCCATCAAAGAAGAGAAGCAGCATTAGAGTTTGCTTTGCATATTTATACATTAAGAGTAAAACCAGCTATATTTTTCTTTTTTACCATTTAGCTCATGACTAACATTAGCTTTTATAGCAGAGAAAACATAATTTTATTTTGACCAACTTATTTGTTGCAGAGTTATTGTTTATCTTGCTGTCCAATATTCATATATACGTGCTTCTGGTAATAGTACCCTGATTCCCCACTCTATCCATATGTTTTGGATGGAGTTGCCCTGCTTCTGGCTCCAGGAATAGGCAGTCCTCAGCCATGGCCAAAGTCATGGTGAATGGCTCAGAAGTAGGCATGTGGGCAATCGGGGTCCTGAGATGCATAGGCATTTGCAGAAACCACGGAGACACAGGCATGAACCTAAGAGAATATAAGCCAGGAGCTGCTAGGGAAGGAGAAGATCCTACTCATATAGTTTTAGTCCTTAGATTCAGCAATGCCTGTAGTTTAAATTCCTCCTAGGTTTGATACAGAGCCTGTAAGAAATTTTTTTTCTGGCTTAAACTAGTTAGAATAGTTCACATGCAACCAACAGAGTCCTAACTGATGTTTTATAATTTCACTTAATAAAATTGGTAGCCTTTCCAAAGAAACTGATGACAACTCTTCTGATATTACATGTTGATGTTTTCCATAAAAATAAATTATATGTCCTTTTATTTTTATAGTATTTTACTAAAATATTTATACTCAAATACTTATTCTAAAATATTGGCTTTACATATGTATAAAGATATATTCAACTAAAAAATTACGAGCTGATTTTATTTCAAAAAGTCTCTAGAATATATTACGTAGGAATACTCTTTTTTGGTGCATCCACAATTTCAACTGCTTTCACCCTCTGCAAGGCTCCTCCTCGAATGGGCAGTTTTTTAAGAGCAATATCCGTATCAGCCAGAGGTCCTCCTACTAATCGGGCAGGAGTGCTTTCCACTGTTACTACCCCACCGGAGGGCACCTAAAAAAGGTAAAAGGTAAATGTCAAAAGTCCATTTACACAATTTTCAACAAGAGAAAAATTCATCCTTCAACTTACTTTTGAAAAGACACAAATGTACATATGAGTAACGAGGAGGTAGTTATGGTATAATAGAAACATAAGGGCATCGGAGCCAGGAAAAGTAGGTTTGAATTCTATTTCTATTGCTTATCAGCTTTGTAACTGGGGGCAAATTAAGTCTAGCAGAGGATACCAGGAACACTTGGGATCTATTTGCCAGGAAAATGAAGCACTGCGTCTTTTCTATCAAAGAGAGATAAGGACAGTTATAAGCTGACTAGTGTTTATAGCAGTTTCTTAGAAAGCCTGGAGGACTGGGTCTACTCTAAACCAGAACTGGGCAAGAGTGGATATACCTTGGAGATAAACATGTCTTAATGATGTGAAATTTGAACAGCAAAAAGAAAAAATGTGAGATGAAAATCCCATATAAATAAAATTTTGGGAACCTAAGTTTTTTTTTTATTAGATTTTTTTAACTTCTAATTTTTAAATTTTAATTTTTTTTCTTTTTTGAACAGTTTTATTGAGATATAATTAAACACCATATAATCCACCCATTTAAAGTGTAAAATTTAGAGTGATAACTCTAAATTTTTAGAGTGGTTTTCAGTACATTTGTACAGTTGTACAAACACCCTAAATTTAATGTCTATTAAGAAAATGTTATGGAGAAAAAGAATCTTACCGTTGTGTTAAGGCCTTTAATATCTGTTCCGTGAAATACTGCATTTTGTGGTCGTTTATGGTATCTGGAGGCTTCTATAGCTTTTTCTTGAAGCCTTTTTGCTTTCTGAGGATTTTTTAATTAGAAAGAAAACATTAATTGCTATTAAATCAGTAATGATGGTACTTACAATGAAAAATATATTTAATTGTGTCTAATTTATGCTTTGGCTGTTTATTAGATAGCGCTGAAATCTACATTTACTCATTTAGACTAAAAAGACAGTTATTAGTAAGTTAGATACTTTGCACATTGAAGAAGACTCCTGTCACCTAAAAGTCTTCCAGAGATTTCCGGAAGTATTGGTCATACATGACCAAGGAGTCAAGCAGGTCCTAAAGAAATCAGGTTCAATTTTTAGCACATAATTTAATAAGCTATTAAATTTATATCAGGTGATGCATGTTGCAAAATATGTTGCATAAATTACCAACTAATTAAGTATACTTACATATTAAGCATTCAGAATAATAGAAATTATGTAATTCATTGCAGTTATATTTAAGCTATTGGAAGTTATTTTCAAGTTATTTGCGACACTAAACAAGTGAAATGTGAAGTAATAAACCATCTGCAGGAAAGGAGCTGATTTTCATTAACTAGTGCTAAAAATACAGGCAGTCATGAAGATACTTTATAAGTAGAGTTGAGAAGAACTATCAGTGAAAAGGGAGGTAACTTGGTACCTTGAGTGAGCTTGTTCTTAACTTTGGTTTTGCTATCTTAATATGGTTCCACTGTCTTTGTGGACTAACATTTAGCAATTTTATATCTACAGGAAGAATTGGAACATTAGGTAAAGTGTATCCAAAGTATCAGAAATGAAGGAGAGATTTTTTTAAAAGTGTATCCAATATATTAATGGAAATAGGTTGGGGAAAGTAATGAAATTCTGGAAATCCATGGTGTTTCTCACATATTTCAAGTGAATGATTAGCACTATACATTTTTTAGATGAGTTTCTAGCTTACAGTTGAAGTAGCTTACCACATTTTTCTACAAAGGCATATTTATCCCCAGTTCACATTTAAGTTTTAACATAATGCTTCTTTTGGTGATCACAGAGGGGAAAGCTCTATGGGGGAGAGAGCAATACAAGATAGCTGCTCTTTGTGTCCTTTACTTTGCCTCTCACAGAAAAGAAATCAATGAATAAGCAAGTTCAGAATGGAAAGCAGAACACATTTTTCCTGCTCATTCCTGGCTATCATCTTCTTCTTTATGTAGGTCAAGAACATCAGCCTTGCTTCTCCCTGATACACCAAATGAAACTCAAAGCAGCACCTTCTGTAACTGTGAAATGCAGTTTCAGTTATCACTCTAAATTGCCTATGAGCATCTAATAGTGTTGGTAGTATATGGAAAGGTCACTAGGAAAAAATGAATGAATATTTGTTCCTGAAAAAGTCTGTCTGTTAAGAGTTGGCTATTTGTTGTGGATACTGTAATATATTAAAAATCCTACCTTTAACGTTTTCGCATTTGATGTTCTAGCCAAGAAATTTTCCCATGATTTATTAGCCAGCTCTCTTTGCTTGTGTGTGGCCTGTATCTGAAATGAGAAAGATCAGTTTCTTTTTTTTTTTTTTTGAGACAGAATCTCACTCTGTCACCCAGGCTGGAGTGCAGTGGCATGTGTCAAGTATCTCTCTGCCTTTTAAAAATTTAAGACTGTAGAAATAAAATTATAATGCAAAAAAACAGCACTGAATACAGTAACTGAATCTCAAACTTCATAGTTTCTTTTAAAACTGCACAGAGACACTGATAATGACTCTAACAGAAAATCACAAAATAACTCAAGGCTGAAACACAAGTAAGAAAAATATATGCTATGGATAACTTCATCTGGGTTTATACATTGAAATTAATATCTTGTGCCTTCATGATATCTGTGGCTTACTTTTTTATTGATATATAATAGTTGTACATATCTATGGCATACATGCAATATTTTGATATGTGCATACAATGTGTAATGATCAGGGTGATTGGGATATCCATCCCCTCAAACGCTTATCATTTCTTTGTGTTAGAAGCATTCCAAGTCTTCTGGGTATTTTGAAATATACAATAAATTATTGTTACTATACTTGCCCTACTGTGCTATTGAACAACAGAACTTACTCTATCTAACTGCATTTTTGTACCCATTAACCAACCTATCTTCGTTCTCCCTCCTCACTACCTATGTAGCTTACTTTTGCATATACTTTTTGTTCATTTTGCACATCTTGGCGTGCTTGGCTTTCAATTATCTCACTTTGCAGAGAAGCAACCATCTTTCCAACATTTTCTGATGCTGTTGTAATAGCTTCCAAAGCTTTTTTATCTATAGTGACTGGTCTTAATTTTTCTAATTTTATTTCTTCATATATTTCATTCCATATTTCTCCAATCTGTTACAACAAAGTTTAACAAAGTTAAATTAACCAAAAATAAATGATGCAATTGTACAATTATACAATCTTTTAAATGGTTAGTTACTCCTGTTAACACTTAAACTTTTCCTAAATTACTTCTTGGGAATAAGTGCATTGGGAATGATTGAGGGTACCAGCTACATTTGAGTACTCAGCAGGAATTTACCAAATGTTTTTCAATGGAGCCTTATTCATGCATAAGGCTCTCCTATGCCTAGTTCACTACCATCATCACCATCATTACTGCCTTCTAGTTTATAGTTACCTTGATTTCACAGCTGCAGAAACTGCTGATTTATTCTCATCTTTTTGAACTACTGTTACTTTCCTCCCTAAAGCTATGTATTGAAGGCTAGGTCAAGATGAACTTGTAGGAGAATGAACATGGGGATTACTAGGACCCTAGAACCCAGCCACCCTGAGAAAAGGGGCCCTGCCCCTCACCTTCTAGCTAAGGAAAATTATAATGGAATCTCAAGCTTTTAACTCCATGGTTCCGTCATGCCAGTGGCTCCATTTCATATTCTAGGCTGTCTAGAAATTAATGTTCTTGAGTGTATTTAGAATTAGAGAAAAAAGAGCAGAGTTGTGCAGCAGAAGTGTGCTGGACCCATAAAATTAAAGAAAAAAAATATCTATGA
>NW_012105365.1:1240761-1245139 GCF_000951045.1 Mandrillus leucophaeus
CTGGAGTGCAGTGGTGTGATCTCGGCTCACTGCAAGCTCTGCCTCCCGGGTTCACACCATTCTCCTGCCTCAGCCTCCCAAGTAGCTGGGAATACAGGCACCCTCCACCATGCCTGGCTAATTTTTGTATTTTTAGTAGACAGGGTTTTACTGTGTTAGCCAGGATGGTCTCGATCTCCTGACCTCATGATCCGCCTGCCTCGGCCTCCCAAAGTGCTGGGATTATAGGCGTGAGCCACCGCGCCCGGCTTATATCAGTTTTGTACATCTTTCACACACTAAGTTGGATGAGATCTTATCCCATGAAAAACACCCAATCATGGGATGGGTGTATGCTGTATTTCTTCAACAGCATCAGATGCAAAATGAAAAATAAAAACTATACAGTATGTAGATGATTGCTTACAACCATGAATAGAACTTTTATTTTCCAGTTAGTTTTTTGCTATCTAGATTTTAATAATCAGGTTATTAAAAAGATACTTACTTTAAAATCAAGATATCTATGTATGATACAGAGGGTGACAAAATCTTCAGCGGAGAGGCCAGGTAAATTTTCAAAATCTAAAATAAAGTTTATAAAGACAGAATTACTTTAGCAGAGCAAGTGATTAAAAGAATCTATCTATCTATCTATCTATCTATCTATCTATCTATCTATCTAATCTATCTTAAAACAAATGCAAAGTTACTTTTGATTTCACCTTGCTTTATGATAAAGTTAATTCTGTGAGTAGCTTGTGAGTAAGTAGGCTTCCTTCTGTAATAAATTTCTGCCAGGTCATCCAATATATAGGAATAGTTTCTGTGTTGTAGTCAGACAATAATATCTTACTTCAGAAGCTGAAAAGTGTTTGATAACTTTTTCCTTAATAGAAAGCAAAGACTTAAAAAAAAACTCAAGTGACTCAGAATGTTAGTATTTTAAGCTTAATCATCTAAACTAACTATCCTTAATCCTATCTGCACATTGGAATTGCTTGGGGAGCTTTAAAAAATACTGTTGCCTGGATCCCACACACAGAGATTCTGATTTAATTGGTGAGGGGTTTGGGAATTGGGGTAACAATGGAAAATGCATTTCTCTGTGTAAAGAGACTTTTGCTCATTATATTTGAAAAACTGACTCCAAAGTAAAATCAGTGTGTATACTTAGCAAAACAGATAGACTCTTGCAAATTTGAAGAGAACTTCTTACCTAGTTTGCCCAATATAGCATAAATTTTTGCTCTAATATTCTCAGAAACATCCATAACCGCAATAGATGGGCAGTTAGCAGGCAGTGGGATGATTTTGTGCTCTTCTTGAAAGCTAGTAAATAGAGGTTTTTTTGTATCTAACCATTGGATAGCATGAAAATAGAAAAGGGACAGATCAAAACCATAGTAAACAAATACTTAATTTTGAGATTTTACTCTAGATAACATAAAATACATAAAAATATTGTAGCAAAAAAAAAATTGTGCCTATTACATGGTTACACTTTTGAAATAATAATTTAGCAGCTATTTCTTCCCCACTCTGTGGCAAAACTTAGAGCTTTCATTTTTATTGCTTATGTAAAATATTAAAATTTAAAAAAATTACCTTTTAACAGTAAAACTTCTATGTAACTAATTTTAAAAATTTTGAAATCCAGAACTTGAGTAATGTCAGTTTAACAGTGATGTAACCTTCTTTACTTTTGGTTTCTATATATTATGCTATAAATATAAAAACTATTTTATGATGCTATAGGTCAAAATTCAGAAACAATAAAAATGGATTGAAGGAAGATACAAGTCATCAGAAGGTGAAGTATTTTCATTTAAAAACAAACAATACTTAAAGAAACATATCTAAAAATAATAAGAGCCATCTATGACAAACCCACAGCCAACATTATATGGAATGGAGAAAAGCTGGAAGCACTCCCTTCGTAAACTGGCAGAAGACAGGCATGCGCTCTTTCACCACATAGTATTGGAAATCTTGGCCAGAGCAATCAAGCAAGAGAAAGAAAAAAAAAGGCATCCAAACAGGAAGAGAGGAAGTCAAACTGTCCCTGTTTGCAGATGACATGAGTCTGTATCTAGAAAACTCCATAGTCTCAGCCCAAAAGCTCCTTTAGCGGATAAACAACTTCAGCAGCGTTTCAGGATACAAAATCAATGTATCAGTGTATAAAAATCACCAGAATTCCTGTGCACCAACAACAGCCAAGCCAACAACCAAGTCAGAAACACAATCCCATTCACAATTGCCATAAAAATAATAAAATACCTAGGAATACAGCTAACCAGGCAGCCAAAAGATCTCTACCATGAGCATTACAAAATACTGCTTAAAGAAATCAGAGATGACACAAACAAATGGAAAGACATCCCATGCTCAAGGATAGGAAGAATCAGTATCATTAACATGGTTATACTGCCAAAGCAATTTACAGATTCAATACTATTTCTATAAAACTATCAACAACAATCTTCACATAACTAGAGAAAACTTTTTTTTTTTTTTTTTTTTTGAGATGGTGTCTCGCTCTGTCGCCCAGGCTGGAGTGCAGTGGCCAGATCTCAGCTCACTGCAAGCTCCGCCTCCTGGGTTTACGCCATTCTCCTGCCTCAGCCTCCCGAGTAGCTGGGACTACAGGCGCCCGCCACCTCGCCCAGCTAGTTTTTTGTATTTTTTAGTTGAGACGGGGTTTCACTGGGTTAGCCAGGGTGGTCTCGATCTCCTGACCTTGTGATCCGCCCGTCTCGGCCTCCCAAAGTGCTGGGATTACAGGCTTCAGCCACCGTGCCCGGCAACTAGAGAAAACTATTTAAAAAATCCTATGAAACCAGAAAGAGCCCCAATAGCCAAGGAAATTCTAAACAAAAAGAGCAACACTAGAGGCATCATATTACCTAAGTTCAAACTAAACTACAAGACTACAGTAACCAAAACAGCATAGTACTGGCACGAAAACAGACACAGTTCAATGGAACAGAATAGAGAGCCCAGAAACAAGGCTACACACCTACAACTATTTGATCTTCAACAAAGCTGACAGAAACAAGCAATGGGGAAAGAACTCCCTATTTAATAAATGGTGATGGGATAACTGGCCAGGCATATGCAGAAAATTGAAACTGGACCTCTTCCTTATGCCATATACAAAAATCAACTCAAGTTGGATTAAAGACTTAAATGTAAAACCCAAAACTATAAGGACCCTGGAAGACAACCTAGGCAATACCAACCTGGACTTAGGAATGGGCAAAGATTTCATGACAAAGATGCCAAAAGGAATTGGAACACAAGCAAAAATTGACAAATGGGATCTAATTAAACTTAAGAACTTCTGCACAGTAAAAGAAACTATCAACAGGATGAAAAACCATCCAGTAGAATGGGAGAAAATTTTTGCAAACTATGCATCTGACAAAGGTCTAATATCCAGCATCTATAAGAAACTTAAACAAATTTATAAGAAAAAACACAACCCCATTAAAAAGTGGGCAAAGGACATGAACAGACACTTTTCAAAAGAAGTCATACATGCAGCCAACAAGCATATGAAAAAAGCTCAATATCACTGATTATTAGAAAAATGCAAATTGAAATCACAATGAAATAGCATCTCACATCAGTCAGAATGGCTGTTATTAAAAAGTCAAAAAAATAACATGCTGGCAAGGTTGTGGAGAACACGGGATGCTTATACACTGTTGCTGGGAGTGTAAATTAATTCAACCATTGTGCAAAGCAGTGGGGCAATTCCCCAAAGAGCTAAAAACAGAACTACTATTCGACCCAGCAATCCCATGACTGAGTATATGCTCAGAGGAATATAAATCATTCTACCATAAAGACACACGCACATGAATGTTCACTGCAGCACTGTTCACAATAGCAAAGACCTGGAATCAACCTAAATGTCCATGATGACAGACTGGATAAAGAAAATGTGGTCCATGTACACCATGGAATGCTATGCAGCCATAAAAACAATGAGATCATGTATTTTGAGGGAACATGGATGGAGGTGGAGGCCATTATCCTTAGCAAACTAACACAGGAACAGAAAACCAAACACCGCACGTCCTCACTTATAAGTGGGATCTAAATGATGAGAATTCATAGACACATAGAGGAGAGCAACACACACTGAGGCCTATTAGAGGGTGGAGAGTGGGAGGAGGGAGAGGGTCAGAAAAAAATAACTATTGGGCACTAGGCTTAGTACCTGGGTGACAAAATAATCTGTACAACAAACCCCTGTGACATGAGTTTACCCGTATAACAAACCTGCATGTGCACCCCGAACCTAAAATAAAATAAATAAAAATGTGAACCATTTAGATGAAACCATAAGAATCTTAAAAGCCTTAGAAAATGTAGGCGGGGTCCGGGC
>NW_012105365.1:1246319-1250249 GCF_000951045.1 Mandrillus leucophaeus
TTAAAAAAAAAAAAATTAGACAAAGGGGTGAAAGGCCTGATGCTTTCCTAATACCATTTAAAGATCTTTTAAAATATAGACATTAATTGCTTCTACTAACAATTATAAATATACTCACCAATGATCTTCCCATTTTTATCACGTTTTACTCCTAGTTCTTTTTCCTCCTTTCTCCACAATTTAATTAAAAGACTAGCAGCTGTTTGATCCTTCTTCCCTTGCCAAGCATTGACATGAGCTGCAGTTTTGGGATTATCACAAAATTCAACCATTATTCCAAGTATTAGATTACAGAATTTTTTTGGGTTCAACTTCAGCAAGGAAACAGAAAAGGAAAAAAGTTGCAATCAATATTAAGAATTATTGTCTTCAAAAACAAAAAAAGAGAGAGAAACACTTGTATTATCATTAAGTTTCTTCTAAACTCAGAGTCAGGAAAATCTGTTAAAATGGACATCCATTGTAATGACTATATTTTCAAACATTAGAAATTTAAAAGGATAAAAAGAAAAAGATTTAATGTAATTCTGAAGTCATTATAAACATATATCATGACCAAAATGTGACTGATGTGGTTGAGTTGGAAAAAGGAGATTTGCAAAAATAAGTGAAGATGTTGGTTTTAAGTGGTGAAGCTCAATAGTGTTATACAGAGTTCACTGTAATTACAGGATCTTTCCAATTTATATGCTTTATCAAGGCTTGTAGATTCATACTAACTGTAATCTCTTTGTTATTAAGAGAGTAACTGATGGTAACTGCAAATGACAATCACATATGAAAATAAAACAAGATGTAATTTGGTTTTGTGGCAATCATCATCCATAAAAGAGTATTTAAGGATTCAAAAAAATTCTCCTATTATAAAGCATATTTCCTTTATTTTGCTACAAGTAGTTTTCAGCACACCAAAATTTAGGTATAGAAAATTCCATCCAAAGCAATGGCCTCCATAATCTAATTCTTCTATGTGAAATACTTTTTGTTGATTAACTTTTATAGTATACTGCTATTTGAATATAGCAAAGGAAATATGTAAGCTTTTGTTTCAATTGCAAACATCATCAGTTTCCTTTTATAAAATGAAAGCATAATAATATTACCTGCAAAGGGTTATTATGAGTTATATGAGACTGCCTGGCACATAGTAAGCTCTCATTATTATTTAACCATGATTAGCAGTTATCACTGCATACTTTTTATTTCAGCAGAATTGTATTAAGCAAAACACTCAAGGAAATGAGTTTTTTATTTCTCTACTTCAGGAGACAGGCAAATGTGAAAGATTGAAATTGATATAAAAATTTCATTAAATAATATTTGTAATTTGCAATTAATTTGGTTGAATCAGCATTAAACATACTCTAATAATAATGTTCATAATAACAGTAAACACAGGAATAATGTGTTAGGCACTATATTTAATCCATAATATATAAGTATGCATGCACACTCAGATGCACATGCACACATACAATCACTCATTTAATCCTTCCAACAATACAACAAGATATATAATGTTGTTATCTCTGTTTTACAGGTCAAGAAATTGAAAAGAGAGAAATGAACTAACTTTCAGAGAGGTTAAGGGGCACAAATAATTTTAGCACCTTTGCTAAATCAAAGTAGGTTTGTTATTCTGTTAATAAAATCAAGAATGGTGGCAATCACAGAATCACAGGGATCTGGCTAGATCCCTGTGTGAGAATCTCAAAGTTTTATTGAAACGAAATTGTACGTTTCCTCCCATATCATCCTGACTATGGACTCCAGTTAGAATTGAGGCTATTAAGGGGCCATATTCTTCACAGCTGCTAGATGGCACCATCTCTATTGGAAGGCCTAGCTTGCTCATACCTGCTCATTCTGCAAAACAATGATCTATGACTCACTAGACTTCTTCACATTACCTCCAAATAATACATAGTTCTTTAAAAATGCTTATCTTTGCTCCTTGTCTAACATGGCCCTTATATTTTAATATCAGGGGAAGAAACTAGAAGTTATTAATAAATGACTATGGGTTTTGATATGGTCAAGCTCTTCACAAGCTGTTTCTTAGTAGGCTGATGGAGTACAAAGAAAAAACAAATTCTTTATTCCCGTGTATTTGAAAATATTGAAAAAATACTGGTAAAATGATTTTCCAACCAGAGGAATTTTCAGAGCCTTTAATACACTGTGTATTATGAATCTCTAGGAGCAATTTTGTTTAAGACCGTGCCTTTGAACATGATTTGGGGCACATTTATTCATAGAATAGTGCTCTGTGGCATTCAATTTGGAAGAGGTCTTTATTAGACATATTTGTCTTTTGTCTTACAATTGTTATAGCCATACTTACTGCCAACACATCCAAAAGGAGAAAAATGCCTTCCTTTTCAAGAAAATAATCCTCTGAAGGATAACATCCCAAAATACAGCACCTTAAATTAAAAGAAAGTTATTCATTTGACATTTATCCTTAAACTCAATTTGTACAGTTTTATTTTCATCAAAGTATTTTCAAAGAATATGTTTTCTTCATTTTCTTAAATCAAGTAGCTAATGTTTTTACCTAAGAAAATAGAACTTCAAAGAAGTTGCTTTACCAGCATTGTTTAGTTTCAACGTTTTTAAAAACCAATATCAATTCTTTTTCAAAACTGCCTATTTCTTTCCTACAGATAAAACATTCTCCTTTGCTTTCGTGATATTAATTATTCTTAGTGATCTTCTCTGGCTGGTCTCGTAACTTTTTTGCAAGATATATCCATTTATTGTTGCTGTAAACCAAAAATAAAATTCTAAGCCCCCCAACCAACTGAATGAACCCTTCTCTCAGCCAAGGCATTCCAAAGTAAACTTGAAAAACTAGGTCAGGCCATGATGGGAAGCAGGGGTTGGACATGCCTCATTATACCTTCCTCCCTTTGGAATTCAGGCACAACTGACCAGTGAGTATTAACATTAAAACAGAGATCTTAAGAATGAAAAAACAGACTTCACAGCAATGAGATACCGAATTCCAACTTGACTCTGGTATAGCATCACATGACAGTAGGCTCTCAAAGAAATCAAAGTATTTTGCCCCAAAATATATTCCTTTGACTTATTTTTAAATGACCCTTCAAAACAGTCTCTTCTGGGGAAAATCTACATTCTGTAGAGAATCCCCTCCCCTGTCCAAGTATTTTCCTGATCCAGGAGTGATTTAACTAAGTCCGGCACCTTTTAAGGTCTGATAAGAGACATTTACCAACTATTCTACATAATAAGAAACTTGCCCTCAACAATCCCTTATTTTAACGCAGATACTCCTTTCTATTGATCCCCAGTTTTTAAATAATAACTTACCCATTTCAACAGAGAGCAATCAGGAAATTTTTGAATCCACCTCTGACCTGTAAACTCCCGCTTTGAGTTGCCTTTCCTTTCCGAACCAAACCAATGCATACCTTATGTGTACTGATTGATGCCTTATATCTCCACAAAACGTATGAAACCAAGCTGTAGCCCAGTCACCTCAGGCACATTTTCTCAGGACCTCTTAAAACTGTGCCTCAGGCTGTGCGTGGTGATCACGCCTGTAATACCAGCACTTTGGGAGGCTGAGGGGGGTGGATCACCTAAGGTCAAGAGTTTGAGATCAGCCTGGCCAACATGGCAAAACGAGGTCTCTACTAAAAATACAAGAATCAGCCAGGCATGGTGGTGGGCACCTGTAATCCCAGTTACTCAGGAGCCTGAAGCAGAAGAATAGCTTGAACCCAGGAGGTGGAGGTTGCAGTGAGCTGAGATCACGCCACTGGCTGGGTGACAGAATGAGACTCTGTCTAAAAAACAAACAAACAAACAAAAAACTGTGCCTCAGGCCTTGGTCAATCATATTGGGCTCAGAATGAAACTCTGTAAAATATTTACAGGCCTTGTCGACATTGCTGTTTCAAG
>NW_012105365.1:1252244-1359272 GCF_000951045.1 Mandrillus leucophaeus
GATTGTAGATAGGGCCTGGGGACATGTGAAATTAGCCATGCCCCCAGCAATACAAAGAAGGTTATAAAGAAAACAGATTTTATATAAAAAACAATCTTGTATAGTAGATTCTCATCCTAAGGTAAAACAACTGGTTGTTTAAAAAGAGGGATGTTTAGGACAAGTTAGAAAGTCTAAGCATGTCATAGTCTATGTAAGTTGTGAAAGGATTAGTGAAAGGGAATTTGTACAAGAAATGTTGTACAATTTGAAGGTCGTTAGGCCCCCGAGCTCCCTGTACCCTGAACACAAGAGACCGTAATAGATAGGCAGGAATATTATCACCCCTCTTCAGCCTGAAGGTGTTACAGAAGATGGATCTTCAACCCTCTGCAACCCTTAGAATTAAGGCTTCTCTTATAAAAGGGATGGGGAAAATGTTAGATGCATTTGAACCAGAGCAACTCCAACTTGAATAGGGGCTGGGTAAAATGAAGCTGAGACCTGCTATGCTACATTCCCAGATGGTTAAGGCATTCTAAGTCACAGGATGAGATAGGAGGTCACAAAAAATACTGGTCATGAAGACCTTGGGGATAAAACAGGTTGCAGTGAATAAGCCAGGTAAAACTTACCAAAACCAAGATGGTGACGCAAATGACCTCTGCTTGTTCTCACTGCTACATTCCCACCAGTGCAATGGCAGTTTACAAATGCCACAGCAACATCAGGAAGTTACCTTATATGGTCTATAAAGGGAAGGCATGAATAATCCACCCTGTGTTTGGCATGTCATCAAGAAATAATCATACAAATGGGAAACCAGCAGCCCTCAGCACTGCTCTGATTATGGAGTAACCATTCTTTTATTGCTTTACTTTCCTAATTAACTTGCTTTTCCTTTATCCTTTGGACTCACCCTGAATTCTTTCCTGTGTGTGATCCAAGAACCCTCTCTTCGGTCTGGATCAGGACCCCTTTCCTGTAACAATTTGCTAAAGTGACTACTTTGGTTTGTGCAGCTCACATGGAATCAGGGGTTAAGGCTGCTGCTGGGGCTACTTACACTTTTTTTCCTGATAGGGAATGTGGACTGAACAAGCTATCACTAGTGGTAGCAACAGATACTATTCTCAGTTCCTCCCAGAAATTGCAAGCCTGCTGTGGTCACTTTCCTGTGTCCCCTTTCTAAACATAGCTTCCTCTTGAAAAAAAAGAAAAGACATTGTTTCTACTGCCTGTTTCATCATGGTGTGTAGACAGTAGGAGTTGGGTAGAGGCTGGTATATAAAATGCCATCAGCTTTGCTCCTCCCATTCAGGTGGTCCCAGGTTTTACCCCTGGGGTGGCCAGAGATTTGGGCAAACATTATTCTGGATGTGTCTGTGAAACTGTTTCTGTATGTAATTAACATTTTAATCAGTAAACTGAATAAGGTAGCCTGCCCTTACTAATGTGGGTGGGCCTTATGCAAGCAACTGAAGATATAAACAGAATGTAAAGGCTGAGTAAGAAGGAACTCCTCTGCCTGACTGCTGAGCTGGGACTCAGGCTTTCAGACGCATACGGATATATTTGCTCTTCTTGTGCTTCAAGCATCCGGCTTTCAGACTGGCACTTAGACCACCAGGTTTTCTGGTCTTTGGGCCTTCAGTCTCAGACTGGAACTACACCATCGGTACTCCTGGGTATTCCATTTGCCAACGGTAGTTCTTGGGACTTTTCAGTCTTCATAATTGTGTGAGCCAATTCCTTATAATAAATCTCAATCTCTCTCTATGTTTTTTCCTACTGGTTCTGTCTCTCTAGGGAACCTTGACTAATATAATATCCAAATGCAAGGGGTCAGCAAAAGCTAAGACAATTTTAATGGAGAAGGAAAAAGTAGAAAGACTTACTCTACCAGATGTCTAGACTTATTAAAAAGACCTAATTATTAAAATAGCACATTACAAAAGGATAGACAAAAGACAGTAGAACAGTACAGAAAGCCTAGAAATAGATCCAGATATATATGGACATTTGATTTGTACAAAGAAGGTACTGCAAAGCAGTGGGTAAAGGATGGTTTATCCAAAAACAGCATTGAATTACATCCACACAAAAAAAGGAAAACTTGTACCTCACCTTACACCATACATACCAATCAATTCCAGGTAGATTGTAGGTCTAAATGTAAAGGGCAAAAACAATAAAGCTTCTAGAAGAAATATAGGCAGTGATCTCCATGACTATGGGGTAAGGAAAGACTGTTTAAACAGGGCACTATAAGTACTGACGATAAAAAAAGACTGGCAAATTAGACCATACTGAAATTAAGACTATTGGTTCAACAAAAAGAAAGTGAAGAGAGTGAAAAATGTAAGCCTCAGAGTGGCAGAATATATTTGACAAACATATAACAGAAAAAGGCTCATGTCCAGGACATATAAAGAACTCTGTAAAAAACAATAGGTAATTCAGTAGAAAAGTGAGCAAGAGACTTGAGTAGGGATTTCACAAAAAAGAGGCTATTCAAATGGCAAATGAACTCACTAGCAATCAGAAATGTGAAAATTAAAACTACAAAGAGACACTGGCACAAGTCCACAAGAATGGCTGCAATGAAAGATATAATGCAATGTGTTGGTAAGGGTGTGGAGCAAGGAGAAACCTCCACGCCACTGGGAAAGGTGTAATTGATGTAAGTACTTTGGAAAATTTTTTGGTATTATCTCCTAAAGTTGAACAGACATAAAAATGCCCAGATCTAGCCATTTTTACATCTAGGTGTATACTGGACAGAAATATCTATGCATGTTTAATAAAATATATGCACAGAAATAATTTTTTCATAAGCCTAGACTAATTTGTGTTTGAATCTTAGTTTTTAACAAAATATTTAACAAGTAAAAACAATGCAATGTTTTTAAAAACAGAAGAAACTTATAGAATAAAAAATATAAAGAAACAAAATATTTTTTGTATGGCTATACAATGTATTTGTATTTTAAGCTAAATGCTATTACGAAAGAGCCAAAAACTTAAAGAAAATTAAAACATCTATAAAGTAAAAAAAATTACAGTAAGCTAAGGTTAATTTATTGAGAAAAGAAAAATATTTTAAAAATAAGTTTAGTGTAATCTAAGTGTAGAGTGTTGATAAAGTCTATAGCAATGTATAATAAGGTCCTAGGCCTTCACATTCATTCACTATTCACTCGCTGACTCACTCATAGCAACTGGTACTGCAAGCTCCATTTATAAGTGCCCTATACAAGTATATGAATTTTTTAAAATCTTTTAGTCTATAGTCTTACTGTACCTTTTTAAATGTTTAGGCATGTTTGGATACACAAATACTTACTATTGTGTTACAGTTGCCTACAATCTTCAGTACAGTAACATGACATACAGTTTGTAGCCTTTAGGTTATACCATCTAGCCTAAGTATGTAGTAGGCTATACCATCTAGCCTAAGTGTGTAGTAGGCTATACCATCTATGTTTGTGTAACTACACCCTATAATGTTTGCATAAGATGAAATTGCCTAAGGAAACATTTCTCAGAATGTATCCTCACTGTTGTAAAGTGATGCATGACTGCTGTGAGTCTACTTAATTTGAGTACAGTAATACTCACCAAATGCTGTCCAATGTACTAAAAAGAAGTAGATTATAGCCTAAGCCACTCTGTAACTTCCTGGGGTCTGTTTTCATCACATGAAGAACTATATCTACTCCTTCGGTTCCGAAAATTTCCTGTTTAAGATAATTTGTTTTAAATTATTTCTTAAATAAATAATTCCTCCCTTTCCTACTTTATCTGTCCCCTAAAATTGCTTTTTTTACCAGAGAAATACAGCAACATTGTTAGAAAAATACTATTTTTACTACAATTTAAAAAACTGTACTTACCTATTTTCAGGAATTTAAAATAAATTATTATAAAACTAATCATTTTAAGAGGGGGCATCAATCAACATGCCAGCTTAATAATATCCCTTGATACTTTTTGTTTTATTCCCTTTCTCCCAACAAAAGTCATAAAACTTGCACTTTGATTTTCTTCAACATTATAATGACTGCAGTCTAGCATTATGTCAGATTAATTCTTAGATAGTAAGAATTATCATGCAAGATTTTCTAATGACCCCGAGAGAAATATGATATAAATGTAGTTAAAACCTTTAATAATTTATGCGAAGTTTTAACCACTTAATATTTTTCTCTTACTAATTACCTTTCTCATTGCCTTGATGTTCAGTTCTGGTTCCCAGTAAGCAAGATTATGATTATTTTTCCAGAGGAGCCCAGGCACAGGGTGGTAGAATACGATGAGAAGTTGCATCAAAGCTTGGAGCTAAACATTCACTTAAAATCTATCTACTGAAACCATCGTGTTTTTTTTTTTGTTTTTATATTTACAATTCCATCCCTTGCTATTTAATATTTAAATTATCAATCTCTGAGCCTCAGAGTTCACTATGGAGCTACAAAAGATAAAAGGGGATTAAGATCTTGTTCTAACTTTTGGCTTTAGGCTTGAACCCAATTCAAACCCCAAACATTTAAAATGGTATAGCCCACTTTGGAAAACTCTTTGGCAGCTTCTTATAAAGATACACCTACTTTATGATACATCAGTTCCAATTGTAGATACTTACCCAAGATAAATGAAAGCATTATACCCAGTAGTACAAGACTAGCACAAGAATATTCACTCAGGCTTTATTCATTATAGCTGTAAATAAAAACAACCCAAGTGCCTACCTATCAATAGGGGAACAGATAAACAAATTTTGGTATATTCACACAATGGAATACAATTTAGCAATAAAAAGAAATGAATTATTGATACATGCAATGACATGAATTTCTTTTTGTCCCTCTCTTTCTCTCTTTCTTTCTTTTTTTTTTGCTTTAGAGTCTCACTCTGTCACCCAGGCTGGAGTGCAGTGGTGAGAGCTGGGCTCACTGTAACCTCCTAGGTTCAAGCAATTCTCGTGCCTCAGCCTCCTGAGTAACTGGGATTACAGGCACGCACCACAACGCCTGGCTAATTTTTGTATTTTTAGTAGATATGAGGTTTCGCCATGTTGGCTAGGCTGGTCTCGAATTCCTGACCTCAGGCAATCCACCTGCCTCAGCCTCCCAAAGTGCTGAGATTACAGGCCTGAGCCACCATGCCCGGTCAACATGGATATATTTCTAAAATATGATGCTAGATGACAGAATCCAGAATAAAAGAGTAAATATGGTCTGATTCCATTCATATAAACTTAAAGAATAGGCAAAACCAACCTTTAGGAATAGAAAACAGAATAGTAGTTTGTCTGGAAGTGAGTGGCGGCATGGCTTCTAATGGGATGAGGAAATTTTATAGACATAGAAATATTCTCTGTTTTAATTGGGGGTATTAGTTAAATGGGTGTATACTGTTGTATATTTTTTACCTTTTACTTTATATAATTATGCTCTAATTATTAACAAAAATATTAAATTTTCACAAAATTAAATACAATTATAGAAACTTCCAAAAATAGTTTGTAGTGTTAGGTGACTGGGAGACCTGAACAAAACTTTCACAGGCATACATACCTTCCTTTGAATGTGATTCTCACAAAGACCAGATAGGATAAGTAAAATATCAGACTGGATTTCCAAAACAATGGCTTCTTCCTTTTCATTAGGCTTGCTTATTATATTTTTAAAGATTCCTGGTATGAAAATGTTCAAAGTATGTATAGTTATTGGATACTACTTTTATTTTGATCAATTACTTTTAGGAAATCTCTTCTAAATCTTAATCTAAGAATTAATCTGACATAATGCTAGACTGTAGTCATTATATTGTTGAAGAAAATCAAAGTGCAAGTTTTATGACTTTTTTTAGGAGAAAGGGAATAAAACAAAAAGTATCAAGGGACATTATTAAGCTGGCATGTTGATTGATGCCCCCTCTTAAAATGATTAGTTTTATAATAATTTATTTTAAATTCCTGAAAATAGGTAAGTACAGTTTTTTAAATTGTAGTAAAAATAGTATTTTTCTAACAATGTTGCTGTATTTCTCTGGTAAAAAAGCAATTTTAGGGGACAGATAAAGTAGGAAAGGGAGGAATTATTTATTTAAGAAATAATTTAAAACAAATTATCTTAAACAGGAAATTTTCGGAACCGAAGGAGTAGATATAGTTCTTCATGTGATGAAAACAGACCCCAGGAAGTTACAGAGTGGCTTAGTGTTGGGATTACGGGTGTGCACCACCATGCCCAGCCTAGAAAAACTATTTTAGAAGAGGATATTTTCATTGCATAGTAACCTAGAGGCTGTGAAAAGAAGATGATAAATGAATTCCTGGAGCTTTCAATGCAATCAGTAGCCCTACCTACATATACAGAATTTCTCAGTATAATCCATAGCCTCACATATATAGAAATTCTAGTACAGAATTAATAGTATGTCATTAAAGGATGCCCCAATAACTGGACACTTTGCTCAGCAAACTGTGTTTAAAAATATGCAGCATTTCATGAGGTAGGAAATGAGGGCCTTTGCAAATATATGACCAAATTTCCTGACTGTGGTTTGCCTAATCTCTTCTTCTCCTCATGGTTAACAGGGTCAATTCTAGGCAAAGGCGGCAGATCTCTTTAGGTGCATTTTCTACTCCTGTTATTGCTTTCTGCATCTTTCCTTGATGTCTAACTGAAGGTGTTTTAAACAACTTTAGGTAACAGTATTCCATGTCCTTTAAAATCCCTCTTTTGCTTGTAATTGAAATTGAAAAGGACTGAAGATGGCCACTAACACCGATGAAATGATATTCATGATACACTTTTGCCCCAAAAAGGATTTTTTAAGCTTTAAATAAAGAAAAAAAGTCACTTTTTCTCTGTTAAAGGGGTAACTGGCATTAGCGAGAAAGTATGGAGCTATGTTCCAAAGCAGAAGGGCCACAGAAATCACAGCCTATCTCCATAACTGGCCTTAGCGACTATTCTAGGTCCCATTAGATGAATTACAGGTGGGGGATCAGACCCTAAGAGAGGCTAGTTGAGCCTGCTAGAGACCCAGTGCTGGGGTATGCCACGGATAGAGGGGCCTATATCGCTTTATCAGGAACATCTTCTGGGAATCCAATTTGACTGGCCATATGTCTGCTTCTTCTTTCTAGATCATCTCATTCTTCTTCTGACCTGGGTGCAGGGAGAAACTTTCCCTGCTGCCTGTAACACATAGTATAATGCTCATATTTATGTACCTTTCAACTCCTTGCCTTTATTCTCTCCTTGTTATAGATCATTCTATTTCTCCCAGATTCTTCTTCCTAAAGCACAACATTGTACATATATCCTCACTAATCAAAACCCTTTGAGGCTCTCCATGCCTTATGAGGATGAAGTTCGAACTACTGTCAATCACTCAAAACTCATTCCGTCTTGGCCTCTGACTATACAGTTAACCTGTCTTGTGTTACCTTCATAACACTTTGGCTCCTCTTAAACTAGCTCTGAACACATCACCATGTATATTTCAGGACCATGTCTCTCTGTTCATGGTATTTCCTTGCTTGAGGGCCATCTCTTCTTTTCCACCTCTAAACTACCCTGATCTCACAGAATCCTAAGACTTCCCAGCCTTGAAAACTACCCAAGACTCTTAGTTTCTGTAACATTTACTCTGTACTACTCATTAAGTGTCTAATTGATGACGTGTAGGACAACATATGCTATCTTTCTATGATATACATAGTTTCTGTTTTCTCATTAAGGAAAAGGTCCTCAGTGTCCTGCTCTATACATGTTTGTAACCCCAGTGTCTATACAGGAAATAAAACATTTATATTTTATTTCAATAGTTTTTGGGGGAACAGGTGGTTTTTGGTTACATGGATAAGTTCTTTATTGGTGGTTTCTGAGACATTGGTGCACCCATCACTGCAGTGTACACTGTACCCAGGAAGGATATAAACATTTACATTTAAAATCTAATTACTACTTATTGAGTACGTTACTACTACAAAGCCATGTTAGACTCAATAAGACAAGGTCTCTGCCTCTAAGAACTTAACATAAAGATCAGCTTCTTTCCAGTTAAAGGGAAAAGATTTTAAGAAGAAAAAAACCACTGCTATTTGTTTTCCCTTTTCCCTACCCTATTCTCTAGTGCAGGTAGGATTAAGAATTCTTCCTAGACATATGAAAGATTACATGTCCTGGATTTCCTCTGGTTAGACTGAGTTTTGTACAACAGAATGTGCACAGGAATGATAAAATGTACTTTCAGGTTTGTTCATCACAAACAAACTGGGCAAAAAGGTAAATGTTTCACCTTTTTAATATACTTCGATTTCCTGTTATTTCCTATATTATTATTATTGGAGAGCACCACTCCACTAATGATGGAAGAGTAATCATCTTAATTTAACAAGTAGAAGAGTTTTTGAGTAGACATTTATAATTAATGGACATCTAGCAGATTATATAATTGACTAGTGAAGCAAAGCCTGAATATGAATGAAATAGCTCTTTTCAAAGTCAAGGAAAGGTATGATCCAGAGAACTATTTATTTTTTAAACAACAAAAGACAAAGCAGCTTTTGTTTAGGGGTTCTGAATTTTACACTGAGTTTATGTGTACTTATTTTAGGGGAAACTCATTAAGTGTTTAATTGATGACATATAGGGTAACACATGCTATCTTTCTATGATATACATAGTTTCTATTTTCTCATCTAGCATAGCCAAGTGTTAAGTTGAAAGTCAAGGATATTCTGATATTTCATATCAGAAAAGAAACTCCTCTGTACATTTCTGTAAATACCAATGTACCAATGTTCTGTTATGACACATGCATTGGAACATGCCATGTTATCCTGTTTTAAAATAGTTCCAAAAGACTTGGCCAAAAGTGGTGACTTTTATTACAAAAAGAATAAACCATAACAATAGCCCATTTTAAAACAAGTTAAAGATAATCCTAAATGAAATGATATCTGGGTTGAAGAAATAAATGTTTAAAGGGTTAATGAGTATGATATTTCAATAAGAAGACACACTGATTTATAGCAACAATATGAAACAAAAATCAAGAAAATATTCAGGAGTTTCTCAGTCATAAAGACAAAATAAATTTTGGAAAAATATTTCAAACAAAACTACTACTATTAAAAATATTTCTCTTTTATCAGTAAACCATCACATTATATTTTACCTATCATTTGCTGAATTGTTCCCTTTTCACAAAGATCTGTGTTTACAGTCTCATCTTCGAGGTAGACCATAGCTCTCAGGAGTCTTAAACTATAACGCATCTGGGCAAACTTGTTGCCTCGGCCACCTGTACCATGAAAACTGTTACCATGACTGAAAAATGGATCTGTGGAGAAAAATTGATAATTTAAAACAAAAACATTTCAAATAAAACAGATATATCAGATATCTTATACATCTATCAAAACTTTAAACAATTGTTAAAATTTTGTTATATTTGCTTTAGTTTTTTTTAGAGAAATAAAATATTATCCCTTTTCCCTCTTATTCTCAGAAGTAGGTGTTTTAGAATTTTACTCAAATGTATCATATTATATGTATCTTTTGCAATTTGCTTTTGTTACTCAACATGTTTATTTTAAAAATTATTCACATTTTCACAAGTAGATCTAGATTATTCATTTTAATTGGTTTCAGCGTTCATTTTAATAAATGAATTATAGTTTATCCATTCACTAGTATAAATTATTACAATAAACATTCTGGTTCATGTCCTCTTATATTCATTGAGAAGAATTTTTCCATGTGACCAGAATAATATAGGATACATCCACACTGAATTTTACTAAAGATACAATGTATAAGATGAGTTAATTTTTCTTTTTTAAGAGACAGGGTCTTGCTGTGTTGCCCAGGCTAGAGGGCAACAGTATGATAACAGCTCATTGCAGCCTCAATCTCCTGGGTTCAAGTGATACTCCCACCTCAGCCTCCCAAGAAACTAGGACTACAGGTGTGTGCCACTATGACCAGCTGACTTTTTTTTTTTTAAGATATAGGGTCTCACCATGTTGCCCAGGCTGGTCTTGAACTTCTGACCTCAAGTGATCCTCCTGCCTTGACCTCTCAAAGTGTCGGGATTATAGGTGTCAGCTACTGCACCTGGCCTTGGTTTTCCCCCATGAAATCTGCTAAATGTGAAATGGTAGTTCATTGTTTTAATTTGCGCTTGCCTGATTGCCTTGGGATTGAGTTTTAAAATGGTTTTTGAAAATGTAGAGTTTTCTCTGTGACATGGCAGTTCTTAGTCTTTGTATACTTCTCTACTGAGTTGTTTTCTTGTTGATATATAGGAGTTATTTATGAACCTGGATTATAATCTACTACCAGTCACAGGGGTAGTAAATGTCATCTCTCAATTTGTAAATTAGTATTTCACTTAGATTTTGTCAAACAGACATTTGTACATTTTACAGTCGTTAAATGCATCAATCTTTTCTTATACCTTAAACTCATGAGTATTTTTAAAGAAACCTTTCCTACGCTGATATCCAGCAAAAAGATATTTTCCCATGTTTTCTTCTAAGAGTTTCACTGTATGACTTTTCATATTTACGTCTTTATTACTTTTGCAATTGATTTTTAGAAAAAACAAAGTGAAGAGGTCTAATTTTTATTTTTTCACATGGAGGACCAACTGCCCCAACACCACCCTTCCCTCACTGATTGGCAGTATCATCTCTCATAATGCCAACCTTCCATATATTCCATGCCATTGGTCTATCCATGACCCAGTACCACGTAATTTTAATTACTATAGCTTTATGGTAGGTCTTGATAAGTAGCAAGGCAAATCCTCCCTTCTTCATGCTATGCTTTCTTTAAAAGCTTCTTTTAGAAGTAGCTTTATATTTCCAGCTAAAAAAAAAAGTTGAAAATACTGTTCTAAGTATTGAATGTTGGTTACAATTGTGGGTTCTATTATAGAACCTCGGTTAAATTTTTGCTCTGCCACTTGTGGCCAGGAATAATTATTTAGCTTCTTAGACTGAGTTCTACCCATCTGATACACAGGGATAATAATAGTACCTATATCTCCTAGGTTTGTTGAGAGGATTAAAATGACTTAATACTTGGAAGGTGTTTAAGGCTCACCAGATAGTAGGTTCTGAAAAACTATGAGCTATCAGTCTTTCTCTTATTAGCCAGCATTTCCCCTTTTGCCTTAAAGTTTTCTACGAACATAAATGATATAAAGGATAGACTGAAGACTTGCTTCATTTAGTGGTAAATAATTTTACAAGACTAAATTTAGTAGCTCAGTATATTAGAAACGAGAATAAAAAGGCTACCTTTTTTTTCCTCCTTCATGCATAAATGGGCGATACTCTTGATCTAATGAAAATGCATCATACAAAATTATTTCCAGAGCAAATTTACTACCAGAAAAGAAGCAATATCTTCCTTATAAAACTTTATTAAAAAATGAATGTATTTCTTATTTCCTTTCTAAGAACTGAAACAAAATACAAACAAATTGGGGCTCTACTAATTTGGTAGACCACATTGGAGTCATTACTTCTGGCTAGAGGTCTAGATTTTAAGCTCCATAGAGAAAACGATGTTTATTTATTTAAAGCCTAACTGTATTTTCAGTAGTTAAGACAGTATCTAGTATCCAGTAGGCAGTCATAAATATTTGTTGAATGAATGTATTATAATACTGACAGACTGGGCAATATTGTAATTGATTTCAGGCTCATGCTTGTAATCGCAACACTGTGAGAGGCCGAAGTAGGCAGATGGCTTGAACCCAGGAGTTTGAGACCAGCCTGGGCAACATGGCAAAATCCTGTCTACAGAAAATACAAAAATTAGCTTCGCGTGGTGGCATGCACTTGTAGTCCCAGCTACTGGGAAGGCTGGGGTGGGAGGATCGCTAGAGCCCAGGAGGTTGAGGCTGCAGTGAGCCATCAGCATGCCATTGCACTGTAGCCTGGGTGACAGGGTGAGACCCCGTCTCAACAAACAAACAAAGCAAATAAAACATTCCCAGGATTTATTTTCTTCCCAAATATAATTTTTAGATAGGTCTAATAATACAAAAATTTAAATTATATGTATGATTTCTTTCAGGTGTGCATCAACTATGAGGTTTACTAATGTCTGACTTTAAATCAAATCTGTGTTTTTCTTAAAACAACATATAAATACGTTAAGAAGACAGGTCTATATGTTTTTACTTCTCATAGCTTTAATTGATTTCATTGTTATTTCTATGCATATATTGAGCATTCAGTTGAAATATGAAGATTAAAATTTTGACAAGAATCTTGAAGGGCCACTCACCTTCACTCTCACACCATTCTAGAAATGCAAGGACTCGAGCATTTCCCTGGCATGACATGTATTCTTCTATTAATAAAGGAGCCACTGATGACAAAGTGGCAATTGCATGCAGTTGTAATTCTTCATGCTGTGCTGCAGACCAGCCCATTATCTTTTGTTTCTCAGGCTTCTTAACATAGGTAAACAAAGCCAAAATAACTTTGCCATCAATTAATAGCTGTGAGAAAGAACAAAGGATACTTTGTTAGAAACATAGCTAAAAATACTTTAAGGCAATTAAATTAAAAATTTACATTTTGGTGTTTTATTGAGGATTATTTCAAAATAATTCCTTTATAAAATAATCCCAATCTATGATAGGCAGCAAAAAAATAATAATAAAAAAACAAAAATTTAATAACGGTTATAATCCTCTTTTCTGAGGTATGTACTCTCTGACAATAACATAAAATATGTGTTAATTTTTTGTTTTTGCTGCTCATATATGTAATTTAGTTCCTGCTTATAATAAAACCACAGGAGTAGAATATTTTGGGGCAAGTGCTGACATTTCTTTCCTCACTCTCTTTTTAAAAAGGAAATATCTCACAGACTCAGTTGTGTACCATAAAAAACAACTTTGTCTGAGGTAATGACTAAGTGAATATTTAACCACATGCAACAGAACTTACATAAACATTCTGCCAAATAAATGTCAGTTAGGTCACAAGCCATGCTTCATTACATGCCTAGTATTTTAAAATTTTATTGAACCTATCATTTTAATAAAAATGAGATTAAAATGCACAGCTATTATGACAACAGAATTAACACAGCTAATTCTGATGGATGCATATTTATGATTCACAAGAGAATAAAACCCCATATGCTATATTATATTTAATTTTCTTTTAATTTAGCATTGTTCTAGAAAGATTTTCACAAAAATAGTTAATTTTTCTAATTCCCTACTACTCCATGTGAAAAGAATGCAAGATTTAGGGTTGAGAAAACAGGAATAACTACTAGTTCTAACATTATTGTTAGAATTAAGTATATGATGTTTCAAAAAAAAATCCTGTGTATTGCAAATGATAGTGTACATATTCATTATCATTACTAGCAATATTACTGGACCACAAATTATGTGACACATAAAAATTGTTGATTTCACTGCTCACAAAGTGTTTTAAGAAGTTCGTCACCATAATCTGTGCTACTTGGCTGTGTTGTCTATAAAATGTTGTTCAATCAATTAGAATTGATTTATAAACTGTAGTGTAAATTTTATTATCTTTATAGGTCTAATTTTTAAAATTTATATAATACTCTATTGGAATAATAAACCATACTTTATGGAATAATTTTCCAAATGATTTTCCATTTGCATTTTGGAAAATGCATTTAGGTTCTACACAGTATGTATTTTTTTGGTCACAAATAACAAAGTTATAATTGTAAAGACAATTTTTCTTTTCCTGAGCATTTGAAAATATATATATTCCTTAAAGTTGCATTACTAAGAAAATGCTCAGCTCAGTTAAATCCTCATAATAATCTCGAGGTAGGTGTTATCCCCATGTTGAAGTTGAGCTACCTGGGATTTAGAGAAATCAAACAACCCATTCAATGCCACATAGCTGGAAAGTGGTAGCACTGAGATTCTGTCTGACTATAAAGCCTTTACTGCTAGACTATCCCATCTTTATATTATTGGTGGTGAAGCTGATAGACTGAATTCCTACTTCTTTTTTATGGTAATCCTTGGAGTTTGGTAGAGTTTTAGACTAGAAGGAAATTTCACTTAATGCAGCAACTAACTAAACTAACAGAATTGTTAATAATACATTTACTATCACTTTATAGTTTAAAAAACCTTCATCCAAACTTCACAATAGACCTGTGAGCAGGGCCGAAGCATTATAATCTTTCCTTTACAGAAGGAGGAAATGAACCACAGATAGATGAGGTAATTTTGCTAAGGCCACGTAGCTAGTAGGTGATAAGCCAGAAGTGAAATTCAGTTTCAATGTTCTTCAAATTACATCACGCTATTATGCAGGAAACAAAGTATTAAGATGAATTCATAGAGAGTAAAAGTAATTAAAGATGCTAAACTTGTGTGTTGAAAAAACAGGTTCATAAGAGTTTGAGATTGGCATCACAGAGGTTAATAATTTTCTCCAGCATTAAATCAGTCCTTGTTACTATGGTCAGAGACAGATTATTAGGCTGGACAGGCCTATGTGAAGCTTCTTTCATTTTATGCTGTCTAATTCAAGAGATCTCACTGTATCATTAAATCTCTTAGGTTCTACTATTTTCCTTTGGTTTATGTAGTTTAAATTTAAGTACTTCACTGTTTACTAACAGATAAGCAAAGAAAAAATTTTAAAGCTAAAATTCAGGTTAGTAAAATTTTACTACTTTCTATGGTAAATATATGAATTGATAAAAGATTTACAGTCAGGACTTTAAAATAGTTATACTATAAAGTGAGACAATTTTTATTGATTTTCCTGCCTTGATTACTCTTTACCTGTACAGTAGGTAAATCTTTACATAAGATCACAATTATATTGAATAGTAATTTCTTCAACTCAAAATCTTCATAGGAATTAGAAAGCTTAAGTCCTTTTATCAAAAGATTTTGACTTTTAACTGTGAGGGAAAAAAAGTAAAACGAAAGCTTAAATGTTGTACAAGACTCATCAAGATAATTATAAGAAGTTGAAAGTTTTATGTTTTTTACCTTCATTAAAGGTGGCAAACAGTATCAAATCCTTGGTAAAGCCACATTCCTAATATAAATACATAAAATAAGCAGAAAGATGAATGAATAAGATGCAAGTTATGATGCACACGCTCACATTTACTACTTATGTACATTTATCAAATTATCCTACTGTCATTCATCTGAATTCATAAAGCATGAATAGTAATAAAGGGTGAAGCAAAAAATAAAAACATATAGCCAGATAAGCTTATTTAAAATTAAATAAGCCAGATTTATTTAATTTTAAACTTACTTCTGTAGGTTCTAAGAAATATTTTATATTATTCTATGAATAGTCTGTTTAAAATTGTTAAGAATCCAAAGTATATTAGGTCTTCATAGTTACTTCTATAATTCATTATCTATACTTCAAATGACAGAGTAAGGGAGGAAAATCCAGTTACTCTCAACAGTCTTTCCTCTTAAACACCTCCACTTCTACCCCAGTCATTCTTGCTATGTCAAACGTTTGGTCAAGAGATAATAAAGTAGTTCCTACTTAGCATGAAAAGCCCCGAAGAATCACCAGAGTTGTAAACATTTTAGCATGTCAGCATTCCTGACAGAGATATCCTAGTTGGACTTTGCACATGAGGGAGAGTTTACAGAGGCAAACCCTGGGCTTATGAGCTTGTAGTTTTATAGCCCCATTACTTTAGGATCTATATGGTTTCTTTAGATGCTGATGATATTATTTCCTTTGACTCGCATTCGTGAAATTCATCTGAATGTTTGCAAGGACACTAATGAGAAATTACTAACTGAACAGGGGCTTCTAGAGAAACAAAGTTTCACCTATAAGTCGCAGCTTTAACTAGGATACTATGTAGGACTGTTTCCCTATTTGCACAGTATGAATTCCATGACTCTTATATGGGGACTACTTGATGTCCACTGTTAGTGGGCTGAGGTCTTCATAGCCAGTTCTTGTAGCACAACTAGAACTTACGTGCCTGACTTGTGAATCTTGTTGCCAAGGATCTCTATTAAATAATTTCAATCATTCAATGATTTTTAATTAAAAAATATGTGAAGGCTCAGCTTCTGGTACAGATGAGTAGTAGCTCCGAGAGAAATTCTCCTGCTGGTGACAAATAAAACTATCGTGTGACCAAGAGTAAGCAGACACTGGAGGGATGTCAGAATTTTGTAGAAGGGAATGGTACTAAATGAGTTTCCCATTTAAAAAAAGGCTTTTGGGGCTGGGCGGTGGCTCACGCCTATAATCCCAGCACTTTGGGTGGCCAAGGTGGGCAGATCATGAGGTCAGGAGATTGAGACCATCTGGCTAACACAGTGAAACCCTGTCTCTACTAAAAATACAAAAAAATTAGCCCGATGTGGTGGAGGGCGCCTGTAGTCCCAGCTACTCAGGAGGCTGAGGCAGGAGAATGGTGTGAACCCAGGAGGCGGAGCTTGCAGTGAGCTGAGATCGCACCACTGCACTCCAGCCTGGGTGACAGAGCAAGACTCCGTCTCAGAAAAAAAAAAAAGGCTTTTGACCTGAGAGCAGGCCATATTCTATACCTCGTGGGAATGCTAAAACTCAGAGTAACCCTGTGGTCTTAGTGGCCTGAAGAACCAGAAGACAGAGGCAACCACCAACACTAGAAAGTGAAGGGAGAAATCCCATAAAGGAGAGAGCCAGAGAGAGAGAATACTAAATTCTGTGTACAAACTCTTCCCAAATATCTGGCTGATGTCTGAACCACACAAGTGCAGAGAATACTCAAGCATCCCAGGCAAGAACTGAATTGAGATTTGGAATGTCATACCTCAAAGGGATAAGTACAGCCAAGTTAAATGCATAGTTATTAAAAACTCATCAGAGGAGTATACCAGAATCTACAGTAAAGATGTTCATAATGAATAGAAAGACAAGAACTCTTAGGAGAGACACTGTAAAAAGGAATCAAAATAAATTCTAAAACTGAAAAATATATCTGAAGTAAAAAGGTGATGGATGAGATTAACAGCAGAATGGAGATGACAGAAATAAAAAAGTCGATGAATTTAAATATATAGACTAATACAAATTATCCAACCTGAAGAATAGAGAGAGAAATGATTGAAAAAAGTGAGCAGTGCCTCACAAACCTGTGGGACAATATCAAAAAGTCAAACATAAAAGTAATCAGAGTCCCTGAAGAAGTAGGGAGAATGGGACTGAAAAAATATTTGAAGAAATAATGGCCAAGAGTTCTCCAAATCTTATTAAAGACTTAAATTTATATCTCCAAGAAGCTCTATGAAACCTAAGCAGAACAAATACAAAGGAGATCTCACCTTAGCACATCATTTCGAAACTGCTAAAAACCAAAGATAGAGTGAAAATCTTGAAAACAGTGAGAGAAAAAGATGATACATTATACATAGGGGAATAATGATTTGAAATTATGAATACTTCTCATCAGAGTCCAGGGTACTCACCATTACACCCTGGAACCTCACACTGAATATTTCTCATCAGAAACAACAGACTCCAGAAGACAGTAGAACTTTATCTTTGAAATGCTAAACAAAAACTTTTCAGCCTAGAGTTCTATATTCAATGAGCATAGACTTTAAGAATTAAGATGAATTAAATATATTTTCAGATAAAAAGAAAACTAAGATAATTTGTTGCCAGCAGCCAGCAGGTTTGCACCACAAGAAATTATAAACAAAGTTCTTCCAGTGAAAGAGAAATGATGCCAGATGGAAACTCAAATCATCAAGAAGGAAAGAAAAGCGTAAGTGGTAAATACGTGTATAAATCACACAATATGAAGAAGATTCCAAATTTCCAAAGGATTGCAAAGAAGAATTGGCAGAGTGATAAGCATACTGGTGACCATCATGATATTACAGCATAACTTAGCATTACAACAAAATACACAAATATTACAACATAATATAGGACTTCTTTCACCCACGCCCACCACTTCCACAATTAAAATTAATGCAATTTGATTCATACTTACAATCATTGGTGCTTCAGGATTTTGAGCTATAATTGTAGTGATCACTAATATGTCATTTCTAAGCTGACGGTCATAATGACTGAAACCTCTCATAAACAGATTTGTAAATACTTCCTTCAAAGCCCTAGAAAGTAAAATCGTATTTTAAAAACTATATTGTTATGCACTAAATGTTTGCGTCCTTCCAAAATTCATATTTTGAAATCCTAACCCTCAATGTGACGGTCTTAGGAGTGAGGTCTTAGGGAGGTAATGAGCCCTCGTGAATGGAATTAGTGCCCTTATAAAAGGGACTCCAGAGAGCTGTCTCGCTCTCTTGCCTCCATGAAAGGATACAAGATATCAGCAGTATGCAATCCAGACAAGGACCCTCATCAGAACCCAACCACACTGGCACCCTGATCTTAGAATTCTAGCCTCCCAAACTATGAAAAATAACTTTCTGTTGTTTACAAACTACCCAGTTTATGGTACTTTGTTATAGCAGCTCAAACTAAGACACATACTTTTATGGAAATACTACCTGAATGTCTATCAACAAAATCTCCCTTTTTATATTATACTATTGATTTGAACGTATCTTTAACATTTTTTACACTTCGAAATCTGCCTCTAATTCTCTATGTACCAGATAAGAACCCACTAAACCAGTCTATTACACATGGTGGTCAAAGTGACAGCTCAATAATACATTCAATCATGTCATTTTCCTTTGTAAAACCATTTAAAGACTATTCTTTGTTCTTCGGATTAAGTCCTACCTCCTTAACAAGCAAGGCTTATTAGGCCTTTCATGTTATGGGCCCTGATAACATTGTAAGCCTCATCTCTCACCATTGTAGCCTGTTCCTTCTGCTCTCACCATACTGAATTTTAGTTTTCTGATTTTGCTAATTATATTTTCACTTTTTTTCCCTGTCTAGGACGCTCTCTGCATGCAAAACTTTTCTGTGTTACCAAGTCCTGTTTGTCATTCAGTTACTAGACTTGAGTTCATTAGGAAGCAGTTATGAATTCTCCAACTCTGAGTTAGGTTCCCTTGTATTAATAGTAGACATTTGTTGCTTTGCCTCCTGGGACCTACTTGCCCTTTTTATAAGAACAGCATTCTTATTTTTATTTAGGCATTTAGTCCTTCCTGACTTTTGCTCCTGTGAGGCGGCCTTCAGCTGCCTTTTCACCACTCAGAGCATTTTTTCTTTTGGCATTAATAAATCACTGTGGAATGGGCATTTGACCAATATTAGACCATTCAGGGCCAAACTGGACTCAATTCAAAGACTTTTCTCTGAGCCTTCAGGATAGCAAGGTTTCTCTTCTGCTTGATTTGAGGTTGAGATGATGTGATCCTAGACTTCTTAGGTCTTACTACATAGGCTTGGGTATGAAGCCAACACCATGGAAGACAATGTAGAGAGGGTGGGACCAAGTCCTAATATCTGCTGATCCCTGAATAAAGCTGTACATCAAACCAGTTTTATCCTTGACTTTGTAGTTAAATAAGCCATAAATTTTCTATATTGCTTTGATCAGTTGGGTTTTTAGTCACTTGCAAACAAAAATGTGCTGATTGACCTTCTTCTGAAGAACATGTACATCTTACAATAATCTGTTTCATAACATTTAGTATGTTCTCTTTTAGTCCAATCACAATGTAAATTCCACGAATGCAAAGACAATATCTGTATTGTTTTCAGTGGTATTTCTATGGCTTAATACTGAAGCTGGCATAGAGCAGACAATTATTTGTTGAATAAGTGAAGAAGCAACTTGAAGGCTTACATTTTGTTGCTAATGCTTACTGCAGTATCTGGAAGATAGTAAGCACTCAATAATAGATTCACTGGATAAATAAATGAAATCGTTCTTCTAAAGTCTAATTTTACTTTATGTATATTCTAAGGTATAATTTAGTGTTAAGAAGCTACTTCAAGAGCCTTCCACATAGAAAAGTGTGGCTTGTTATTGTGCAGATTCATTTATACCATGGCACAAAGAAGATGTCCTGAAACATAGCCATTACATGAATCTAAAACATAATTGAACACAGATTCAAACAAATATGTTAGTTATGTCACTGGCTATCATTTTAAGATTAAAAGAACATTCCTATCTAACCACATACACTTACAGCAAACATTCCAAGTTACTAAGCTGTTGTATGACTTCTTCTTTTGAAGACTTTTCCAACAAGTTCCAAAGTATTTCTGATGAACGAAATAAAAGCTGTCCAGAGGGATCTGGGTCATTGAGGTGAGTACAGATTCCACTGGCTGCTTGTGCTTTCATCATTATAGTACAATTAACTTCTGAAAATAAATTTTAAACATTATTTTTGCTTTACAACATTGACATTTTTAGACAGAAACAAAAGTAGTTGACAATGAAGTGGTTAAACTTAATAATATACAAACCAGAAGTCGAGAGATGCTGCAGAACTTTAAGTACCCAAAGTTTCTCAACAAGTTGATGTTCAAGCAAGGTGATTGACTGGACCATTGTTTTTGCTAATCCTCCAACTTCAGCCATTTGAATCTTGTATGATGAACTTGCTTGCTGGTAACCTAACAACAATTAGTTAATAAATACAAACAGTTATCTCACAGAATGATCATTAAGACAAAAGAATGAGTAATTTATTATTAAGCAACAGCAAGAACAACTTTTCAAAAGTGTATGGAATTCATGAATTGTGCAGCATAGGGATGAGCCATACCTTTTTCTGTAAAGGGGCATATAGTATTTTAAGCTTTGCAGGTTATAAGGTTTCTTGTCAACTACTCAGCTCTATAGCATATTGTGGCAAGAAAGCAGTAATAAACAGTACAAATATAAATGGGCATGGCTGTGTTCTAACACAATTTTGTTTTCAGTGGGCCTAGTTTGACCTGGGACCCAGGGTTTGCTGATCCCTGGTGTAGTATTTAAAATAGGACCATGAATTTTGGAAACATCCTAAATTCTAAAAAAGAACAATATTTCTTGTCAGTAGATATGACTTTCTATAATGGAAAATGATTTGATTACAAATACTGAATGTTTTCACTAGTCAGTTTCACTGTTCGGGTCCAATGCATTACTTCAGTACTTTCAAGGGACAACAATTATGTAGTGTCCGCAATAAAATAAGAGGTGAAAAATGTAATGCTACTCTGATAATTGTGAATGAATTTAATGGTATTTTATGGAAATTTGATTCTTGGTGACATATTTTATAAAAATTCCTTCTGTCTTAGCACCTGTAAGAAATACTAACTCTCCTTTTGATGCAGGTATACAGGTGCTTACCTAACTACATTCAACTAGAGGGATTAAATAAACACCAAAGGGTCTTCATTTACTGAGATGATGCTTTATTTTTTCTTAGTGATCTCACTTATCTAATTCCTTGACTTTTGATTTTTGAGTCCAGCTAGATTCCTTAACTTTGCCCTAGTTCTGAGGTATCTGTCAGTTTGTCTTATCTTTCTAAATATGATCTCTGGCTGTGGACAAGACCCTGTCCAATGCTGTGATGAGCTTTCTATGATATGCTCTAGCTACTCACCACATGAATTTTAAAAAGCATTTAAAAAGTAAGAAGAGGAAGATAAAAATTGCCTATATTTTCATCATCTAGAGATAACATTAACATTTTCATATATTTGTGATATTTTTAATGTATGCATACAATTTTAACAACATACTAGTATACAGAATTTTATATTCTACTGTACTCATTAAACTTTTATTGTAAGCTTTTCCCTATCCTATAAAATATTTTCTAAAATCATGATTTTTAAGTGCATAATAGTCTATCATATGGATGGACCAAAATGTACTTTATACTTACTGTATCTTTTTCTATTGCTGGTACATTTTAATAGAGGGATATAACACTACTAAAGCTCATGGACTTAATTCCTGTCTCCAGGGCTGTGTCTCTTTCAACTACTGTACTGAGGACTTTTCAGCTGTAGTCCCAGATGTCTGGCCATACCCATTACTTGAAACCAACTGTGTGATAGTGAGAGCACTGACTCCTAATTTTCAGAGCCTGACCAAATCAACCTCAAGTCTTTGCCCCATAATACTCCTCTGTCTTAAGTCCTACACCACTTGTCTCCCTTTCTTTTAAGGGCGTCTGTATTTTGCCAAGGTTAACTCTAAGCTTGTGCTCTTAATTCCATCCTCTTGTGCTTTCTTTGAGAATTTCGCCTTCCCATTTCTTTCTTACCAGCTTCTAGCTCTTCTGCCTACAAATGTGATTTCTTCCTATCCTAAAATCCCAAATAACCTTTCTCTGACTGCACTAGCTGAGCTGTTCTCCATCTTTTCTTTTTCTTCACCATCTCATCTTAAGATATATCTACATTCATGAACTACCACTACTCTCTCAGTCTCAAATCCAGTGCCTCTACTCTCACAATTCTCTGATTCTTTTACGTTGTTGTTGTTTTTGTTTGTTTGTTTTTTGAGACGGAGTCTGGCTCTGTCGCCGAGGCTGGAGTGTAATGGTGCAATCTCGGCTCTCTGCAAGCTCCGCCTCCCGGGTTCACGTCATTCTCCTGCCTCAGCCTCCCCAGCAGCTGGGACTACAGGCGCCCGCCACCACGCCCGGCTAATTTTTTGTATTCTTTTTAGTACAGACGGGCTTTCACCTTGTTAGCTAGGATGGTCTCGATTTCCTGACCTCGTGATCCGCCCGCCTTGGCCTCCCAAAGTGCTGGGATTACAGGCTGAGCCACCGCGCCCAGCCAATCCTCTGATTCTTTAATCCTGCCTCTGCCCTGACCACTGTATATCAATAGATCTGTCAAAGATTAACTACAACTTTTCAGGTGTCACATTGACTTGGCCTTTTAACTCTTCGATTACAGAAAACTCTGCAGCATTTGACACTGAGACAACTTCCTCCTCCTTTGTCAAATATTTCATTCATTGGCACACAAGACATGGCAGTCTTTAGGTTTTCTTCCTCCTCTTTGAACCTCCCTTCACTGCCAATTTCTTTTAATCATTTTTTCCAAACCTCAGTACGGACAGTCTCCATGTCATTTTTCATGCCTTGCTGCTTATCTGTTTTATCTCTTGGCAAACTCAACCATTCTGGTGGCTTTTCAACTCTATTTGGGTGGATTCCAAACCTGTATTTCTGGTCCCTGTTGCTTTTAGTATCCAATATCCTTTATCTACCAAGACACTCCTACCCATCTATCTCATCAATAGTTCAAATTGGACATTTAAGAATCTCCTTATTCATTTCTCTAGTTTAGCTGTTGTTCCATTTTTTTGTTTTACTTTATGACTTACTTCTGTTTTCCCTGAATTTCTTTTTTCTTTTTTTAAATTGTCCTTTTTTAATTGACTTCTGGTTCCCATTTTTCCTTAGTCTTAAATAATCTTTCTTTTGAACTACCATAGACTCTTATTTCCACCTATATTAAGAATCATATAACTTAAGAAGTTATTGTTTATATCTTCTGTCCCTTCCTGGATCGATTAGAAATTACGGAAACTATGAAGGTAAGAAGTACATCTTAACATTATATCCTCACAGTGCACGTGCCACTGTCTTGTTCCTGCCCAATTCAGTGTGGTTCACTTATCACTATATATTAAGGTCCCTTAGCTATAACACACAGAACTATTTTCCCAAACATGATGGAGAATGGCCCTGGTATTGGTAGTTTAACATTTAACTGAGTGGGGGCAGATATTATAAATAATTATAAAGTGTTTAAAAAATAATTTTATCAATAGTATTACATAATATAATAGTAACATTTATGATTATTAATAAACTAAATTGGGCATCACTTTACAAATTTGTTCATATTTAGCATCAGAATAAAAATATGCAAATCAAAAACTGAAAAATACATATATAACTTTTAAAAGATGACCGAAGAGATCAAGACTACAAAAAAAGTTTTCTTTTTAATGTGTTACATTTATGAGCCCACTGTGTCTGTCAAATTCAAAGAGAAATGAGAATGTTCTGTTTTCTAAATACACAAGTTATCACTGAAAGACCATTGTAAACTTCACCTGGAATATGCTTCTTTGGTGGTTCTGCATGATAAAAATCAACAATACACTTACAAATTTGTATCCTCAATTCAGAACTTGGTATTTTCATTAAGTCACCTGCCAGAAAGATAAACAGGTGCTACTTAACAACACTGTCATAAGCTTATTTGTAGAATTTAGGCATAAAATGTTAATAATATGATGATTATTAACAATATTCTCAGAGATTCAAAGTGGATCATGTTCAATTTATATACATATTTTTATACATATGCTCACACATATACATACATATACATATAAACAGTACCCTGAATCCATTCTTATACATTTGGCCCCTCAATCAATTCAGCCTCTCCTTTCTAGGGAGAAAAGAATGATGATTATTAACACAAATGCTAGAACCAGACTGTCTAAGATTAAATCCTGGCTCTGCCATTTACTACCCATGTAAACTTGTGTCTTACTTTTCTCATCTATTAAACAGGTATAACAATAGTTACCACATTTAAGATTGTTGTGAGGATTAAATTAGCTAATATGAGAAAAGGGCTGAGAAAAGCATCTAGCATATTGTAAGTTCTACATGTGTTAGATACTATTATTACTTTGACAAGATATGGGTTAGCATTTAATTTTTTGCCTTTACTAATGCGTTCTTTGCTTAGAGAAGTTCCAGGTGAACTTTGCTCTTCAATTTGTTGGCAGACTGGAAGAGAGTGAGTTTTTAGGCAGCTGCCCCACAGGCAAGGATAATAGTTTTATGTTCAAGCTGTCTGCGTGGGGTTGGCGAATAGGAAGGTTCCTTTTCAGTCATATCTAAACTACAATTAAATTGACTTCAGCCTGTATTTCAAACTGAATTTGCATCTACTCTGTTGAAGTCCTATAAACATGATCCTCAAGGGTATCTGAAAATGATCTGTGGGACTATGGAAACGATCCAGGTTCTCTGAATGCCCGAGGACAGCTGTAGTCAGTGATATCGACCTTAGAACTAAACTAGAACTGGTTGGACTCTCTGAGGGTAAAAGAATAATTAGCAATTCCTCTTTTGCATTAGCCCTTGCAAGATGCTCATCTCTGGAGGTGGTTAGCAAGTGGGGTGGCAAGTGGACAGAATGAGAAAGCACAAAGGAAAGCCTGACCCTAGCTTCAGGAGAATCTCTGCAAAAGACATCACTTAAAAAAGACAGTTTTAAGATTATTCTAACTCTAAATTTTATTTTTTGGACTGTTCTTTTGGAGTTGCAAAATCACTACTTAGGTTTTAAAAATTTTACACAACAGGAACAACTAAGCTTTTCCAACAAGACTATCCAAATATGCAGGCTTATGGGAAATTCTAGAGTCTTTCGTCTGCTTTTCCACTGTTTTAGTTCCTGTAAATTTAGATAATTTATCATAGCTTCCTGTTTCATAATCTCAGGGCAGAGTACCAACTTCTTCCCTCATCCATTTCCAGAATCTTGCTTCTGAGTCAGAAATATCTATGTATCATTTGGAGGAAAATGTAATATAACTTATTAGCACACAGTAGAAACTGGAAGTTCTTACTAAAATCATGAAGAGTTTTTGTTCAACATTTCATCTTCTATACAATTATTTTAGTTTAAACTAATGTTTCCAGCCATTAAAAAAAAAACCAAGAGACAGAAGAGCAGTACTTGCAGTCAGTAATCAGCAAAGGAAACTCATTTAAAGTTAAGAGTTCATACTGTTGTCATATGAGATAGTAACATGTTGTGCAGGCAGGGTACCAGTCATTGAGCAAAGAACAAGCTGACACTCAGTAAAAAATTGGCCTGTATTTATAATACAAGTGACTGTCAACACTTTTGGAAGCAATATTTAAAAATAATGGCAACAGGGGTATTTTAAAAAATGTTACCAACAAAAACTACACTTTTTCTCTGTTAATACTACCATGTCCTCTTTTGAGTTGGCTTCTCGTTGTAAATTTCCACTGATGATAAGAGATTCACATAATTAAAAATTCCCATATTTCTGAACCTGCCTGCTCCCTAAGGTGTTTTTCTTTAAACTGTCCCCCTCATGTTTAACCTAATCTCTACAACACCTTCACCTACTCTGGGCTGTAGAGTAGGTGAACCCTAGGTAGTTTTCCCAAAGTAACTAAAATTAAAAACTATAAAACCTACTGAGATATAAAAGGGTTAGTGTCTATGTTAAAAATAAAAATCCTTTTTTTTTCTTCATTCCAGTTGAATCTCTAACATCTTTCTATATGGAGTGTAATGCTGGGAACATCACTACTCAGCAAATATTTTTAAAGATGCATTGGATCAATTGTGTATCTTTTATTCCTCCTGTACAAATAAAGACCTAAACTAGTAAGTATTGATTTAATGTACGATTTGTTTTGGGAACATGCTGTCATGTCCCAGGAGCTGACTCAAAGAGCCAGTGTTTCCCTGATCTAATTTCCCTGGAATTTGTTTTCTTTCTTTAGAAAATCAAGTGATAACCCGTATGTAAATACCTACCCTTTTATGATACTTTTCATATTTTTGTGTACAAAATACAGGCATCTGCATCTTTATGTGCATTATGCTGAAGTTCTTAATATGCTATCATTTTATGATTTGATTTAAAAATTTAGATCATTTAATGAATAATTCTATGATTGTAGCAATTAAATATTAGAGTTCAAAGTTGAAATGTTTTCGTGATTACTTAAAAAGGGGGATGTATACTTTCTGATTTATAAAAATAGTGAACAAACACTTCATCAAACTAAATAACAATTCATCAAACTACATAACCCGCCTGTCCTTGTACTTAGAAGACGGACTTTTATTGGTATCATGAAACAACCTGAGCAGAATACAATACCAGAATTATCACCATGCACACTGTGATTAATTCACTACCAGGAAACAACAGAAGATCCTAGACATGGAGAAGGAGTCCTCTTAGTGAAACTTGGGGAAAATAGATACTTCCTTGTCAGTAGGACCTGTCATACGTTACATCCATATACCTTAAGGAAATCTTAACTTACCCAGAAGCGCAATTGAATTAGCAGTATCTTCAGCATAAGTTATTTCATCCGATACTTTCTTTTTCAAAAATGGCAAGCTTCAATAAGAGTGAAGAATTGTAAGAGTAATTTTTAATAAAGTCTTTGATTGAAGCATCATTTGTAAATGGGGGAGAGTTCGTTTCTAAAGAATAAATTAATAATAATATTCTATTCTTTAGCCCTGGGGAATTGACAAGTATTAACTACCAGTTGTAATACATATTATTATAGTTTAATACTACTGTAACTATTAAAAATGTTTCTGGGGCCAGGTGCAGTGGCTCACACCTGTAATCCCAGCACTTTGGGAGGCTGAGGTGGGTGGATCACGAGGTCAAGAGATTGAGATCATCCTGGCCAACATGGTGAAATTCTGTCTCTTCTAAAAATACAAAAATTCACTGGGCATAGTAGCATGCGCCAGTAGTCCCAGCTACTCGAGAGGCTGAAGCAGGAGAATCGCTAGAACCTGGGACGTGGAGGTTGCAGTAAGCTGAGATTGCACCACTGCATTCCAGCCTGGTGACAGAGCGAGCGAGCCTCCATCAAAAAAGAAAAGAAAAGAAAAGAAAAGAAAAGAAAAGAAAAGAAAAGAAAAGAAAAAAATGTTTCTAATGAACTGACCAAAAAGAAAATATTATGTTAATTATAAAAATTAAGAAATGGATGTAAAAGGCATAGGTTAAGAAAGTCATTTTGCATCACTTCATGAATAAAAAACTTAGGAACCCTCTTTATCTTTGAGGCCAAAATAGTAATAAACTATAGCTATAATTCTATCAAAGTTAGTATGACATTGGATAACCTGATACAAACCATAGATCTAAGCTCACCAATGACTTAAAAACTGGTTAAGAGCTTTTCCTGAAATTTTCAAAACTCTAGGCAAAATCAATAGTTTATTCATTCTTAGAGATCAGTGCATTTTTCCTTATTAGCTGGGTTAGTAACTATCCACAAAGTAACAGAATGCTTTTGCAGACATTAAGGCATTCAAGTTAAGAAATATTAATTATATTAGAATTGCATTTCACAACTACTATAACCAAAGTTATTTGAAAGTAACTTCTCTATAAATCTTAAAGGATCTGGCACATAAACCTGGGTCAGTCTAAATTTCAAAGATAATATAAAAGTTATTTTTTAAATATATAAACTATCTTGACATTTCATGAGTTCAAAATTTGAACCTCCTGTACTATTTAAAGTACAATATATCCTATATAGAGAGAACTTTTCATTCATATTTTTCAAGAAAAATTAAAGAAGTGGTTGAAAATGGCATTGAGAACTATCACATGAGGATGTATTAATAGCAATATACAGGCCAATTTGAATTTAAAGATAGCTGAAGAGCAAGCTACAAAAAGTACAATTTTATAAATGCCACAGAAGTTCATTTCTAGTGTTTGTCTAAATTTGTCATTTGAAACAAATAACGTATTATATTTGTTATCCAGCTGCTTGTTGGATCTCTAAAGTAAAGGACTCTAAAACTAGTACTTTTTGTTCCCAAACTTTTTCCTTTTCTAGCAAAGGAGACAACCTGTAAGATAAAGCATCAGAAGAGTTTTCAACCAAAAAGTATATGAAAAAATTAGCATTATACTTCTGATGCAGTGAGAAAACCATACTACTAGGAGGCCAAAATGGAAATATTATTTTATTTTTATTGTTTTTATCTTCCAAAAATGTCTTGAAAAGAGAAACAAGTGAGGGTGAGGCGTAGAGAAGTTATCTAGACATAAGCTGAAATTAGAAAAGTAGAAAAAATTAACAATGTGAATAATTATGAAATATGAGGGAAAATGAAGACTGCAGCTATACAATTAAACATTCAGTCACAAGTTTTCATAGAGAATGAACTTTGTGCAGAGCTCTGTAGGAGCATAGACATTGAAAGTAATGCTTATAAACTTGGTATTCTAGGACTTGCAAAGCCTTGAGATTTAAAAGTTTTACATTATATAATCATATGTCAATATAATAATAATTTCCTATCTGTTCCTTGAAAACACCAGAGCAACCATTTATTTTCTATTGTCCCTATCTATTAAAAAGCAAGGCATGGTATAGGCATTCAATATATTATTTTGGTTATTTTATTCAGATATCAAAAAAATAAATTTAAGTGGTTACAAACATTTTAAATATTGCTGCTAAATCTAAAAGTGAGAGTTAGAACCTACCATGTATGCATAATTCCATTAAACCTTTCAATTATTTATATATTATTTGTATATTAAAGTAAATAATTGCTATCTAAAAAGTTAAATTGGTAGAAAGGTTCAGAAGCTAAAATTGTCAGAAAGGTTTATTCTTCCCTACTACATTACATTAAGCAACTAAAAATGGATATTTTAATATATACCTAGATTAGCCACCATGTGGCACCAAGGGAGCACCATATATTCAGTTCCCAGAGCTTGTTAAAGAACCAACAGTAGAAAGAATAAGGCACGTTAATTTTACAATTCTTACCTCTACCTTACATTTTTAAAATATATATCAAATGTAATTGATGATATTTTATTCTTCACTCAAATTTCAAAAATCAGATAAAACTTGACATATAACCTAATATATCTTTGAGACTCAAATTTTCTAAAGACAGAGAAAAAAACTAGACTGAAACTACAAGCATATCCATAAGTTCACTCAAGAAAATACTATAATTCCTTGGTTACATCTAATATTCATCACTTACTTCAGAGTAACGAATTACAAGACAGCATTTCAATATACTTAGAATTTAATCTCTTGTGGTTAGCAGTCTCAGACCACAGCAAACCGATTACCTGAAATACCAACTGCTGGAATCAAGTGATGAACTGAAGTTTTCTTGAGTTCTGTAGCAATCTGCTACACTATAATGCATAGTATGTTTGTGATACAAGAAACATAACAACACATTCCATGTTAATGCAAAATAAAGTTAAAGAAAGATAACTTACCTACACAGTTTTATGATATCATACGCAGATTCTACAAAACGAGGCTGGTTTTTTATCTTTCCTGCACACAGATTCAGAATTTTAAATATCTGTGCTAAATCCCTTAATGGCTTTAATATTTTTAGTTAAGAAATAAAATTAATAAAATTAAGATTCTTTATTAACATATTCTTTATAGTATTTCTGTGAAGAAAGTCTATAGAATTCCAACTATTTTGCCAAATGTGGTAGTTTTAATTTTTCTTATTTTGAAGTCTAAAAAAGGAAATTTAGAACCATATTTTAAAAAAAAAAAAACATTTCATTTTGGCCTCAGAAAAACATCTACTCAAAATTGTTTTCCTCTCACAACTTTAGAATTGGATTACCAACTGCTACAACACAGATTCAGTTGATCAATAACTTCCCACTGGCAATGAGTAATAGCACATTGGAAACATTAACTTATTGATTAGGGTCAATTATACCCTTCATCTTCACCCCCAGCCCCCACCCACACAAACATATGCTGTCTCAGAATAAGCAACCCAAACCTTACTTTACTCTACTATTTTATTAATATTACACTGAGATGCATTTTCCTGTGTTTAAGGCTTAAATTGGTTAGGGTTTTATCTGAAACTAATATGAAAGCAAAATATAGCCTTTCTAGATCTTTAAACAAAAGCATCTTTTATTTTATCTATTAAAAAATCCTGCTGGCTGGGTGTGGTGGCTCATGCCTGTAATCCCAGCACTTTGGGAGGCCGAGGCAGGCGGATCACGAGGTCAGGAGTTCAAGACCAGTCTGACCAACATGGTGAAACCCCGTCTCTACTAAAAATACAAAAATTCGCTGGATGTGGTGGTGCATACCTGTAATCCCAGCTATTCAGGAGGCTGAGGCAGGAGAATCGCTTGAACCCAGGAGGCGGAGGTTGCAGTGAGCTGAGATCGCACCATTGCACTGAAGCCTGAGTGACACAGTGAGACTCCGTCTCAAAAAAAAAAAAAAAAAAAAAATCCTATTGGCACATAAACACATTTCATTGATTTTGTTTTATAGCTAAGAAATTATGGTAGATGTGACTTACACTTCTTGGTTGAATCTTATTACTTCTAGCCTTTTTCTAGGACCTTTTAGGAAAAGATGGGAGAGCAGGGTACACTGGAAATAGAAAGCTCTGTTAACTTCCTACAGAAGTGACCAAGATACTTCTCCAACTTTGCTAAGTTTTACAATTTATATAGCCAGCCTATGAAAGGGAATCAGAAATAGAGCCAATTGCCACCAATGGTTTACATGAAGAAAAAAAAAAATGGAGGTGTTGAGGTATCAGGTTAAAATAGGAAAAGAAATCACCTGCTAGTAGACATTTTCAGCTACCAGTAAATAGGGCTTGATATACACAAGCCCTAAGACTGAACAGGTCCAAATAAAACCAAGAATAAAATATAATAAAAGATTTAGATAAAATTATAAGAAACATTTTTCTGAATGGAAGTCTTAAGAGGTTTTGAACTAGAACGAGCTAATATTAGAGCTTGATAACTTTTTTTTCTTTTTTTTAGAGATGGGGTCTCACTCAGTCACCCATACCCAGGTTGGAGTGCAGTGGAGCAAACATAGCTCACTGCAGCCTCAAATTTCTGGGCTCAAATGACCCTTCCACCTCAGCCTCAGCCTCTGGAGAAGATACAACTACAAGTGTGCATCGCCATACATGGCTATTTTTTTCTGTAGAGGTGGGGTCTTGCTATGTTGCCCAGGCTGGTTTTAAACTCCTGGCCTCAAATGATCCTCCTGCCCCAGACTCCTAAGGTGCTGAGATTACAGGCATGAGCCACAATGCATGGGCTTAATAACTTCTTTAGACCAAGTCAGACAACTGTTCAAGATCATTTTCAGGGGTGTCCAGTCTTTTGGCTTCCCTGGCCCACACTGGAAGAAGAAGAATTCTCTTGGGTCACACATAAAATACTCAAACACTAATGATAGCTGATGAGCTAAAAAAAATTGTCAAAAAAAATCTCATCATGTTTTAATGAAGTTTACAAATTTGTGTTGGGCCTCATTTAAAGCCATCCTGGGCAGCATGCAGCCCATAGGCTGAGGGTTGGACAAGCTTGATTTAGATGAATACTATTCAAAGTGTGGTCTATGGACCACTGTCAGTTCTGGAAGTGTATTTACCAGTCTGTGACAAAATGAATACAGAAAGCGAGAGTGGGCATATAAAAACTTTTATAACAATCTAATACTTGTGGGATACTTCTATTGTATTTTACAATAGCATATATATGTAAATGTTAAAAAAAAAAACGGCCAGCTGCAGTGGCTCACACCAGTAATCCCAGCACTTTGGGAGGCCAAGGCGAGAGGATTGTTTGAGCTCAGGAATTCGAGACCAACCTGTACAACATAATGAGACTTCACAAAAAAATAAAAATTAACCGGGCATGGTGGGTGCATTCCTGTAGTCCCAGTTACTTGGGAGGCTGAGGTAGGAGGGTCGCTGAAGCCCAGGAGTTTGAAGTTGCAGCGAGCTATGACTGCACCACTGTACTCCAGTCTGGGCAGCTAAGGCTGGATGGAGACTCTGTCTCAAAAACAAAGAAACAAACAAACCCCCAAAACAAAACACAACCCAACAACAAACTGATTCTTATCCATAGGTAGTATTTGTTTGTTTGTTTGTTTTTGAGACAGGGTCTCACTCAGTTGCCCACACTGGAGTATAGTGTCACAGTCTTAAATCACTGTAACCTTGAATTCCTGGGTTTCAGCAATCCTCCTGCCTCAGCCTCCCCAGTAGCTAGCACACACCACCACGCCTGGTTATTTGTTTTTTTGTAGAGGCAGGGTCTTGGTATGTTGACCAGTCTGGTCTTGAACTCCTAGCCTCAAGCAATCCTCCTGTCTTGGCCTCCCAAACTGCTGGGATTATAGGTGTAAGCCATCACACCCGGCTTTTATGTACAGATAGTTTTAAGACACAGTGGTTTTCATGTATTCTGAACAGGGTGGTATACTTAGTAGGGATAGTATATTTATATAATATTTTACAGATTATCAAGCACTTGCATGTACATGATCTCATCTAATCTTCCTAACAACCTCATGAGCTTCTATTACTTTACAAGGATGAAGAAGTTAAGAAGCTTATCAAAGGTACAACTGCCCATGTAAATTATAGAAACAATGACTTTGACTTGGCCCTCTAACTACATCCATTGTCTTTCTGAATCTACAAAAACTGGTATTATCCACAGTTACTTGTGTTACATTGTTTCTTCAATTTTATTTACATTCTCTGATACAAAATACAGTTTTGTAAAGAACATAAAACCTTAGATATTCTCTGTGGTAGACAGAATAATGGCCTCTCCAGTTTTTCTGTGGTAGACAGATTAATGGCCTTCCCCAAGATGTCCATGTCCTAATTCCCGGAACCTGTAACTATGTTACATAGCAAAGGCACTTTTCACATATGATTAAGAATTTTGAGATAAGAAAATTATACTAGATTATCCAGGTGGGCCCACCGTAATCACAGGGATCCTCATAAAGGAAAGAGGGAGGAAGGGAGGGTCAGAGAGAGAAGATGATGTGATGACAGGAACAGAGGTGAGAGTGATGCCAGTGAGGGGAAGAGGGCATGAGGCAAGGAATGTAGGCAGCCTCCAGAAGCTGGGGCAGGCAAGGAAATGATTCTTCTCTAGAGTCTTAAGCCCTGCCAACATCTTGACTTTAGTCCAGTGAGGCTGATTTTGGACTTCTAACCTCCAAAACTGTAAGATAATAACTTTATGTTGTTTTAAGCCATCAAATTTGTGGTAATTTGTTACAACAGCAATAGAAAACTAATACATTTTCTTTTTTTTTTGAGACGGAGTCTCGCTCTGCTGCCCAGGCTGGAGTGCAGTGGCCGGATCTCAGCTCACTGCAAGCTCCGCCTCCCAGGTTTACGCCATTCTCCTGCCTCAGCCTCCCGAGTAGCTGGGACTACAGGTGTCCGCCACCTCGCCCGGCTAGTTTTTTGTATTTTTAGTAGAGACGAGGTTTCACCATGTTAGCCAGGATGGTCTCGATCTCCTGACCTCGTGATCCGCCTGTCTTGGCCTCCCAAAGTGCTGGGATTACAGGCTTGAGCCACCGCGCCTGGCCAACTAATACATTTTCTAATAGAAATTCTCTTGTTTCAGAATAAATGAAATGAACATACATACAAACATAAAGGATACAAGTCCATTCTGAAAACACTGTACCAGTTTCTTGACAAATTTAAGTTGTTTTTCTTCTAAGCCATCCTAAAACAAATGACCTATTTTAGTTCTTTTGTGCTATTAAATCTGTTGAGATTTTAAAAAATTCTTCAACATAAAAAGTAGACACTTTAAAATTATCAAGTAATTCTTAAGTTACTATATTATAATGTAAGTGTTAAAAAATGTTTTCTGAAACAGTGAAGGTAAAAATAAACGATCAGAACTATTGTATGATCTAGCAATCTTGCTACTGGGTATTTATCCAAAGGAAAGGAAATCAGTATATGAATGAGATACCTACAGTCCCATGTTTTTTGCAGCACTACTCACAATAACAAAGATATGGAATCAACTTAAGTGTCCATCAATGGATGAATGCATAAAGAAAATATGGTCCATGTATACAATGGAATGCTATTAAGCCATAAAAAAGAATGAAATCCTGTCATTTGTAGCAGCATGGATGGAACTACAAGATATTAAGTGAAATAAGCCAGGTTTAGAAAGACAAATATCACACATTTTCACTCATGTGCGGAAGCTAAAAAGTTGTTCTCATGGAGATACAGACTAGAATGATAATTACAAAAGGTAGGAAGACTGTGGTAGCGAATATTTGTTAGCAAAGTAGAGTGACTAAAGTTAACAATAATGTATTGTATATTTCAAACTAGCTAGAAGAGGGGATTTGAAATGCTCCCAACATAGAAATGATAAATGCTAGAGGTGGTAGATATCCTAAATACTCTGACTTGATCATTATACATTTTATGCATGTAACAAAATATCACATTTTATTATCATAACATCATAAACATTTACAGACATTATGTATCAAAAATAAACTATCATTTAAATTTGATTAGGAAATTGGGAATCAAAATTAGGTTAATATAAAAGCAGTAATTGTTTCCAGAGATAATATTAACAACAGCTGAAGTACATTGAATATTTTTTCTATGGCATGTACCACATGGGCACCATATATACATATCACTTCATTAATTTCCAAAATGACCCTATTAGGAAGATACTACTATGATCTCTGTTTTCCAGAATAGGAAACACAAGCTGAAACATTTTAAAGTAATGTGTCCAAAATACACAGCTAAAAAGTGGTGGTGTTAGAAGTCAAATTTGGAAAGCTGTCTGTAGAAATTGTATTTTTAACCTCTAAAATATGCTCAGTGTTCTGTGCAAGCCAAACATCTTAAGTCAATTAAAAATGAAAATAAGCAAGCAAAACTTCTACACAGTGGTTTCCATGACTGAATTCTGTCTGTCCTTTTAATCTTAAATGTTCCTGAAAAGCTGTGATATTGTCTATACTTTTTCTCTGTAGCCTTATTAAACAGCTAATAGGCACTCTATGTAGTTGTTGTTTTTTAAGGAAATGTAGATATAGTTACAATAAAAATACTTTTCACAACAATGATAGCCAGCAAAAGATAAATTATTCCAATAGTCATTTTTTCTCCTTTCTATGTAAAAAAACAGAGAATAAAAAATGTGAAAACAGTGACCAAATTTTTGTGACTCCTATTCATGGGACATTGTTTTCTTTTGATAGGCTATACTATGCTCAACCCATTTTCTTCTTTAAATTTTTTTTTTTTTATTGTAATTTAAGTTCTGGGATACACATGAAGAATGTGAAGGTTTGTTACATAGGTATACACGTGCCATGTGGTTTGCTGCACCCATCAACTCATCATCTACATTAGGTATTTTTCCTAACGCTATCCCTCCCCTAGTCCCCCATCCCCTGACAGGCCCTGGTGTGTGATGTTCCCCTCCCTGTGTCCATGTGTTCTCATTGTTCACCTCCCACTTATGAGTGAGAAAATGCAGGTGTTTGGTTTCCTGTTCCTGTGTTAGTTTGCTGAGAATGATGGTTTCCAGCTTCATCCATGTCCCTGGAAAGGACAGGAACTCATCCTTTTTTATGGCTCCATAGTATTCCATGATGTATATGTGCCACATTTTCTTTATCCAGTCTATCATTGATGGACATTTGGGGTCAAATCATTTCCTGTTTACTAACAATATGTATTCCTTTTTGGAAATCACCACATAAGTTCCTAGTGTGTGCTGGCTTTTAGGCATTCAGTCGATTCTTGATAACATCAGGTGACATACGAGCATGTGTGCATATACATTTGTTATCTTTTCTCTCAATGCCTACTTTCCCAATTTTGAGTCTTGTGTCTAAAATAACTTAATTTCCATTATATCCTATATACGATTGTTCTCAAAATAAATTATCTATGTGTACATGCTTGTGTGTATCTATCCTGATTTCATAATTAGTACACCACAGTACCTTGTTTTCTACCATTCCCCTCCTCCAATCCTACTAGGTAACAAGCACTTAACAGACGCTAGATGATCCTTTCTCTACTCTTAGGATTCCTTCTGGTACAGCCACCATGGGTTTGTCCATCTCATAAAAGCAAATCTACTGTCTTCCTCCAGTCTCCCCACTTCATTAAATATATTCATACTAAATTTAAACAGTCCTTGAATATAAGATATGTACTATTTAAAATGTTTTCAACAAAAGGAGATAAATGAGACTTACATTTGAAGGGATATATGTTACCTTTCAGGGAAACAGTTTGTAAGTAATGCAGCGGAGTAATTTTCTCTCAAAGCTTACTCACTTTATCAGTCTCTTCAAGGAGTTTGATGACACGATTAAGGTCCATAGGCTTGAAAACACCCTAAAAAACACACAACTCTTACTATTCTATATCATCTTCTATATCAATAAGTCATATCTAACACACTAATTTATATGATACTTTCCCTTGGTAACTTAAAAAACGTTTTATGACACTAAGATAGTAAGGGGAGAATGAAAAGTAGATGAAAACTTACAGGAATAAATAGATTTTTGAGGAAAAAAACCCCTCCTGAATTCTAGAATTTCATATAATCTTGATGTTTTAAAATTTCATCAGCCCTGAAGGGTCCAAGAAAATATTTAGAATAATAGTACTTCCATACGTTGAGAAATAAAATTATCTTGTACTTGTATACACATTACACTAAGTTTGCCTATGCAGATACATGGTAAGAGCAGCTTCTAAACTACAGGTAGGAGATTGCTTTTCTCAACTAGGTATCCCCTTATCTCAGTTAGTACCAGCATTCTTCCAGTCATCCACATTTAAAAAAAACAGGAACTTCCAAGTTCTACAGATTTTACAACTTAAATATTTCTTGAGCCTATTCCATCTTACTGATTTATTCAGTTCTTAGCTCTTACTTAATTTCAGGTGGTTCCTGCTGTTCTCTCTGACTCCACTCTTGCACCCTTCAACACCATCTTCTATTCTACCATCAGAACAATAAAACTCAAATCTGAACATGACCCATCTAAACTATTCAATGACTCCCCATTAATGCCTCTCACATCTCCTCTGTTTTCACTCATGTTGTTACATTCCTATTCCTCTCCTTGGTTAATTCCCACAGGTCCTTCAAGACAAAGCTCAGATATTACCGTCCCAAAGGATGAAAAAAATGCTAGAAAAATGCTGTGCTCTCATAGCACCCTAAGTTTATATCCATTAAAATTACCATTGCATTGTTCTGAAAGGGTCTACATGTTCGTTCCCCAACACTCCCTGACCCAAAGTTCTCTTAAGAGCAAAAATTTTTGCTTTCAGGCACTCCCAGAATCCAACACTGGGCCTGACATATAATATTGTTAGTTGCTTAATAAATACTTGGAAAATGCAACCAAGAAGAGGCTATATTATAATAAAGTTATTCATTGGTAAACGGGGAAGGAAATGGGTACTATCATCCAAAATTTAAGTAGTAGACCCCGAGCACCCAAAGCAATCCTGAGCAAAAAGAAAAGAGCTGGAGGCACCACACTACCTGACTTCAAAATATACTGCAAAACTATAGTAACCAACACAGCATGATACTGGCATAAAACCAGATACATAGGATAATGGAACAGAACAGAGAACCCAGAAATAAGTCCCTGCATTGATAGCCAAATCATTTTCGACAAAGGTACCAAGAACATACAGTGGGGAAAGAGTAGTTTCTTCAATAAATGGTGTTGGGAAAACTGGATAGACATATGCAGAAGCATGAAAGTAGACTCCTATGTCTCACCAAACAAAAAAATCAAATCAAAATGGATTAAAGACTTAAATATAAGAACCTAAACTATGAAGTCACTGGAATAAAACATTGGGGAAACACTTTAGGACACTGGTCTAGGCACAGGTTTTTCTGGGTAGGACCTCAAAAGTGCAGGCCACAAAAGCAAAAATAGACAAACAGGATTACACCAAGCTAAAAAGTGTACCCACAGGAAAGAAAACAGTTAGTAGAGTAAAGAGACAACCTAAAATATGGGAGAAAATATTTGCAATCTATCCATCTGACAAGGGATTAATAACAAGAATATACAAGGAACACAAACAACTCAATAGCAAAACAAGGCTGGCCGCGGTGGCTCACACCTGCAATCCCAGCACCTTGGGAGGCAGAGGCGGGTGGATCACCTGAGGTCAGGAGTTCGAGACCAGCCTAACAAACATGGTGAAACCCTGTCTCTACTAAAAATACAAAAAAAATTAGCCGGGTGTGATGGCGGGCACCTGTAATCCCAGATACTCGGGAGGCTGAGGCAGAAGAATTGCTTAAACTTGGGAGGTGGAAGTTGAAGTGAGCCAAGATTGCGTCACTGCACTCCAGCCTGGGTGACAGAGTGAGCCCATCTCAAAAAACAAACAAACAAATACAAATAGCAAAACAAAACAAAACAAAAAAACCCCAACAACAACAAAAAAGAAATGATCCAATCAAAGGTAAAGTATGATGATACAGAGATCTACAAATTCTAAGTGTGGTTTTGACTATATTTATCTTGGGGGTTAATGCCTTGCTACCTGACATTTTATTCTTAATTCAGTGTTATGTCACAGTGCTTACCCCCATTACAGGAGTTAAGCTCTCCCAGTTTTCTTTGTATCCTCTGTCCTGCTTTCACGCTTACTTCTACTTTAAAATAAATGTTGGAAAAGATGATGTAATGATGATATAAAAGATATACAAAAGGGAAAAAATCCTACTTATTCCTATCATGTAGTAAATGACATCTATTTTTATTTTTATATATTTTGTTTTTCCTTACATGCATAAGTATTTCACATAATTTCACTTCGTTAATACCATGGCAGCTTCTGAGTTTTAAATCTGCAATACATACTTTTCCATACTTCTACATAATCATTATTATATTGTCTTAGTTTTAGTATTTCCTTGCCCTTAAAAATTACAAATTCATATATTCTGATCTTAAGACATTTCTCTCAAAAACAGCTAAAAAAATTAATCCTAACTGAGATGTCATGGCATCAAAAACAATTTGTAATGAAACATACTAACTTTAAGTCTGTGGAGTATCTGAATGAGCTCATTTACTCAAAATTATATTGATTTTTATTTATTTTTGACATGGAGTCTTACTCTGTTGCCCAGGCTGGAGTGCAGTGGTGCAATCACAGCTCACTGCATATCCCAACCTCCCTGGGCTCAGGTAATCTTTCCACCTCAGTCTCCTGGGTGGAGGAGCTGGGACTGCAGAGGCACATCACCCCACACTTTGCTAATTTTTGTTGTTTTTTTTTTTTGTAGAGATAGAGTGTCGCCATGTTGCCCAGGCTGTTCTGGAATGCCTGGGCTCAAGCCATGTGCCAGCCTCAGCCTCCCAAAGTTTTGAAATTACAGGCATGAGCCAACATGCCCAGCCATTTTTACTTTTAAAAATAATTTTTAAAAGGATTTACTAAATACTAATCTATACCTGGTCTTATGTTACCATTAAAAATTGTTAAATATTACTGTTAAATAGTTAAATTTACTGTTACCAAAAATTTTGGTAAATAGACTTCTGCCTTTTAAGATTTGGGGATTTGGCAGTGATATCCACCACTACACCTCAGCTGTCTTTTTTCTTTTCCTCCTACACTCTCAAATTATACATACACACACACATACACACACACACACACACACACACACAGTGAGTTTTTCTTTTCTGGTTTTCTGAAATATTTGCTTAGAAGGTTAGACTAGGATATTAGAATGAAATGTCAATGCAGGAATATATATATATATATTTATTTTAAGACTAATCAAGGGAAGTAGTGGGAATGGAGAAGGAAGAAATCTGTAACTGGTTGTAATCAATTAGCTGTAAACAGCACTGCACTTGGGCCAGCCCAATGCAGGATTTTCTTTCTAATATTTGTGTGTATTTTCATATTTTTTTTCCAAATGACCAGGTATAATTTTTAAAAGAACAGGGGGTAGTAAAGATTAAACCATAGATTCCTCTTAGATTTATCTTGCATTACCCATTTGATGTTACTCTAGGTTTTACCTGCTTGGCAGATTTTTAAAGATTTCTCTCTCTCCCTCTAGCTTCCCTAGACTTTTCCTCCTTCTATAACTATTTATTAGTAGTTTTTTGTTGTTGTTGTTTCAGGAATTGTGCGAGGTGTGGGGAATAACAATGTCCTCATCTCATGCAGCTATTGGTCTGGCATGGGATTTTACAGAAGGATTTGTATGTAACACAAGGATCTTAAAAAGCCATTGAACGGTTTAGGACTGAACATATAAACAAAACTGGTCAGACTATATGTGACAAAATAACTCTGGCCGACAACCTCTGCCAGCAATTGGCTCAGAAAAGTCAGGATTTGGTCAATGACTGCCAGCTTTCCTGGTTTTTGTTCCTCTGTTTCCAACTTAAGACCAACCAGAAAAAGCCAAATATGCCTTCCAATTCAATCACAGAGGATACCCTGCTTCTAGCTAGCCCACCTCCAGGTTTCCCATGTCAGCAACCTACAATTAGAGTAGACCTGAAGTCTCCCCCACATCTTTTTTGTTGTTGTTGTTTCACTTTAAAGCTTTCCAGGCTGCATTGGAGTCTTTGCCAAAAAGTGAGAGTGGCTGACTCCCTCCCTATAGCAACTGCTGAATAAACAGTCTCTGTTTATCGTGGTAGTCTTCATTTATTTCCACAATATTTAACCAGAAGAATTTAATTATGAAAAGATCATCTTGTATGCTGTGTGAGACCGAACTGGAGAAGACTGGGTTGGAGGTAGACTGTAACTTTGGGCCTTGAATAGGTAGCAGCAACTGGTATAAACAACATCAAATGGAATTAAAAACATCTAAAGAGGTAGATTCAGCAAGACCTAATGAGTGACTGGATGCAGTGGGAGAAAGAAGGGAAAAGCTGAATATAATCCCTGGCTTGAGAAAGTATATAAATGATTTCACTATTTCCTGAGACAGGGAAAGCTGGAGGAAGAGGTTTGTGTTGGCGGTTGGAGATGAGAAAAATTTGGGGCAGAGGTTTCTGAATCATAGGCTTAACATGATAATTGAAGATTTGGGGTAAATGAGATCATACAAGCAGAGAGTAGAAACAAAACAGAACATACATATGTAAATATCAAAATACTGTCATCTTAAGATGTTTATGGAGAAATTGTAAAAGCATTCACAAAACCTTTTAAGATCAAAAGTTTAATAAATTGCTTTGAAGAAAATTAGACTTACTTCATTCAAATTATAGGATGAACTTATTTCCCACTTTACCCAGGGACATTTCAGAGGGGAGAAACCTGCTCATTTGATACTCAGTTACAGGGAAAGAGACTAACACTTATAGTGGTCCTTTTATATGTCTGGCATTTTTTATCTCAATTAATCTTCAAATCTACCAAGTAAAGGTAGTACTATTATCCCTCTTAATGAAACTGAGGCCCTGGGACCTAACTTGTTAAAGCCACATAGCTATTAATAATAAATCGGCCAGCAGGTCTGTCTGATGTAGAAACTCTGGTTCTTTGTTCCTTAGTTCTGTGCCTGACTCCTCAATGGACAACCAAGGAGTCTCTCTCAATCTCTCTCTCTCTCTCTCTCAAGACATGGGAGTCTCTCTATGTTTGCCCAGGCTGGCTTCGAATTCCTAGGCTCAAGCGATCTTCCTGCTTCAGCCTCTCAAGTAGCTGGCACTATAGACACATGCAACCAACTACACAGGTTATTTCTTGCAAAAACCCTATAAACAAGGCTAGACAATTTTAAGCACACAGTTCATGGAAGTATTACAGACAGTGACAGGATATGACATCGACTAAAAGATTGTGGAAGTTCTCATAGGTTCTCAGAGGGAAAGCAAATTTGAGCAAGGAAGTTCAGGCATGATACCTATGCCAGTCAACTAATCACTATATTAATTGTTATTCAAAGTGGGAAATGAGGTCCTCCAACTAGCTGCATGAGCATCACCTGGAAACCTGTTAGAAAAGCGGAGTACTGGGGTTCATCTAAGACCGACAGAATCAGAATCCACATTTTAATAAGATCCCCATGTGCTCCATATGCACATTAAAGTTTGAGAAGCACTGCTCTAAGGGGGGTTGGGATTCTTTAGAATGAGGGGAACAACATTAAATAGAAAATAAAGGGTAACCAATTAGATATCATGTGATTTCAACATATGATTAAGGATTTCACTGCCAATCCCATCACTCTCCAAGGGATGAAGCACTTGTTAAACCACATTACCTCTACCTTCCTGTAGGAAGCCAGACACACATAAACACTGGGATTAATAGTAGAAAAACAATCTGAGAACTATCTTCCTATTTGGTAGGTTTTGATACCCAGTGTATTAGTCTGTTTTCACACTGCTATAAAGACACACCCGAGGCTGGGTAATTTATAAAGGAAAGAGGTTTAATTGACTCACAGTTCCACCTGGCTAGGGAGGCCTCAGGAAAAACAATCATGGTGGAAGGCAAAGGGGAAGCAAAGACCTTTACAGGTGGCAGGAAAGACAGAGAGAGAGAGAGTAAAGAGGAAGAGCCCCTTATGAAACCATCAGATCTCCTGAGAACTCACTATCACAAGAACAGCATGGGGGAAATCACACCTATGATCCAGTCACCTCCCACCAGGTCCCTCCCTCAACACCTGGGGATTACAATTTGAGATGAGATTTGGGTGGGGACACAAAGCCAAACCATATCACCCTGTAAATATCATCTGAATTTATTTAATAATTTAATAAAGCTGTTATGACAAGAGTCATTAATAATAACAGAAAGTTGCCTTTTGTGGGGCACTTGGAATGCATGTGCTGGGCACTGTGCTAAATGCCTTACAAATACTTTAATTCTCACAATAATTCAATGAGGTAGGCATTTCTAAAAATATCTTTTACAGTTGAGGAAACAGACACAGAAAGCGCAAGCAATGTGTCCTAAGTTCCTCACAATTAGAAAATGGCCACCAAAATTCTGGTACTATTTTATTGTTTCGAAACTGGAAAAATATGATAAATCACTTTAAAAAAGAAGACGCTGGAATCACTACAGTAGGGATTATCAAAATTTTTATAGAGAGAAAATGTGAAGATAGAATGCTTACATAGAATATGTCGATGAGAAATTCACAACATGGAACAAAAATAACAATTCAAAATCCCAGATTCCTAAACTATTGTTTCCCTGTTTACTAATAACTTTACTCATAACCTATATTTACATTTTCCATAATTCCATCAAAAAACATTTCAAAGTTACTAAAGTTAGAAAAATCTAATACTCTAGGAATACCATTTGTAGTAGCTTAGATAGAATTTATAAGAGCTATTGCCTTTTACGAAAGTTATTTTTGTGAAAGATGCAGGAAAAAAGTACCACTTAATGCAGAAGTAAATCATACACACGGAAAAATCAGCAAAATAACCCGTACATTTTACCTGCTGCCTTAGGCAGTAATATTCAAGCCTATTTCCTTAATTACATAAACTGAGGTTAGGGTAACTGAAAGGTTCAATTTAGGTCTGTAATAAAGAAAATGATACAAAACAGCTATCAAAAGCCTAGGTAGCCAAAGTAGCATTTCTATATTAGGAAATCCAGTTGCAACTGAGAAACATCTCTGAAGGGATAAAGTGAGCAGACCAAAATCTGCATTAAAGCAAATAAGATGTCAGGGGCATCCACTCTCACTCTCACATCCTGGAAGCCAGCGGGTACAATCAGAATTCTAGAGAATCCCATAGCTTTAAGGCCCAAATAATTTTAGGAGCTCTAGTTCCCTGGATAAAGGATGATGTTGATAACTGCTTGTTTTCAATATATAGGTCACTGTGTAAGTTCTCTATATTATTATATAAGTTTGCTATATATATTATCTCTTTTTTTTGTTTGTTTTGTTTTGTTTTTTGAGACGGAGTCTCACTCTCTTGCCAGGCTGGAGTGCAGTGGCACAATCTTGGCTCACTTCAACCTCTGCCTCCCATGTTCAAGTGATTCTCCTGCCTCAGCCTCCCCAGTAGCTGGGACTACAGGCGTGCGTTACCCTGCCCATCTAATTTTTGTATTTTTAGTAGAGACAGGGTTTCACCATGTTGGCCAGGATGGTCTTGATCTCCTGACCTCGTGATCCGCCCTCCTCGGCCTCCCAAAGTGCTGAGATTACAGGCGTGAGCCACCGTGCCCGGCCTATATATATTATTTCATTTAATCTTTACAATGGACATGAGTACTATCATTATCTCCATTTGATAGAAAGGTTAAGATACTTGCCTTTGGTCACATAGCTGGTAAGTGATGATCTGACAATGAACTGAAGTAGATGTGATACTCTCACCTTTAGCCACTAGGATATACTGTTTCGGAAGCACACACAGGCAGAAGAGAAGTTTGCAAATGTGCAGTGGTTGAAAAAAACTGGAAACAGTTCCGAGGATCTTTCCTAAACTGGCCTAAGGCAGAGGTCTAAAAGGTTATCATTTTTTCATTCTAGGGTCTCTAGACTCCCATTCCATGAGTAAAGAAACTGAGTAACTCAGTTAACTTCTCATGAACTTAGGGTTCTCGTTTGTAAAAACAACCACAGGCAAAAAACAAGAAGGCTGAGGATCACTAAGATTTCTCCCAGCTTTAAAAAGTTCCTCTTCTAATTCTCCTCAGTACTTCAAAAATGTTACTACTCCTAGAATTAGTTATTAACAAGTCGGAAACATGAATTAATGCAAATTGATTGATTTCTTCTTGGAAGAGAATCCTAGGCCCTGGAAAGAGCCATAGTAATGAAAGAAAAGAAAGAAAATTAAAAAGGGGAGAAAATGCATACACATATACACAAGTATACTTGCTTTATTTGATATGTTTTGGACTATTTTGGCAATGGCTTTTAAAAAGTATTTCTCCTTAAAAAAAAAAAAAAAAGAGCTACTCTTGCTTGCCTTGTAAAGCATTGCCCAATTTTTCTTGGAGCAAGTAAAGGAAGACTGAGAGCCATCAGTTATCAAATTCACATACTTTTCAGTTTTGCCCGGTGCCTGGGAGTATGGCTGTACTGTTGATCTTTCTTGCAGTCCAGGGAGTGGAGAGCTATTGTTCCTCAAAATTCTCTCCGCCCAGATGGGAATAGGTCAACAAAATGGATTAGGCAAATTCTCCTAACACCTATTTCTCCTCATGCAAAGTGCTGTTGCTCCGCAGGTTACTGCGTAAATGTCAGACCTCAGAGAGCTCAACTCTATTCCCATGGTAGAAGAGGTCCCCAGTCAACTGACCACTCCCAAGGAACTCTACAAGGCTCCAGGATGTGAACGCAAGAGACAGGGTTCCTGACGCAGCCTGAGATTTGAGGAGCCTCAACAGGAATTCCCACAGTGGCCCCACACCATTAGTGTGAGGCAGTACAGGGTTCCTCCAGGAATTCGCGGCTTTTAAGGCACGATCAAGGCTCTCTGGGGGAGCAATGGAATCCTAGTAGGATACAAACAACTTGGGGTTTCTAAACGCCTCCGCCTCGAATGGAGATCCAAGGCCCTCAAGTGGAATTTCTCAACAGATCAACTTGCAAGAGTGAATTTTGTATTCATAACAAAAGCAAACCCAAAACCAAATACAGTACAAGCACAATAAAACAAATCAACTCTATTCTCTCCCAGTTCTCTCCGACCCGACCTATAACAACCAGCTTCCAATTTCAAATTTTAAAAATGCTTAATTTCTAATTTTAACAGCGTTTTCCTCCCCTCTGGGTGCAGGCTTTAGTCGCAGCAAATTTAAGCATGGGAAAATTTACACCTATATCAAGAACATCACTGGATAACAGGAATCTACATATTAAAAAGTTCAGTGCAAACTGATCAGGCCATCAAATCAGATTTTGCTAAGAATGATTCCTTTCCTCCCAGAAGTTCTGTGACCACTTTTCGAAGAAGTGCGGCAAAGCCCCGCTTAGTTTGCTGGGACCCTCCAGGAGGACCACACAGCGCTGGTCCCCGGACAGGATGGTTGACAACAACCAGCCCCTCACAACCGGTGCAGTTCGCAGGGGGTGGGGGATCGGGATTAGCTCTGCGCTTGGAATCTCCATCCCGCGGCTTCCCCCATTTTCACTCCTGTCCCCAATTCCGCCCTTGCCACCCCCAGGTCTGGACCCCGTCTCGAGACCTCATCCCCACCCCCTCCACCTCTGAAAGCCCAGACACCTGCTCATACCTGCGCCTCATTGTCCTCCGTCACCACCCCAACCACCGGGATTTGACTGGAACTGCTAGACTTGTTCCTGATGCCGGATTCCCGGGCCTCGGCAGTCGCCGCAGCTTCCTCTGTCCACATGGCCGGTGGCGGCGGGGTGGAGAGTTGGGGAACTTCCTGTCCTACAGCGCGCCAGCAGCCGCTGGGCCCAAAGAGGCCCCGCCACTGAGAAGGGAAGGCAGCCTGAGAGTCGCTAGAGTCGCGAAAGGTCCCAAAATTCCGCCAGGGGCCTAGGCCACCGCCATACAGTCCGCTTAGCGCCGCGGCTGCCCCTCAGCAGTCGCAGGCGTCTGATCTCCGGCCGGTTGTTAACACAAGCCAGCGCGTTGCTAGGGGGCGGGGCCAGAGGCTACGGACAGCCGGAGAGCCAAACCACCTCAAAGCCTAATTGCACTCCGCTCCTGGCAGGGCGAATTTGCAGGGTTGCGGTAAGGAGCCTGCAGGAGGCACCTTGGTAGGCAGCGGGGAGTGGTGCCTTAGGCGCCCAGTGTGTTTCGGTCTTGATAGTCTTGCTTCAAACAGGCATGAGTGGGTGGAGGGGTGAGGGATGTCTATGGCATACCTTAGGCGTGACACGATGGACGGATAGTGTTGAAAGCGTTTCTCTCATCCCAGGGAAATGACCAGTTTTGCTTACATTCCCCAGCTTTTGTCTGTACTTTAGTGGCCCAACTAGATAGTTAAACAAACATAAAAGGTATTGTACAAAATGTTAAAAAGGCTTTTGAGTCAGATTATTGAATCTAGAGCGAGTTATCCCTGGAAGTCCCACTTTTCTCATCTGTAAAAGGATTGTTGTGAGGATTGAATGAGATGACAGTGTTTGTTAAGTGGTGCTTGGCATAGCACCCCTTATGGTCAAGATTATCATTATCTTTATTACTGCTTGAGAACTAAAAATTAAATCCTAAGGCCCCCGACCAACTGAACGGACCCCCTTTTGGCCAAGGGGACCCCCGATAAACCTTAAAAGCTGAATTCCTGGCCCTGACAGGACGGAAGGACGGACACGCCTCGCTATAACCGTCAACCTCCTCCCTTTTCACGCCCCCACACACTCCTCGTTTTTTGAGACATGGTCTACTGTGTGCCCCAGGCTGGAGTGCAGTGGCAGGATCGTAGCTCTGCAACCTCCAACCCCTGGCTCAAATGATCCTCCCGCTTCAGCCTCGGGAATAGCTGGGACTACAGGTGCACATGCCACCAAGCTCGGCTCCCCGTCCCTTTGAGGGCTTAGACTCAACAACTGACGAGCATTAATGTTAAAATAGAGATCAGAAGGCTAACAGAATGGACTCTGTGGCAATAACAAATTATAGGCAAGACCTAAGGCCATGCCAGGCAAGAGTTAAGTCACTCACACCTACACTTAAAGAATAACCTATGTTTTAACTGCTGCAATGTTTTTCTTTTTCTCTAGCTGCTAAATAAGAACTGCTCTCGACATAAGCAATATTGAAGTAATTGCAGCTCATCTATGGCCAGATGTTGACTAACAAGATCCTCCTGTTCCACAAGTCATAACTGCAGGTTTGATTGGACAAGGGACTGATTCAGTACCTTTCCCCTGATAAAAGACCACCCACCATGGACTGGTTCTGGCAGGTTTACAGAGACTAAGTACTAGTACATTCACGTCTCTGCTTCTCCTTTTGATGTATAGGGACTTAATGCATTTAAATGTTAAGTTTCCACTCCACAGTGAGCACAGGATGCATGTCACATGCATGTTTATTCAGCACCCCCTTAGTGAAGATTCACAGCTCCTCTTAAATCTGTTGAATATGTCTGTTTAGCCAACTCATTTGGCATAAAGCTTCTGTTCCAACCGCACCTCCTTCAAAGTGCCTGTTGACTGTCTCTGTGGGAGCATGGGCTTCCCAGCCTGCAGAATGGCCAGCCTGCAGGTTGTAACTCATTATAAGAAATAAAGCCTCCTTTCTAAATTTATAGATCTCATGATTTTTCAGTTGACATGTTGTTGCCTATCCATTGTAGCCTGAATAATAATACAAGAAGGGTCAAGACTATAATAGAAAGCTTCTCATGATGATCATCAGTATAATTTAATAACTCAAACACCATAACTGTGAAAATTAAGAAAAACTTTGACTCTTTTAATCTGTTTTTTAAACTTTCAAAAATTATTCAAGATTTAAATGTACATTTTTGTATCATCCATAGAATTTATGAATTTAAAATCACGTATACACTCAATGAAAATAAATATTACTTCATTTCTCAGAACTTCTCATTTCTAGAATGAGGTTGATAAGTGATTTTGAAGGTTCCTTCTACCTCAGACATTGAATATTTCTGGCCCTAAAAGAAAAATGGGAACACTAGATTGGGACTGGCAGCACTTGATTGTAAATCCTAGCCAAAGAGACCGAGTTTTGTTGAGAGAGTAGTGAGCACTTCTAGCACCTGTTTCCACACTTCTAGTCATTCTTCCACTTTTCTCATTCTCAGCCTTCTGAAACTGAGATCACTGACACTTGGGGTCAGAGTCTATTAACACTTTCCATTTCTCATCCTGTTGTACTAATCTGTAGTATTTTACATTGTTGACCCCTCTCCTCTTTTTCCAACCCCCTTGCCTAGGCTTCCACATTCTTTTTGTTTTTCTTTCATCTCTACAGCTACTCATTGGTATCTATGGGCCCAACACACTTCTGCTGCACCACTCTGCTACCTAGCTACTGATCGATATCTCTTTAGAACCACTCTTAGGCCTTACATCTAGAGGGCAGTTTAGTAGGTCTAAGGTTGCTTCCACCTAGGGAAAGTGCAAACTGTGTTAAGTGTTTTATTCATATGACCTTAATTGCTGTTACACAGTCCAAGTAAACCACATCAAAAGGAGACCAAAACTACTTGGATGAACACAATGGAGTCCTGTGAGAATGGCATCCCAGACCAAGATGGTGGCAGAGAGCTGACAACTGGATTATTTGCATATCTTTTGTGTGGTCATCCTAGCATCTCAGGATCAGGAAAGATGAAGAGGAGGGAGGGGAAAGGAAAAATTTTCACTTAAAGTAGAGCTTGCCTAGGAGACAGCAACTGACTCTTGTATTTTAACACCACGGGCTGAAGCTGATAAGGGTCTTTAAGCCTCAGTGACCTTAGACAGGCACCTTCCTCACTGGACCTAACTGAAGAGACTTTCCTGACTAGTGAACAATGAGATATTTATTTTATTTAACCAACGGCGTAGAGACCTATATATTCATTCTGCCCTATATCCAGAGTGCCAGTTTCCAATGCTTAATTAGCATAAGCCCCATGAGCTCCCCACTTCTAACATTTAAAAACCCCAGACTTTCCCTCCTCAGTGAAATTCTTCACGGAGTAAGTTCTCTTGCTTGGCAAGTTAATAGACTCAGCTTTGTAAATTTTTTTTTTTTTTTCTAGCTCTAATGGTGTTTGTTTTACTCATGGACAGGTGAGAAGGACAAGGATAGAGGGGTCTTCAGACACCCCACAGCCAGCCATCTTGGGTGAATTACTGCAGTTTTCCAAAGATGCCAGCAGGATTCCTCCTGCATAACATTTGCTTTATGTTGTACATGCCACTGTCTTCAGATGGCTAATCCCATGAAATTCAGTTTACATGACATTTTCTAGGAAACCTTTACATCCTCTGTGTTGGGTGCCACCTTGTCTGTCATTCTGTTTTTGTACTCATCACATACTTAATGGTATCAATTGGTTCAGCAACTGGATCCCTTCCTACTGTACTGAGATTCTTGACAGTTACTGTGATATGCACCCCAGACCCTCAGCATACTGTCTAGAGCAGTAGTTTTCAAAACCTAAAGTGTATCAGAATCATCTGGAGAAACAGTTAAAACAGAATCTTGAGCCCTACCTGCAGAGTCTCTGCTTCAATAAGTCTGGGTGAGGCCCAAGGATATGCGTTTTTAACCAGTTCCCAAACAATGTTGATGCTATTGGTCTAGAGAACATACTTTGGGACTTCCTGGTCCATATCATACTAGTTACTCAAAAAATGTTCATTAAAAGATTTCAAGGATTATAAATTACTTTTTATTTTGATTTGAAGCCAAATTAAAGCATTTTGTAAGTTATCCAAAGTAAGGTAAATACTCCACGTCCTTGCTACTCAAAATGGGGTCCTTGGGTTACCTGCACTGGCATTACTAGGGGCTCTGTTAGGAATGGAGACTCTCTTGCCCCGTGGTGGACCTACTGACTCAGAATCTCCATTTTAACAAGATCCTCAGGTGATCAGTACACACATCAAAATTTGAGAAGCACTGCTCCTGTGTGTGTGTGTACTTGTGTGTGTGTGTTGTCACTATTATTGCTTTGGAGTAGTTTTAACAGGCTCCATAAAATTGGCTTTCACTAATTATTCCATTTGTGGATTTTCCAAGTCCTTTGTTCCCAAATAATACTGGGTTTACTTTTCTTCTTGGCAAGTGCACAAAGATTAAGCTTTATAAAAGCTTTAACTGTTTATATTAGGTATGTTGACTTAATTTTAATCATTATTCACTGATTCTTCTGTTATGACACAAAAACGCAGAAGGGTGAAAGGGTGAAATCACTACTGAAGGAGTAAATTATTTCAGCAAAAAGATAAATAGAGAAACATGAGAAATGAGTTATACCTAGAGAAGAGAAATGCTTGAATCTGGTAACAATTCTGCAGAATTTAATATCTCTGTTAAGTTACAAATTGCAATTTCTTAGTAGCACCTGTAGACTTAAAGATTAACTGGAAGTTTTAATAATATATTGACTTACAATTTTTACTTTTAGAAGTAACAAAGAAAGCTAAATATGTTTTAAAATAAATATATTACAAATTGTGGTTCTATTTTCCTTCTGATTTTTTCTTGTTGATACTCTGCCTAATTAGCAGTGTTTAGTAAAATTATAATTATTTCTAATCATATGAATAATTATATATTCTTGAATTAAGAATGTGTCTAATAAGTATTTTAGACTACATATGAATTTGGTAGTCTCTAATGCCAGATGTTCTAAATGTTCAAGCAAATGTTATTCCTTTCTTAATTAGAGTAATTTATTTTAAATAAAGAATGTTTATAGCACATATGAAATCTAATCATAGTTTTTAATAGGTTAGCTTTAGGGAAATTCTGTAACAGAAGAAATGCATACAAAACTAGAGTTTATTACACTTAATTTTTTTTTTTTTTTGAGACAGGGCCCACTGTGTCACCCAGGCTGGGATGCAGTGGCATGATCTCTGCTCGCTGCAGCCCCAACCTCCCTGGGCTCAGGTGATCCTCCCACCTCCCACCTCTCACCTCCCACCTTAGCCTCCCGAGCAGCTGGAACTACAAGTGCGTGCCACCATGTCTGGCTAATTTTTGTTATTTTTTGTAGAGATGGGGTTTCACCATGTTGTCCAGGTTGGTCTTGAACTCCTGAGTTCAAATGATCTGCCCACATTTGCCTCCCAAAGTGCTAGGATCACAGGCGTGAGCCACCACTCCCAGCCTATACTTCACTGTTTTAAAAAATTTTTTCAGGTTGACAGCATAGAAACAAAGCCTAAAAACAAAACAAAAGTAATTATGTCTTTCCAACAGAATCATTAATGCACATTTGGGAAGAATAAGTACGTGGAACAGAAAACGAAAGTAAAAGAATAGTTACCCCTGAAGTCAACCATTCTGATGAAAATTATACTAACAATAACCCAAACTGCAAGTGATTTTTAGGTAGGAAGCTGCAGGAACTACTCATGTTTAGTGGAAAAGTAAACCGATTATAATAAATGAAAAGAAGAATTTATAAAGCGCTACTTTTACCCAATCAAAGCTTCAGTTCCATGACATGGGAATAATTATATGAAAAAAAATGTTCCTGAGATTTTAGAATAACTATTATTGTGTTTAAATGGTGGGTGGTTATAGTGCAATTATCCCAGGATGGAACTGTCTTTATTGTGGAGCAAGATTAATCAGACAAGTTTGTTCTAATGACATTAATTATTTGAGTTCTATATCTAAATTGACTTGTTCTGATTCTGTGAACCTTGTGTTAGTTTTTGAGGACTGCTGTAACAAATACCACAGACTGGGTGGCTTTAACAACAGAAATTTATTTTGTTACAGTTCTGGAGGCTAGAAGTTGAAGACTAAGGTGCTGGCAGGATTGATTTCATCTTGAGGCATCTCTCCTTGGCGTGCCGTCTTCTCCCTTTTACTTCACATGTTCTTCCCTCTGTGCATGCCTGATTCCTAACCTCCTCTTCCTATGAGGACACCAATCATATTGGATTAGGGCCCAACTGTATGACCTCACTTTACCTCTTTAAAGATCCTGTCACCAAATACATTCTGAGGTAGTGTGGGAGTTAGGATTTCAATGTATCAATTTCGAGGAAATTCAATTCAGCCCATAACAGATCCCAATATATTTTGAATTATAACTTGAATTCTTATAAACAGCAGATTCAAGAAAAGAGTATGTTTAATTAAGGCACAAATGGTATTCTTGACTACAGGACACTGATATTTCACACAGTAGTACTAAGTTACTATTCTGATTTAACAGTGTATCACTGTACATTTGATCAATGTGAATCTGCCCATGAGGGGTTTCTCTACTCTCAGGGGTCTTAACAAATCTGGATTTTGAGTCTGCAGGGTCCTGTGCCTGACTTTCTCAAAGTCATCATTTGTCTCTTGTTTCACTTCCCATTAGAAGAATCCACTACCTAAAGTACTGTACTAGTCTAGGTTCCCCAAGCCTGCCATAAATAAACACCAACATTCACCTGCTGCCACTCTATGGGGAGTACTATCTCTGAGAAACAGAAGTGAGGAAAAAAATGGAAGTGAGGCACTAGGAGAAGGGAACACAAACGCAGGTGTTACTGAGCTGGTTATAGGTGGCAACAAGTGCAGTTAATTGCTCGGTCTTTGAGGAGATTTTCATGAAGGTCTTCTGAATTACTGCACTTTAGAACAGCCTATCTGGGGGAAAGGAAGGGAGAATTTATCTGCTAGCTTCATTTTGTGCTGTATCTCCTTGTTCAAAGTTCACTCCTTAAGTAGGGTTGCCAGATTTAGAAAAAGTTAAAAAAGTCCATGCTTATAATAAAAAGTAATTTCTTGTTTGTCTGCAATTCAAATTTAACTGAGAGTCCTGTATTTTACCTGACAATCCTACTCTCAGGATATTAGCACCTAAGCATTTCCAGGCAGCAGCTGGGGAAGCCAGAACCTCCACGGACAGATCTGGTGCACAGGTACAAAGGTCAGTTTCTCCTTGTCAATGGCACCGTGTACAGGACTCATCAACATATAGCAGTGTGGCGGTGGTGGTAGTGGCAGCAGCAGCAGAAACTCCTCTTTAGGACAATAGGGTAGCGCTAGGCCACTGGCCAGGAGGCAAGGCATGAGGCAGAAGCAGTGATGGGAAGGGCATGAGGAAGAGGCAAAAGGTTTTAGGCATGGCTGCACGGATGTGGGGTAATAAAAAACATAATTTTCTATAAAAATGAGTAATGATTTATTATAAAATCTCTTTAGTATCCATCATAGACCATATTATACTAGATACTGGGGATTTAGTAGTAAATAAGATAAAATTTCTGCTACCAGGGGGTTTACAGAATAACTTGAATATTGTGTGTGTTCTGATTTAAAGATGCTTAATGAATGCTAGTAAAATGAAATAATGTAATAAAATCAATGTAAATGGAGGTTTTTCTAAATGACTACTTCAGTAAAAACAAACCAAACCCCTCCAAAACTATCACGTGTATTGCTTTCTGGATGCTTCTGAAAAGAAATAACTCAGAAAATTATTAGAAGGCCTCCATCAAATACTGGAATTATTATTCAGTAAGAAAAAAATCCACATGTATACAACATTTCAAAACAGAAGTTAAAGCATTAAATTACTTTTTATTTAAATGTTTATAAGGCAGTATGAGAATGATAGAAAACGTGTAATTTGATAGCAATATTTTGGAGATTACAGAGTTTTAGTAATTACCAATTACACAGTTAAAAAGAAGACAATATATTCCAAGCAGATACAAAATATCTAGTGAAAGATCAAGGCAAGAAAATGAGTATAACTAATTGACAATGGAAAATCAATTTTAATGTGAATTGCACATTATCCTTTAAAAGCTTTCAAAAGTAAGAATTATTGCAGTCTAGTTAATTCAGACAGTGTTAAACAGTATCAGGATAAAGAACTGTAGGGCAGAAAGGATTAATTTTCACGTCATGTAACAAACCCAGATTTACAATGGCTGAAATGCAGGAAAAAGCAGTGGAAGTAGGGAAGTAGTCAAGGTCTTTCTGGTCTCTAATCTGCCTTCCTCTTTGGGTGTGGCCTTGATCCTCTGGAGACAGCTGCCAGGGCTCCTGTTATATCCACAATGCCAGCAGCAAGATGAAGGGATGAAAAAGAACACATGCTGCCTTCCTTTGAGGAGACTTCATCTCACTGGCCAACACTCAGTCACATGTACACCTAACTGCAAGGACAGTTCGGGAATGTAATGGGCAGCAGCTTTTAAAGGAGTCAATAGGAAGACAAATTCCAGTTCCAGCTCAGTCTGAATATCTGCAAAGCTGCAAAAGATCTTTAAAGACAATTTCAAGAGAATATTTCCTTAAAGTTGGCAATTTGGAGATCATACAAAAGCATCTGCTTTTGTGATTTAATTTAGCTCATCTGGCCACTGGAAGAATCCATACAGTTTGCCTTAATTTTGGATGAATGCACGATGGAAATTCAATAATTTAGAAAGTTAAAAAAACTCAGTATGTTAGGCTGAACAAAACATTTTTAGTATATGGACAGAATCTCTGAAAATTAAGCACTGTATAATTTTCTCATACTAAAAAAAAAGTGAAGAACCCATTCATTCATGTAAAATTCACTGTTTAAAGGTAAAAACAGATTGAGTTTCCACTGAAATTATTACATTTCATTCAGGGCTAATCATTTGTACTGAATATATATCAGAATTTGTTTTACTGATTGATGAACAATTGAAGGTAGGGCATCTCATTTCATAATATAAATCTTAACACTGTGAGGTGTGTTATACTATGTATGTATCCTGCTTTAAGTCATGGATTTACAAAATAATTTCAACACATTTTAGGCTGTTTACTTATTTCAAAACAGGGATTTCATAGACTGACACAGGTATAATTAGTTCAGTGTTCACAGTATTCCTAAATAAATATTTACTTATTACCTTTATGATACTTTATTTAAAATATCACATTAGAAACTTTAAATATTTCATAAATAAATCTCTTTTTTGGGGGGAGACTCTGTACAGAATTTATTATGAAATAGCTTAATGGCAAGTGGTAATTTAGAAGAATTAAGTTATCATATTAGATAGGAGATATATGAAAATATTTTAAAATTGTGTATATTCTTGTAGCCCTTTTATACAAGTAATTTCTATAATTTGATTGTAATGAAAGTATAATATACTTTAAGTTACTATTATCAGATTAATTTTTGAAAGTAAAATTCCTTAATCAAGCCAAGGTTATGCTGCTTTATAAGAAATTAATCAGGTAGTTTAACACTAGAGCTCATTAGCCAACCTGTAGGTAGCACAAAATAATCATCTCTGATAAATACCTATAAATATATTTTATTCATACTTTTAAATATTTTACAGTTTAAATAAAAACCTTACATGTAGACAATCTGGGCTAAATTTCCATGTATATTTTGAAAAATAATGTTAGCATGAATATATTCCTATTTAAATATGATTTTAAATATTCTTAATACAGGAGACATATGAAATATTTACATAAAAGCTAAGTAGCATGATACAGCTCATGGTTATTTTCCTCATAGGAAAAAAGTTACTTGATTTTTTTTCTTTTTGCATAGGATTAAGACTGAGTATCTTTTCTACATTCTTTTAATTTTCTAAAGGGCACTTCTCAAAACACAGACCAGGTAGCAAATCTCCACTGCTCTAAGGTTCTCACCACCACTTTCTGACATCTAGCAATAGTAGAATTCAGTCCTACTTCTGAGGCCAGAAGAATGGTTCAGAAAAATAATGATTATAAAAAAATAACAATTAAGAAAAATAATCACATAGAATTAAAGCAACTAAACATCATAGTTTTGCATTTTTAGAAAAGCATTTAAACATTTAGAATTATAGTAAATATGTTACATTTATTCTAAAACTTCAAAATTATTCAGTTTTTGTAGTACTGAAAAGAAGATAGTGCCATTCGAAACAACAGATGTATCTTTTATACATTTTCACAAAAGTTTGTTTTTCATATTTTTAAAGGCCTCATTTATCTGTAACAGTGATATTTTTAGAGTATTGGCTACTTAATACATACATGCAACAATATATGCTTTAATAGTCATCTAACTTTTAGGAATATTTCATTTCGTTTCACATTAAACAGTTAAGCATAGTGTTAACTGAAATTTAAGGAACAAGAAAATACTGAAAATATGCTGTTATTTTCATTAGTTCACTATAATAGAATGTTTAGGTATTTGCCCATAAAAGTTATCATTGCCCAACTGAATTCCTACCAAGAACTAACAAGTGATTATCAAGTGGGGAGAAATATAATTAAAATAAAGAAAAGACAGAGCTCAGTTAGAAAGTACAAGATAATAAAATTCACCAAGAGGAGAACATTAGAGAATCATGAGTGAATTACCAAACTGACAATGCAGTTGTAGGAAAAGAGCCACTGGTGGGAAAGGTAGTCTCTACTAAATAAAAGTCTTTTTATTGTTGGCAGCTGGGTTCAGTAGTACTTATGTGGGTAAGTTTAGAAATGTTATAATTTCAGGAAGAGGAATGCATATAATTGTATCTTGTCTATAATTTTCTATTTTAATAAAGAAATAGCAAATGGGGGTGGGGGGAATGTAGGACATTCTACGGTTTGAGCAAAATGCAATTAAATGTGGAAGGACAGCACTGAAAAATTTTATGAATAATCTGTATAATTACATGTCTCTAGAGTAGATTTATAATTAGCCACTTACCCTAATATCCTTCATGCTTGTAAATTGCTACCTAATGAATGGTTATGCAGGCAGGAGAACTTCTCAGGAAGAAAAAAGGAGAAAACCAGGTCTACAGAGATTTTTGAAAGACTCTATGGGATCTCAGCAATTTGTTAACATTGCTAGGGCCCTTCACTGCATAGGGAGGCATATGGACTGCCACAGGTCTCCAGGCTCATGTTACAACCAAGAATAGGGTAACTGTGAATTACCCTACAAGCAGTCATAAGTTTATTATAATAATATTTTTATACAATTTTTGGATGCACCCAACCCACTCTAAAGAATGTCAGTGACTTTATACAAAAGAGGAAGCATCTAGATTGGCATTGTGAACACAATGCATAGGGCTGCGGCGGGAGCTCTAGAGCCTAGTGGTTAAAACCGTGGCCTCTGGAATATGACTACCTGGACTTGAGTGCTCACTCCACCATTTATTAACTGCATGACCTTTGGAAAATAACTTTTCTATCCTTTGGTCCCTCATATGTAAAATGAAGATAATAACTACTTATCTCACGGGGTTGTTCTAAGTATTAAATGAGATAATACAAGTAAAGTACTTAGAACCATGCCTGGCACATCACAGTCCCTCAAAGAACATCAGTATAATCCCATACCATAGCAAGTGGTGACTGTAAGGTGCGACAAAGGTCAGCTGACAGACTACTTGTGTGCAAACTTGATACTTTTGTTCTAACTATGAACTATTATACAATCCCCAGGATTGGTACTGTATTAAGAGATAGCACTTTTGGAGGCCAAATGTTACTGAATCCTCTTCCTGATCAGTATATTAATATGAAAATGAAACTGCTCTGTAACACAATAAAGAATAAAAGCTTTCATGAGGTATGTATTATCAGTATGTATTTCATGTCTCCAATATATTTTAAATATAATTTCAGGTTTAATTTGTCTTTTTAATTTGTGTCTGTTCATATAATCACATTGCTTCATATAATTAATTTCATCCTTCAAATCCTATTTTATGAGAGAAATACAGGAATGCTATCATGCACCCTTACCTAGATGCTAATATAATATGTCCTTTCTTAAAAATAACATATGATAATGCATTTCTACTTTTTAAGTTGAATATTAAAATCTTAATCTTCAGAAAAAAATGTATATCCATTAAATTATTTTAAAAGCTTAAAATTCTGCTGGTTTGCAAATTGTTTTTAAAATTGTATCTATATTATTAACTGTAAGTATTTTTGCCTGATTATGAAATATAAAGTAACAATAGGGTTACAGTTGGGCAAAACAAAACATACCTAAATTACAATAATATATTGACTAGAAAAATTCATATTGGCAAACATGACATTTGTGAAAATTAATTTGAAGAAAACTCTATCACTAATTCAGTTGAAATCTCATTTAACAAGTTTCAACCCACAATAATTTGACAGCATACTTGTAACTGAATGTGGAAGTCATAAAAATAATAGCATGAGTAGAATTTTATATGGCAGCTGTGAACACCATTTATCATCACATTACTGTGACCCTCTCTGGGGAGACATGAGGAATTGTTCCTCCAATACCTTCTTCCAGAAATTGGCTCTTTTCCCAGCCTTTTTTAATTCGTTTTAGCTTTCGGCTTATACATGGAAGGAATAAAATGATCTTACCCAGAATTACAACTGAGGGCAAAACAAGAGCAAGAACAAAGTTTGGCGGTGTATAAAATCTGTAGTACTCTTCTTCAAAAGCTCGTTTCCATCCATAAATTAAAACATGGAAAGTACTTATGAGCAGAGCGACATATCCAAGCGTAGACTTGGGCCAGGAGAGAAAGGAAAAGAAACAAAGAATAAGAAACAAATGACTGAAACCCATAAATTAAGTTCAAGATATACCATGTTTATATTTTGATAAAACTACTTTGTCTTAAATTATCAAGTTAACCTTTGTCCTCTACTGAATTAAACAATATTAATATTTTTATATATGCATTATATGTATTATTTATATGCACACCTTATGTTACACAAATGAGGCGCGATTGCATACACTTCAATATTCTTACTACTTCATTTATTTTATCAAGAACATTTTCCTCATGTCATTAAGTATGAAGATGACATTAATACTGTATAATATTCTATTGAATGGATGTGCATAATTTATTCAACCATTCCTTTTTGTTGATAATTTACTGTTTCCAATTTTCCTCAACTATAAATGTCATGTTAGGCCATTTTCCATATTTTGATTTATTTTCTTAGGACTGGTTTCTAATAGTAGGATTATTGGTCAAAACATCTAGCTTTTCCTTAAGGGTACTGATACATACTGCTAAACTCTTCTTTATAAAAATTATTCACATTTCCACCAGTTGTGTATTAAAGAAATGTGTGTGTGTATATATGTGTGTGTGTGAGTGTGTGTGTACACATACACATAAATACAGTCATGTGCCACATAAGGGCATTTTGGTCAACTATGGACTGCATATACAACAGTGGTCCCACAAGATTATATACCCTATTTTTACTGTACCTTTTCTATGTTTAGATATGTTTAGGTACACAAATATTTACCATTGTGTTACAAGTGCATATAGTATTCAGTACAGTAACATGCTGTACAGGTTTGTAGCCTGGGAGCAATAGGTCACGGTTTGTATAAATATGCTCTATGATGTTCACGTGACAAAATTGCCTCATTGCTCAGAATGTTCCCCATTGTTAGGTGACACATACCTGTTAATACATAAACAGATATATGATAAAATTAAATAAACTCATTTAAAATTATTAAAATTAATTAAATTAAATTAAAATTAAATGAGCATCCTCATGGGCACACACACACATATACACACTGGTTAATAGGCAAGTATGAAAAATCCTGCAGTATTAATATAAACAATAATTCAAATACAGAGTTTAATAAGAATACTTCAGTTAGGCACTTTACAGGTTAAATTCTAAAAGATCACCATTCTTTAGTTTGCTAAATTATTATGTTTAAGACTGCTTACTTTGAAAAATAGTCTGTTATATAAAAGTAATATTACATCCATATAATGATGTAATGTCTAACTTTACTGAGAAAATATCAACCCTCCGGCAGGCAAAATATTTGCAATTACTCATCTAAATTTATAATGATAATTTGCATCTGTCTAGAACCTTCTATTTCTTTTCAGGTATGTTTAAACTAGCTGTTGGGAAAGTACTCTCCCTTTTCTTTGAAAGGGAAAAATAAATTCAGATAAGCATTATGGCCCTGCTTTGAATGAGATTTTTACATGACCTTAAAAAAAACAAGCAAATAAGCAATGAAATGAAACAAAACTTAAGTGTACCACCAAAGGACATGAATTTGTCTACTGTGCTGTAAACCATTTGGATACAACCAGTACAGATTTTGTAAAAATACAAGAAGGGTCCATGTTTCAGTTATGTATTTTTAAAATATGCAACCTTATTATTTAGATACTATTGGAGAGGGTGAATGTTTAACTTATTAAATACAATGGTGGTTTGAAATCCCTTTACAGACATCCATACATATTAGTGTACTACTGATACACTAAATACCTGTACTAACAAAATTCTTAAGGCTGGCTGCATGTTATAATCCATTAATCTAGTTACCTAGTTTGCTACTGCTTGTGTTTGTATGTGTGTGTATATACACACACATTTCTTTAAAATATTCAGATTGACACTCCCACTTGAGTTCAAATTAATAAGATTTTTCTGGACAGATCAAGATGACTCAAAACATAAAACAATTTTTCATTAACTTGGCTAATAATAAATTGACTTTCAACATTAAATTTGATCTAAGCTCATCCTTCCCCACTTTCATTTTTTTTTTCTCTTTTAAGATAACTTTTCATTCTTAACATAGTATACTGGAAGGCAGTGCTGTCAAAGTCTTCCAGTACAATCATATACTGACTGGTGTTTCACTTACTTAACCAGAGCAGTCCTAAGCTGCCTTCCAGCATAATGTATCTAGATGCATAAATACACTCTCAAAGGCACCCTTTTTATAAGGAAAATATTTAAAATTCAGTTGTTCTTAACAAGGAAATCCTATCCTGCACAGTCCTTGACCAAACAAAACTCCACATACCTGAATAAAACTGAATTCTCTCCAGTTTAAAGCATTGCTCACTGAAGGGATAGAAGTGACTGCCAGGAGGGAAAGTAAGCCAAGGCTCATTATGCCAAAGGAGATATACATTTCAATTCTCCAAACTTCTTCCTCATTCCAAGAGTTTTCAATATTTGCGTGAACCTAACAAGAAAGCAAACGTGAACTTCCTTTGTTTAGTAGAACATTAACTGATTCAGCACAGAGTTCACTCTTGGCATAAGAAGAACCTGGTCATATATAGACATATTTAAGTTGCACTAATTCAGTCTAACAAACCATTATAGAGAACATGTTACTGGATGATACTGCTCCAGGTGTAGGGGAAAAGAGAATTAAACAAAAGGAAGACAAAACTTTCTCTTTCCTTGTATACGTGCTAGAATAAAACGGCAAAGCTTTGCCATCACATTTGTAATACATCATCATTACAGGGACTCTGGAGTCCAACACCATAAAATGCCTAGTGGTTGGTTCTAGGTTGACACAAAAGAAGTTACTGGAGTTAAACTTAGTTTCGAAGTACTCTTACAAGCTGGTTTAAACTTGGTTGAATATCTGGGATACAGTCTGGCCTTAGTTCAACTTGGATCCAGGCAGGGAATTTCTAAACTACGTCAGTATCTTCTTCCATCACATGAATAATATATCTCTGTTTTGTCTTTCTTCTCATCTTCTCTTCCTAGAAAGCTATGATTTCCCTGGCTATAACGGCCAATGGAGCTCAAATATTTCTCCACTTGAACTGCCTAATTTAATATGATTCCCAACTCTCTGACTGTGTCATTTATATGCAGTATTTTTCCAAACATCTTTTACTTACATTGATAATGTGTATATAATCAAGTCAGACAGTTAACTCTGAATTTGTGGTATTCTGTGTAGGGACTACCTTTAGAAGTTCTATTTACACTCAGAATATAATTAGAGTATAAATCAAGTATTGGACTCCATCAGCTGAAATTTTTTATTTAAATAAGTATCTATTAATGGAAAACAGATTCTAACTTAACAACAGTTTAACTTTGTTCAATTCCAGTTAACAAAACATACTTAAAATTTAACAACAACAAAAAGCTGCTTCTTAACCATTAGTTCCCTGAGGCAATCATACCATTATCTTGAAAGAGGCCCCAGAGTTCAACCTACCATCTTCTTATTTGATATCTATACAATACAGAATAACAGCATTACCCAGTGTACTCAGAGACTACAACCTGGATCTACCTGCTCTCCCAGTTCATTCATTCATCCCACAAATGGGCTGTTTGAGTGTCCACAATGTCTAGGCTCAGATCTAGGCACTGGGTGTGTATCAGTGAAAAAGATGGACAAAGATCCCTCTTCTCATGAACTTACATTCTGATGGGGGAAGGCAAACACTGGTAAATGTATTTTTAACATGGAAATCAAGTGTGTTAGAAGATGGTAAGCGTTATTTAAAAAAGAAACGTAGAGCAGGGTAAGTCGGCGGGATTTGGAATACTGGTTGGGGTGGAGGCAGCAGCATTTAAAATGGTATCCAGCGTAGGACTCACTGAAAAGGTGAGATCTGGGCAAATGACTGGAAGGAGGTAAGGAAGCCAACTGAGCAACTATAAAAGCCTTAGTATCTCATTAAGAGAAGTGTTTTTTTTTTTTTTTCCAGAAAGTGAATGGCTTAAAGGTTATCAATCTACTAATTAGAAAAATATTATTTTAGGTTTTATTGTTGAAACAAGCTTAAGTACTAGATGCCACATACTCGGACTATGATGCCTTCGATCCTTACAAAATGCACATGCTTTTACACATTTGTTTTGGTGCAATGTTCTTGGCTTTCATTGAGAAATGCTATACCAAACAGCTTCAGGGAAACCCCTTAAATTACATTTGTGGATTGGGAATTATGGAGGAAAACCATAGTCTAGCTCATCATCAAGCCCCTTCCATGAAGTGCTCCCTAAGATTTTTTTTTTTTTTTTTTTTTTGAGAGCTATGTGCTAGAAAAGCTTCACCCGTGGAACTATTATGTTTTCTGGTTTTTGATAACAAGAGCTTTGTAAATAATAGGGTCTCCTTTCTCATTGTGTTGAAAATCTCAAAGCCAAAAGAGAAGCTGTGCAGACGCTCTCAGCAGAGGTGTATTCGACTTTTTTCTCCTGATCTTGTCTTCCTGATCTGCTTTGTATTTTTACCAGTTCTAATTTTATCGTATATATTTACTGAGAGTTGCCTCATCATTTTGTGGAGCACGACCAATTATAAAACATTAAAATAATGAATTGTTGAATACTGAAAGCACTCATTGCAATTATAACATTGAAAAAAGGGGAGAACCCAACCCTCTACGTTTCTGCTTTTATTCTGTAAGGAAAAGGATGGTAGCAGCCTTTACTTGAAATAATTTTGAATTAGCCACATAATTCTTATGCGAAAACATTGTTTAAAGAACAATTCTTTCCCCTTCCATAGTATACAAAAATCAAATTTCCATTAAAAGGCATGTAAAATTTTATGTTTTATAATTTATACTAATAAAAAGTATTTTACTAGCATCAGATAAATAACCAGCATGTTCAGTACCTGCTGATAAGCCATGTTGAGAAACAAATATCTCTCTGACCTTCTCATTGGTAAGCAGAGGCTGTAGGCAACATGGACCACAGTGAAGAAAAAACTTAGTAATCCGAGCTGTTTTCTACACTGCAACCAGGTTTCCAACCAAGGCGGAAATCTCCTATACTTGGTGCCGTAATAAAGTTGATAAGCAGCTGCCAGGAGACCTGCTAGGTATACCAGGGAGAGCAAAGTAATGGCAACTATAGGTAAGGTTTTATTCACAATCTCAATAGGAATTTTGTAAAAGTCACTCTGTTGGTTTCTAGCATATGGATGAATCACATCTCTGACAAAGGAATAAAGGAAAAAAAATGTGGCCAAGCTTATAGCTACCACCACTGGCCCTCTCCAGAGAGTAAAGAGTCGTAGGGGTAAATTTTCAATCTCTCTGGCTGATGATAAGGATCCCAAGTCAACGGGAATGAAATTCAACTGGCGGGCAAGTTCAATAACCTGTTGTCGGGCTTGAATATTGTTGCTGCATATATAAACCTGTGGGAAAAATAAAAAGACTCAGCATTACCACTGTTGTTTATAAAAATGGTAGCAATCGCATACTCCACTTACGGAGCATCACCTGTGATGATACCTGAGTGATGCAAATGGTTAAAGTTCAGGAGATAAGGCATTTATGAATGTATTAACCTATTATTAATAGGTTTTAAACAGTGTCATGAGAACAAAAAAGTCCTTACCACTTATGATAACAGGACAATAAAATGCAGGAAAATGTAGCTGCAACCTCGAGTGTCAGAGGGGATCCCCCAGGTGGGAGGGGGGCAGGTGGAAAGAAAAGTGTACTCTTCTAGGCATGGTTCAGTAGCAGCAGCCGGGTAAGGCCTCCTCTCCAGGGGTTTAGGTGGACTTTGAGGTACTGGTCATGCCCCTGCCCCACTCCACCTCTCTAATTCCCACAGGGGACAGTGTGGGGCTGGCACTCCCTGCTGTCATGAACAATATGTAGTTTTAGCACTGTAGCAGTTCTGTCTAGTAGTATGAGTGCAGACACTGCCCTTTACAGATATTTAGCATGACTGGAAGTGGGCATGCACTTTGGATGGCCATCTGCGATTAAAACCTTTAAATTATGTCATGATGCTGTATTTTTTAATAAAATTTAATGAGATTTTAAATAAAATTTAGGTTTAGAAACCAATACATCAAGTATCTCAGAAAAAACCATAATAATCTCAGGTATACTATTTCATTGGTCAGTATATTAAATTCTTTCATCTCTAAATAATGATGATATACCTGGCAAGTAAAAAAATTACAAGGCTTAGTTAATTTAAATAGAAAAGCAACTGTCCTTTTCTAAGACAAAGATATTACTTTTACAGAAACTCTAATGACGTGATGGGTGGAGGCAAGGGTAGGCTTTCAAACTATCGAAATCTGTTAGATAGTACTATAATATAGTTGAAAATTCAACAAGTATTTATTGAGCCCCAAGTTCACTACTGGAGTGAGCTGCTATTACTAATGGGTAGGCCACCTCTTTCAAGGCTAGAAAAATATTGCTATAAAGTCTCTAAGTAATGTTTGGGGAAAACAAATTCCAAATATATCCCTAAAGATGTTTGTATAAGGACTCTAAAATAGACCACATGGAAATATTTGCATGTTTCTATTTATGTAATGGTGACAATATAACACTCTTTGGATTATTAATCTCAGATAACATTAGCTAGATGAATGACAAATCCTATTTGAATGAATATTATATAATCATTTATGAACTTTTAAAATAGAGGTCCTTTTATAACAGAAGTAAGAAAAAAGTATTCTAAATTAATTTATTACAGTTGTGACAATGGTGGAATAAATTTTTTTAAAAACTCATTTGGAAAAAATTTTGTATAAATTATAATATGACATAATATGATATAATAAGTCTAAAAATAAACCAAACATTCAAAATAAAGGCACAAACAGTACAAAATACAAATTTAGACTATTTTGTAGCTTATTTTGAATTTCATCACTGTTCCACATTTTTTTCTGTTAAAAATTTAAATTTGGTATAAATATGGGTATATGATTAAATTCAGGTTTGTCTCACAGGTCCTGGTTCTAATTTGCTTATTCTATATCTACTGCTAAACTTTGGTGGATATGCAAAAGAAAAAAAAGATTCAGAAATAGCCTGTAGAAAAGCATATGTTCTTTTACTAGTCATTAAAACAAAGACTGGAAAGTAAATGGTTATCATGACTCTGATATACAGCATACAATGATATAATACTTAAACTTATTTTCTAAGAAATCGAATCAACTGTCTTTACGGACAAAAACAATAAAAGTGTTTTATAATCATGCTTAATGATAATGCATAAGAACATTTAAAAATTTTTTTTAACATATTTTATGTGTTTACTTATAAAAGCTCATTCCACAATGGTGTTGACCGAGCTCCCCATCTGCTTTATTCTCAAGTTGAACTGGATGAAGTTCACATTATTTTCCCAGATTTCCATATCATTTTGGGAATGGGAATGTGCCCTTACAAGGTCAGGACATTAATTTTCAGGTGCTCATAATTAATTTTCAAATGATAATCATTGGAAAGTGTCAGAATTTGGTTTTAAAATGTTTGATATTTGCTTAGCTGTTTAACTACAAAATACCAGATACATAAGAATAAAAATGTAAAATACATACCTGCCGGCTGGCATCCTTAGGTCCTAACTGAAGTGCCCAAGCTGAGACAACATTAAATCCTTTGACAATCAAAGAATCTGGGAATAATGACGCCAAATATTCAGCATTGGATTCTGGGTACTGGTTTATCCTCATGTTATTGCTCACATCAATCAGGATTTTACCCACAAGCAGATGTCTTAGGTCCCACAGGGAGGTATAATGTTCTCTATGTATAGCAACAAATATTATATTTGTTTTTGTGAGAGCATCTTCATGATGGGTGACATCTACCACATGAGGAAAAAATTCAGAAGCAAACTTAGGATTTCTACTTCCTATGACCACATGATAGCCACATCTAATAAGTCGAATCGTCAAGGATTTGGCAAAATCTCCACTTCCAATCACACCTACAGTGACTTTCCTTGCATCTTTGATACCATTTATGCCATTAGGTAAAAAAGTTTCACTAAGGCTCTTAGGGCTTCCCATCATAGAGATTGATTCCATGATACAGACACTTCCAAGATCACCAAAAATATCCTAGGGGAGAGAAAATAAAATGTTCATCAGTTACCTATTACTGAACATTAAAACACTTCTAGACATTGTAATAATGTGTATTTCTAGAGGTAAAATATTTCACCACACTTTAACATAGAGCACAGTAAGACACAATTTGTAAACTAAAAAAGGATCACTATTCTGGTTTCTCTTCATATCATATAAATCTTTCGTTTTTTAAAAAAGCATCTCAATAGGAAAATTAACTGTCACAAAGGTGATGTGCTAAAGTGGGGCTTCTCAAATTTTAATGTACACACAGATCACTTGGGAATCTCGTTAAAATATAGATTCTGATCGAGTAGGTCTGGAGGGAGGCGCGACATTCTGCATTTCTAATGAAAGCAATACCAGTGCTGGTCTGAGGACCCCTCTTTGAGCAGCAAGGCACTAGTGACGCAGGACAGGAAAGTCCCCAAATTGGGGTTTAGCTCAGGAGGGTACTTAGCATTGCCTGGGAAAGAATTACAGGACAAGCTGGTGGTGTTAAACAGCAATGTTTACTGAAGCAGCAGTTTACAGCAGCAGCAGAGGTACTGCTCCTTACAGAGTAGGCCTACCCCGTAGGCAGTGTGCCTAGAGTAGCAGTTCAGCGGCAGCTCTGCACTCATATTTAAACCTAATTTATTTATATGCAAATTAAGGGGTGATTTATGCAGAAATTTCTAGGATGAGGGTTGTAACTTCTGGGTTGTTGGGCTGTTGCCATGGAAAGGGGTGGTAACTTCTGGGCATTGCCATGGCAGTAGTAAACTGACATGGCACACTGGTGGGCATGTCTTATGGGGAGGTGCTTCTGCCCTGACCTCAGTTTGGTCCAGTGTCTGAACCTTGCCTCTGGAGTCAAGATCTGCCTCCTACCTCACTAGAGCACATGAGAAAAGGGACTGAGGTTTTCACTCAGAACTTTTTTGAAAAACACACTTGTAACAAGCATGATTACCCAGCTTCTGAGCAGATCAGAGGCAGCAAATCACAAATGCTGCTAGAGGCAGAGAGGACTGCGATACTAAGTGATGGATCACAAGACAAGAGAAAAAAGAAAAACCATTTTTTAAAAAGCCATTTAAACCAAAACTGTCTAGAGTCATTTGAGGTGGAGGTTATAAAGTTCCCTATATACTTCAGTAGCTAGTGACTATCATTAAATGAGAGCTAGATAAATCAGCTAACAATGAACCCTGGCACTTAAATAATATCTTAAGAAAAATAGGCATCAAAATGTAACAAAAGAGTAAATACCATGGACTTCTCTATCATTCGCTCTAGATCTTACAATGTATCATTGAGAAAGATAGCTTACCTATGGAAAAAGGGATTAGTAATATGCTTATGGTCTTAAATTATATAATATTTATGAAATCTTTTTCTTTTTCTTCCCCTTTGTAAGAAACATGGCGGTGCTTTGGTCAAGGACAGGCAGAGGTAAGCATCCAGAGTGAGTTTACAGCACAGGCATATAACTTCACTTGTTATCATAGCCATGTAGACATAACAGAGAAGCTCACCACTATTGTCTGTAAAAGGTATAATTGCCCTGCTGACACTGTACAGGCACGCTTGTGCCCAGAGAAAGAGAGAGTCAGAGCTGTCTGTCTTTGCAGACGGACAGGGGGAGCCAGGACACAGCTTGGCTTGCCCATGCCCAGAGAGAGAAACTGAAATAGTTAAGGTGCTGACTCCAAAGGCAAGGGAGAGCAGGCCCCGCAGCTGTGTGTGGGAGCCACCAGACTAAGCAGCCAAGACAGGATGGACAGTGTGAGAAACTTGTTGATGAGAGTTGCTGTTGAATAAAATCATCTTTCACCTGCCTACAGCCGTTGGAGTATTCTTTCTGCTTATCCACCCACGCCCTTTGGACCTCAACATGACGCCGTTTTGTTGGCTGCATAAACTATGATGCAGTTATTCTTCCTGGAAAAATCTCTCAAGTTATTTTTTAGTTGAGAGACTAACATCTGAAATGTTCATATTTGGAATAATTTGCTCAAGAATACAAATCAGGTTGCCATGAATTAGTGTCAAAATTGGGTCTGAAAGAAAAATACTCTTCCATTCTACCCTCATTGCACAATTTCTTTTATGCTCATAGCAGATGTGGACCACTTCAGAGGATTTAATGGACTTTACAGGCACAGGTGGAATGTTTCAAAAATATGTTGGTTTACTAAATGAAATTTGAAATGACTAGAGCCAGGAAAATTCAACTTTTTACCCTAGAAATGAGTCACATCCAGTAACTCAAAATACATCAGTATGTTAAACTTTAGAAAGACAATAATTATAGTAATATTACTTAATGTTTATATAGGACATAATGTATTTCAGCTCTCTTGTGGTTTTTACGTATTAACTGATTGAATCCCCACAACTACCCTAAGAGACAGGTGCTAATACTGTCACACCCACTTTGTAGATGAGGAAACTGAGACCTGCAGAAGATAATTAATTTATCCAAGGACATAAAGACAGAAAACAGGGGAGCCAGGATTTGAACCCAGGTAGTCAGTCCAGCTGAGACATGTGTTATTCAGGTGTACGTATGGAGTTTAGGAAAGGGTGTTTTCTCGGGGTTATAAGTATCAAGGTGTAACAATTATAGTTGTACTCAAATTAGTATGTTATTCCTTTTTCTTTGGTCATTTCATTCCTCCTCAGCGTTACCTAGGAGTAACCAATCCTGGGAAAGAAGAACTTTTACTATTTTTAAATCAATTACATGTTTCATTTCACACCTTTCAAGACAGACCACTCCCTTGGCGTGGTCCATGCACCCAGAAGGGCAGGCAGGAGTCAGAGGTACCAGGGTAGGAAAAAAACTGTCAATATCCATTTGGAGATGTCACTGGCAATGTTGGGAATCAAGAGCGGTTAAAGAAACCAGAAGTAATGAAATCCATGCTCACTTCATTCAAAAGTTAATGGTAATCATGTGCATTATCTAAGGGTAAAAAAGGTTGCTAGATTCACACAAGGGAATCCAAGTTTCCTATATCCCAGCCCAGAGTTCTTCTGAGTATATACCGTAGCATCTCCCAAAATATAAGAATTGCAAAATCTTTAAATCTAACAATCATGATGATCAAGACTTTTTCAAACAGAAACAAAAACAAAACAACATTAATTATCTGTTTATTTCACAAAGCAAGCTCAAACCCCTTCTGTAAATCAGAATGTGAACAGGTAAAAATTTTAGTTTGCTGGGGGTTCCTTTATAGTTGACTAGTCTTTCTTCTCTTGCGGTTTTTAGAATTCACTCTTTGTCTTTTACTTTTGACAATATGGCTATAATGTGCTGTGGGGAAGACCTTTTTGTATTGTATCTTTTTGGAGATCTCTCTAAGTTACCTGTATCTAGGTGTCTACATCTCTCACTAGACTTGGGAAGTTTTCATTGTTGAATAACTTCGAATGCAAATGGATTAAATTTTCCACTTAAAAGATATAGACTAGCAATAGATAAAAAATCATGACCCAACTGTATGCTGGGTACAAGAAACCCATCTAACCTATAAAAACACATATAAGACTGAAAGCAAAGGGATGGAGAAAGATATTCCACGCAAATGGAAACCAAAAGTCACTATACTTATATGAAATAAAACAGAGTTTGAGTCAAAAACAGTATAAAGAGACAATGAAGGTCATTAAATAATGATAATGGATCAATTCTAGCCAGAGGATATCACAATTCTAAACATATATACACCCAACAACAGACCACTCAGATATATTAATATAAATAAAATGTTATCAGATCTAAAAGGAGAGACAGACTCCAATACAACAACGGTTGGGGACTTCAACACCCCCTGCCAGCATCTGACAGATAATCTAGACAGAAAATTAACAAAGAAACATTAGATTTAAACTATACGTTAGAACAAATGGACCTAACAAACATTCACAGAACATTTTATAAAACACTTACAGAATACAAATTCTCATCAGCACATGGACATTCTCTAAGAATGACCATGTTAGAACACAAAATAAGACTTGACAAATTTTTAAAAAATCAAAGTCATATCAAGTATTTCCTCAGACCACAATGGAATAAAACTAGAAGTCAGTAACATGAGGACCTTTTGAAACTGTAAAAATAAATGATTAAACAACATGCTTCTAAATGACTATGGTGGCAAAGAATAAATTAAGGAAGAAATCAAAAAATTTCCCTCAACAAATACAAATAAAAATGCAACACACCAAAACCTATGAGATACAGCAAAAGCAGTGCTAAGATGGAAGTTTATAGCAATAAGCACCTATACCAAAAAATCATAACAATTTCAAATAAACAACGTAATAATGTACCTCAAGGAACTAGAAAAGCAAAAACAAGCCAAACCCCATATTGGTAAAAGGAAAGTAATAATAAAGATCCGAGCAGAACTAGACAAATTGGGACTTAAAAAACAACACAAAGGATGGATGAAACAAAAAGTTTTGTTTTTTGAAAAGATAAAATCGATAAAGCACTTGCTAGACTAACCAAGAAAAAAAGAGGAAATACTCCAATAAAAAATCAGAAATGGAAAAGGAAACATTACAATTGATACCACAGAAATACATAAGATCGTGAGAAGTTATTATGAACAACTACACACCAACAAACTGGAAAACCTAGAGGAAATGGATAAATTGCTACACACATACAACCTACCAAGATTGAAACGGGTAGAAACGGAAAACCTGGACAGACCAATAACAAAAAAGTTGAGGCAGTAATTTAAAAACTCCCAATAAAGAAAAGTCCAGGGCCACATGGCTTCACTGCTGAATTCTACCAAACTTTCAAAATAGACCTAACACCAATTCTCTTCAAATTATTCCGAAACATTGAACAGTAGGGAATTCTGCCTAACGCATTCTATGAGATCAGCATTAGCTTCATACCAAATGCAAACAAGCCTCAACAAAAAAGAAAACTACACACTAATATTCCTGATGAGCACAAATACAAAAATTCTCAATAAAATACTAGCAAACCAAGGGCCAGACATGATGGCTCATGCCTGTAATCCCAGCACTTTGGGAGGCCAATGCAGGAGGATCGATTGAAGCTAGGAGTTTAAGCCCAGCCTGGGCAACATAATGAGACCCTCATCTCTACAAAAAATTTAAAAATTAGCTAGGCGTAGTGGCACACACCTGAAGTCCTAGCTACTCGGGAGCTGAGGCAGGAGAATCACTTGAGCCCAGAAGTTGAAGGCTGCAGTGATTTATGATTACATAACTGCACTCCCTCCTGGGCAACAGAGCAAGACCCTGTCTCCTAAAAAGTGTGTGTGTGTGTGTGTGTGTGTGTGTGTGTCTGTAGAAGTAAACCAAATCTAACAACTCATAAAAAAAACACATCATGATCAAAGGGGATTTATTCCAGGGACACATCCCAAGGATACAAGGATGGTTCAACATATGCAAATCAATAACTGTGATACATCACCTAAAGAGAATGAAGGACAATAACCATATGATCATCTCAATAGATGCAGAAAAAGCATTTGAGAAAATTTAGCATCCCCTCATGATAAAACTTTCAACAAACTAGGCATAGAAAAAATATGCTTCAACATAATAAGGGCTTATATGATCTATATAATAATAATAATAGCTATCATTATTTTGAAATAGGGAAAAGCTCAAAGCCTTTCCCCTATGAACAGAAATAAGACAAGGATGCCACTTTCACCACTTCTAATCAACATCGTATTGGAAGTCCTAGCCAGAGCAACCAGGAAAGAGAGAATAAAAGGTACCCAAATTGGAAAACAGGAAGGTCAAATTGTCCCTCTTTGCTGATGATACGATCTTAGATCTAGATACACCTAAAGATTTCACAAAAAAACTCTTAGATCTGATAAATAAATTCAATAAAGTTGCAGGATACAAAATCGACATACAAAAATCAGTACCATTTCTATACACCAACGATGAACTTGCTGAAAAGGACACCAAGAAGGCAATCCCATTTACGATAGCTATTAAAAACGAAACAAAACAAAACAAAAAACTAGGAATATATTTAACCAAGGAGGTGAAAGTTTGCTACAAGGAAAACTACAAAGCACTGTAGAAAGAAATTAAAGATGATATAAACAAATGGAAAAACATTGCATGCTTATGGATTGGAAGAATTAATATCATTAAAATGGCCATACTGCCAAAAGCAATATACAGATTCAATGCAATCCCTATCAAAATACCAATGTCATTTTTCATAGAATTAGAAAAAGCAATCCTAAAATTCATATAGAACCAAAAAATATTCTGAATAGCTACAGCAATCCCAAGCAAAAAGAACAAAGCTGAAGGCATCACACTACCTGACTTCAAAATGTGTTACAAGGCAATAGTAACCGAAAAAACATGGCACTGGTATAAAAACAGACACACAGACCAATGAATGCAACAGATTAAGAGAATCCACAAAAGAAAAAAAAAATCCACACATTTACAGCCAACTGATTGTCAACAAAGGCACCAGGAATATACACTGGGGAAAGGATATCTTCTTCAAATACATGGTACTTGGAGAACTGGATATCTGTATGCAGAAGAATAAAACTGGACTCCTGTCCCTCACCATATAAAAAATCAACTCAAGGTCAACTAGAGACTTAAACATAGGACCCAAAACTATATAATTTCAAGAAGAAAACATTGGGGAAATATTTGAAGACACTGGTCTAGGCAAAGATTTTTTGGCTAGGACCTCAAAAGCACAGCAACAACAACAACAAAATAGACAAATGGGACTATATTAAACTAAAAGACTTCTGTGCAGCAGAGGAAACATCAACAGAATGAAGAGACAACCTATTGAATAGGAGAAAATATTTGCAAACGATTAATCTGACAAGGGACTAATATCCAGAATATACAATGAACTAAAAAACTCAACAATAAAAAACAAATAATCCCATAAACATGGGTAAAGGTCATGAATAGACATTTTTCTGAAGAAGACAAACAAATGGTCAACAGGTATATGAAAAAATACTCAGCATCACTAATCACCAGGGAAATGCATATCAAAACCACAATGAGATTTCAATTTATCCCAATTAGAACTGCTATTATTAAAAGACAAAAACAACAGATGCTGACAAGGATTCAGAGAAAAGGGAACCCTTATACGCTGTTGGTGGAAATGTAAATTAGTATAGCCACTGTGGACAACAGTATGGGGGTTGTTTCTCAAAAGACTAAAAATAGAACTACCATACAATCCAGTAATCTCACTACTGGGTATTATCCACAGGAAAAGAAATTAGTATATCAAAGAGATACCTATCCTCAGGGTTTTTTGTTTGTTTGTTTGTTTTTTTCTTTGCGCACTATTCACACTAGCAAAGATACGGAATCAATCTACATGTCCATCAACAAAAGGATAAAGAAAATGTGTTATGTATACACAATGAAATATTATTCAGCCTTAAAAAAATGAAATCACGTCATTTGCAGCAACATGGATAGGAGTGGAGGCCACTATGTTAAGTGAAATAACCCAGGCACAGAAAGGCAAATACCGCATGTTTTCACTCGTGTGTGGGAGCTAAAAAAGTGGATCCCATGGAGGTAAAGATTAGCATAAGAGACATCAGAGGCTGGAAGGATGTGTTGATGGGAGGAGGGGATGAAGAGATGTTGGTTCATGGATACAAATGTACAGTTAGAAGAAATAAGTTCTAATGTTCAATAGCAAAGTAGGTTGCCTATAGTTAGTAACAATGTACTGTGTGTTTCAAAGTGGCCAGACGAGATGACTTGAAATGTTCTTAACACATAGACATGATAAGTACTCAAGGTGATGAATTCCCCCCAAATCCCAACCAGATCATTACACATTGTATGGATATGACAAATACTCATGTGTACCCCATAAATATGTAACATGTATCAATTTGTCTTAAAAGTTAGTGTAAGCAGGCTTCTTCAAGAAATAAATCCTACTTCCCTCAAGGTTCTGAAAATCCTACTGGCCAGTGAGTGTGACCTGAATATTGCTGACCTGGCTTGGCACTATGCTTATGGTAGCGAGGGAGAGTCACACTGTTTTGGCACATGGAGAAGCAGAACTGCAATCTCAGAGTTGCTTCTGAATGTAGCTACTGAAGCAGTGTTTCTCAACCCTAGGTGCATGCTCTAATGATCCAGGGAGTTTTAAAACACAGTGATCACAGGTCACCCCCACCATCCACTTTTCGTTTAATTGGTCTGGGGTTCATCCTAAGCCACAACATTTTTAAAAAAAGATTAGCAGATGTTTTATTATGCAACCAAGATTGAAAATCACTCTACTAAAAGATTCAGAATTAAATCTAATACTTATTCTAATAATCATTTGGCGATAGTAGATGTGGCTTTTTGACCTTCACTTATGTTAATGTTTACATTGTTGTTTGTAGTAATGAAAAATTACAATTGTGAAAGAGTAGCAAGCAGTTACCTTTGAATACAGGACGCTGAATACGCATGCAGTTCTTTCCCCTTTTCCACTCAAGGAGGAGCAGTATCAGAAGGTCCACTCACTATTTTGCAATTTCCTCTCTCCACTTTCTGGGAAGGGCAATGCCATTCCTTAAAATGCGTCACTCCTTGCACAGCACACTTTGTTCCTGTTGTTTCATAATATTCAAAATTCAGAATATTTCTATGACTATATCTCTTCTTTCTGTTCTATAAGGGGATCCCCTCCCCGGTTCTCCAGACATCACGATCCTGCTGACCTGAGCAGACCGGTGTTTCTAAGGGAATGACTCACTTGTCAAACTTTAATGCAAATATTATCACCTGGGGATCTTTTTTAAATGCACACTAAGATTCTCTAGGTCTAGAGGGAGGTTAGACATTCTGCATTTCTCACAAGCTCCCAGGTGATGCCCATAGTGTCTCTACCTTTTCTTTTGATGTTATTCGTAAGGAATCCAAATTAAATAACTGATAAAACTGTCATTTATAGGCTTGGTGTGGTGGCTCACGCCTGTACTCCCAGCAGTTTGGGAGGCCAAGGCAGGTGGATCACTTGAGGTTAGGAGTTCGAGATCAGACTGGCCAACACGATGAAACCCCGTCTTTACTAAAAATGCACAAAAATTAGCCAGGGGTGGTGGCAGGTGCCCAGCTACTTGGGAGGCTGAGGAAGGAGAATCGCTTGAACCAGGGAAGCAGAGGTTGCAGTGAGCTGAGATCGCACCACTGGACTCCAGCCTGGGCAACAGAGTGAGACTCAGCCTCAAAACAAAAACAAAAACAAACAGAAACAAAAAACAACTATGTCATTTATAGAAAGTTGTGTTTTCATGGTGTAGGGGTAAAAGAGCAGGCCTAAGTTTCTGCAATCACTTTGATCCTTTGAGTCTCGATTTCCTTTGTTAAACGGCAAACAAATAGGTTATACTTGACTCTGGTGGTAGTTTCCAACACTAAATAAGTCTTGAAGCTGTGTGATAATGGTAATATCACCACCCTATATTTAACACTTCAACTTCGGGAGCTCAATCTAAAAGTGTGTGTCAAGGACATAGTTTTCTTGAATGAGCATTTGACTTGCTGTACACATTTAATACTTGAGAATGTATTATTCTGATAGGGAATTCAGTTACACTCAGCTAAACAGCCTCTTAAGGTTTTCAGTTTAGAAGGATTTCCTGAACATTCCTGAAGCTGAATGGCAGCTGTTGTGCTATGTTAATTTTGAAAAATAGAACCTAATTTGTTTCACACATAAATAGGACATTTATTATTGGATGACAGCAACTCTGAAAGGGCTGTCCGCAGAGGTTTTGATGATATTTCACAACCTGCTGATTTGGAGAGGCCATCAAGAAAACATAACTCTCCAGGGTCATGAGGTGGGGGTGGCGTAACCTTCCCTTTGTGGGCCCACATCTGAACATCTCTTCTTCATCGTCTCTCCTGCAAACACCCACTCATGGTACTTCACCATACCCTCTCCCTGTCCTTAATGCTGTCCTCACTGCTGTCCTCTACTGACTTCTAGTTTATTCCTTATGACTGCAGACTCTGGCTCCCAGCATACACATGGTCATCCTCTCTACCCCAATAACCATCATGTTTTTCCTGGACTTTATCATTCAAGTGGATGAACCATTCAACTTCAGGGGCTATTTCCTTGACTTATTCATTGGAGGTAATGAATTTTTGCCTCTACCCCACCTCAGTCATTCACTTCCTGAAATCTCCAAGCACTATCTAATTCTGCAGGACTTCCAATAATCTTAGTTTAAATATCCACACTGATAATTCTAGACAGCAAAAGAAATCTGATCTGTTGACCTCGACCTCTCTAATTGCTTAATATCCTGTACTCTCCATCAGCCTACTCTGGTATCTCTTTAAACTGAGACTAGATTTACAGTCACTCCCTTGAAAAGATCCTTAACTCTCTTACTCTCCATCATATCTGCTTGGCAAAACTCTAGTCCTGGAAGAACCCAGCTATCCATTTTCTCTGTATCTGTATCCACGTTGGTGAAGGTTGCTGGAGAAAAACCAGAAAACTGAGCTCATTAGTTTCACCTTAAATTAACAATCACCAACTTTACCTATCAAAGACCAGTCTATCCACTTATGTCCTGGAGAGCCTCCCTTTTTTGCCTCCCCAGGGGATATGGTTATGACCTCTTTCTGTGACATCTCAAACTTCACAGGTTCAAACCTGAACTTTTTCCACCCAGACCTGGTCCCATTTGCCTGGAAATGTGTAAATGTCACCATTACCCACCAGTTGCTCCAATCAGAAAATTGTGAGTCATTCTTGAGTCCTTGCTGTCTCTCAGTTTTGACATAAAATCCTGCACCAACTCTTGTTCTCCAACATATTTCATAAATCCCTCTCCACCAATACCAGGCTAGTTCAGGTTTCTATCATCTCACCTGGACTCTGCAAACATTTCCTAATGGGTCAGCCTACTTTCTCTTTGGACCCTTTCCAAACCATCTCCACAGCAGCTAAGATCATCTTAAAATGTAAATCATCATAAAAAGTCTCTCCTTAAAATCAGTGCTCCTTTACTTAGAACTACAGCCACCTTCCTATCACATAAAAGGTCCCGAATGAGTTTGCCCCCGCTTCCCCTCTCTAACCTTAATCTGTATTGTTCACCCACAGCATCCTCTTCTAGAAGGAGAAAAGAACAATCACTTTATGTACCTTGGGAACTTTTCATATACTGTTCCATCTCTATAGCAGAATAATTCACTCAGCCCTTGTTAAATTTATTTTGTAATATTTTATATAATTGTTTCTTTTCTGTTTACTATTTCTCTCATTGAACAATAAGCTGCATGAGGGAAGAACCATGTTTGTCTTGTCCGTGATCACTGCCTCCACATTGTCTGGCAGTGTAACTTAGGATGCCATAAAAATTCTTTGTTATGTAATGCATCAAAAAAATTCAGGACAAAAAGTGAATAATTCTCTAGATCAGACTTCTCTTTTTGTTGAAAAGACATGTGGGCCCTGAAGGGGTAGGTGATTTATCAATGTTGATATTATGTTATGTTAAATGTTATGTTATGTTAAATATTATGTTAAATATTATGTTATGTTAAATGTTATGTTAAAGTCTCAGTTACCTCAACGTCCTGGTTTCTGGCCCAGCAGGAATAAATACATCTCCTGATGTCCTATGTCCTCTATCACACCTGCAGTCTTACTCTTTCGCATTTTTGATGTATCCTCTTTCTCACTTTTCTAACTCATTTACAATCCTTTCTTTAAAAATTTGTCTTCACCTGTCCTGTTTTTTTTCAGCATTAAAATACAACTATGCTCATTCACCACATTTTCCATAGCACCAGTACAATAAAAAGTGACTTGGATAAAGCTTTTCATTTCCTTACTGCAAATTTGCTCAAGTTATCATTCTCAACATTGTCTCATTTCCCCACACCCTGACAGAGTGACTAGCTAAGAGGCAGAAAGTGCAGCTACCCCAATGGCAGCATATACAGTTACTCTTATGTTTCTAAACATCCTGCAAATTATTTAGGACGGGTGTTTTGTTTTGTTTTGTTTTTCCATTAAATAGCCTCAAGCTTTGAAGCAACCGAGAGAGAATCGGAGTAAAAAAAATTATAGGATTAAAGAAAGAAAAAATAAACAGAGATCAATAAAATGAAGAAATAATAAAGTGGAGAAAAGGAAGGATGGGGAGGTGCTTTAGAAAACAAAAACAGTTCCAAACAGCGGGGCTGTTAAAAGGACTAGAATCTAAGTCAGGAGGTTGGGGGTGGGGGTGGGGCAGGAGTCTGAATTCTGTTTCTCCTATAGTGATGAGCGACAATTAACTATGGCCTGGACTGTCTTTCCATCTAAAAAACTAACTGCCCGAGGAGTAAAAACTGACACCAATCCTTCTCCACGGGGTGGCAGAGATAATAAATGGAAATCTCCCAACAAAAATGCTCTTTATCTCTCTGCTCTATTTTAAGAGCAAGATTTTTAGGGCATAATTTTCAACAAGTTTTGGCTGAGGCTGAACACAGGGCTCAAAGATAATTTAGGACAGTCAAAGAAGAGGCCAATTACTTTCCAACAGAAATGGCCTAAACACACCACGATTACATTACTCGGAAATAAACAAAATGACTGCTAGAAATACCTGTTCGCAAGCAGCACTGCACGATCTTCCATGAAATTCCCTGCATCAACCCAAAGTAGCAGGGAGACTATCAAGGGGGCGAAAGTAACCTGTCTGTCCTTTCCTGCTGGGACCCATCCTACCTGGGACAATGTCCCCTGGCCTTCTTTCTCCTGGGCCCAACCTCTAGGACTTGCCCTTAGCTCTAGGAGACCAAGAGGAGGAGGAGGGGGAATCAGTGGAACAGACACCCTTCTCCACCCTTCTCACTTTCCACCTCAAGGTGCCAGGAGATCAGGGACCCCGCAGCTCAGGGCGGACGCCCGCTGAGGGCGCGGAATCGGGGAGAATGGATGCAGCTCGTGGCGCCGACTGCATCTTGACCCTCAACTCCGCCGCCGCCACCTCCTTTCACGCTCCTCCCCGACCCGCTCACCTCCTCGCCCCCCGCGCCCTCCACGCCGGGCAGGGGCGAGCCTTGCAGCTCCCCGGGAGCGGCGCCGACTCCCCAGGGCCCACCCGGGGGCCAGGGCCTACGGACTGCACCTCCGACTGGCGGCTGCAGGGTGGCTGCGGCTGCGGTCCCGCTCCAGCTGCTTCCCCGCCTACCCAAGCTGGATCGTGTACAGCCAGGGAAGAGGCAGGAGGGAGGCGCGCGGAGGCCGGCTTGGCAGTGACGCGCCGCTAGGGGCTGCGCTTCTGGACAGCTCGTGGCACCCAGGGCCCAAGGAACGCCGACAGGAGTCGGGAAGAGCAGTGGAGAGCCGGGGAGGAGTCGGGGAGCTCGGAGGGGGCGGGGGTGTGTTGGGGGAGCTGGGGAGGGCCCAGAGCACCGAGAGGGAGCCAGCAGTGAGTGTACTAGGGAGCCGCACACACACGGCTCGGCAGCTTTGCGCACCCCTCTATCGGGAGCGGCTGAGTATCCTCCTGGCTCGCCTGCAGGGTTCCTCCCTGGTCTTCAGGAGATTCTGAAGCAGCTCTAGAAGAGTAAAGCCCATTTTTCTACTCCGTTTCTTTTTGTAATGTGGGGTCACCTTTCCGCTCTAGAAATTGCTTTTCTGACGCGATTCCTACCCCAACTCTCGCCAAAGGGCCCTGGTTCCCACTTCCCCAGTCTTAGCTTCTGACAAGCCTCCAAGAAACTGCGCTTTTTTCTTTTGTAGGTGTTCTTTTGCCCCATGTTTGCCCCACCCCAAACGTCTTTTGACTAGACTGTGTCCTTGGAATAAAATGTTGCGAAATACCCTTTCATGAACACTCCCTCGGATAGGAGGACCCTCACAGACCATGAACTGCAGAGATTATTCTGTTGACTTTGACCTTCACTCTAGCTGGTGCCCCGCGAGCTTTGGTGTGGGGGAAAGGAAGGGTAGGCCTTGAGTCAGGAGACCTGTGTTCCTGCGAAAGCCACTTACCTTCTGGGGCAGCTGTGGCTTTGAATGTTTCAGGGAATCCCCTGAGAGCACCTTTGGCTCTGGGTTTCTGTACATTTTCTCCCTGCAGATTACCAAGTAAAAGTACCTTTTATCTTTTGTGTAAAAGTTGTTAGCAGAAGAAGCAAGAAATCTTTATTCCCAAATGTAAAATCAATTTACCAAAAATTCTGCAATTTGGGGAAATTTTTTTTCTTACATTAGTAAAGTACCATTTCAACAAATTAGGTTTAAAAATTATCCCTCTAGGTGGTTTATTAACCAGACAAACAGTAACAACAGCAACAACAAGGAGAGGGGGTCTTAGATCGATCACTGGGGCACTGCACTTTCCCCTTTGTAGTCCATACACAGATTAACCTTTGCAAATGCTGCTTTGGAAATACATCCTTTGTTTGACTTGAAATGTAACCCCTCCCCTACCACCAAATATTATTAAGGTTTAAAGTTTAGGCAGAAGCTAAGGTTTTAACGATGTGTCAGAGTGTGGAACCATCGACAGCTGGTAGAATACTTTCCATTTTGGTTACTGGAAACAAGTCATTAAATCTAATATCAATTTTAATAATTTCGCTTCAACAAAACTGTCAAATAATGAGATTCATGGAGTTTTTTCTAGTAGTTCTTCTGGAGAACTTGCGGAGAAAATTCATGAATCTTAGCAGTTAACGAAAAGTATATAGCTTTTCCATATATTTTTAAAAGCCATAGAATTATATAACTTCCCCACAGGGTTATTAAAACGAATTGCACTTTCTAACTTCTACAACCATAAATTATAGTGTAAAACATGTAGGTAAGCCATAGATTTTAAATATTTTTAAAAGCTGTCTTAATATGGGCTTTGACTATTTAGAAAATAAAGTAATGTGAAATCCCTTTTCCCAAATGAGAATCAGTGAGTCAACAATTTGCAGTTTCCAGAAGGGATATCTCTTTTACATGCTTGAACTACTAAAATAAGCAAATATCTTTGATGGAAAATCTAATGTTACCAAATGTGTTCCAGAAGACTGTTGGTGTTAATACAAAGCACGATTCCTTTAACTTCCATGGTAACTAATTTTATCATTGTTTTTCAGTTGGAGATGGAGAGTATGAAAATGATTTTGCAAGACTTTTCCAGGTCATGAGGTGCTCTCTGAGAAATCTCTTCTGTTCCCTAAAGTAGTAAGTGACTCAACTGAAGTGAAGCAATAATTATTAAATGGATCTCTAGTGGCCTAGAGGTATTAACACATTTTTTTCCTTTGAAGTTATTATGCAACTGAATGACTTTAGAGTGGTAGTTCCCCAAATGTGTGACTTTAGGCACTAGTTTGCCTAAATGCTGCTCTAGGAACTCATTCACTACAAAAATATTTATTGAGCCACTTCTATATGCCCTGGCTGGCACTCTAGGAACAGTGGTGAAGAAGACAGATATATTTACCTGTCCTGATAGAAGTTACAGTTTGGTGAAAACGATAAATTAGTAACAAGTGCAAAAAAGATTTATACAGATTTATTTACACAAAATAAATGTAAGTCGTGATGTAAATAGATTTTGAGATAAACAATAAGAGGAATCTCATTTTAGAGATCCACAATGTATGTTAATAAAGACTCTGAAAATTCCTATAGTAAAAACATTTAACTTAAGCTATTCCCCAAAACCCCAAATTTGTTTTGAACAAATTTGTTTGTAAGCAGCGCTTATAATAAAATAGAATAATTTTTGTGAAATATTGCTTTGTTTTGAAACCAAAGAATTTAATAAACATAAAATTCTGTTAACATCCCCTTACATTTATTTGTCAATGTACATTCATATACTTCAATAGATTTATACATATAAATACAATCTGTTTGAAATAGACTGTGTTTGCACATGTTTATAGCAGCACAATTCACAATTGCAAAAAATATGGAACCAGCCTAAATGCCCATCAACCGAGTGGATAAAGACAATGTAGTATATATACACCACAGAATACTACTCAGCCATAAAAAGGAATGAAATAATGGCATTCTCAGCAACCTGGATGGAATTGGAGAAGATTTTTCTAAGTGAACTAACTCAGAGTGAAAAACCAAACATCATATGTTCTCATTCATAAGCTGGAGCTAAGCTATGAGGATGCAAAGGCATCAGAATGGTATAATGGAGTTTGGAGACTCAAGGGGAAGTGGGGTGAGGGGTAAAATACTACATATTGAGTACAGTGTACACTACTCTGGTGATGGGTACACCAAAATATCAGAAATTACTAGAAAAGAATTTGTCCATGTAACAAAAAACTACGTGTTCCCCAGAAACTATTAAAATAAAAAATGAATTGTTTAAGTATGACAAAAAAAAGAAATACGCTGTCTTTGAACACAAAATGATACAGAAGGATTTATAAATCTATTAAAATGCCCAAATGTACATCTGTACAAAACACATATTTATAATTAACATTATTTCATGAACATATTTCCAGAGATCAATGTGGTCTAAAGTCTTATAATTCTTAATGGCTATATAATTTATATATTAGTATAGACTAGTTTTCTTTTTCTTTTCTTTCTTTCTTTCTTTTTTTCTTTTTTTTTTTTTTTTTTTTTTTTTCTACCTTGGCCTTCCAAAGTGTTAGGATTATAGGTGTGAGCCACCATGCCTGGCCTGATTCATCTTTTTTTTTTTTTTTTTTTTGAGACAGGATCTGAATCTGTAATCCAAGCTAGAGTGCAGTGGCATGATCAAGGCTCACTGCAGCCTCAACCTCTTGAGCTCAAGTGGTTCTCCTGCCTCAGCCTCCCAGAAGCTGGACTATGGGCACACGCCACCATACCTGGATAATTATTTATTACTTGTAGAGAGGGGATCTCCCTAGGTTGCCCAAGCTGATCTTAAACTCCTAGGCTCAAGTGATCTTCCCACATCACCCATCCCCCTCACAAGGTGCTGGGATTACATGTTTGAGCCACTGTGTTTGGCCTAGATTAGTTTTCTGAACCTTAAATTTTAGGAAAGTACATTTTCTGATTCTTTAACTATTATAAGTAACACCACTTTAACCTCCTTGAAAAAATTACTCTTTGGGGTAATAAGTGATGGGAATATTTTCTTGGGATATATTTTTAATTGTGGGTTTCTTTAATTAAAAGAAATTTTATTTTTCTGTTTACATAGTCCCATATTTCTTTCCATAACAATTGAAAAATCATTATAAAAATATGGATGTACTTTTATCTTTTACATTCAGTATCTCATTGACACTGAATTTTATTATTTGTATTTGTTTAAATTGATTAAGGAAGCTTCAAAATGTGTATAATTTCAATATATCCCTAGGAAATAGCAAAAATACCTGGAGGAATTTGACTGGATAGCTTCGGTCATAAATCCGTGGAAGGCGTCAAAGCAATTTCCCTCCCAATGTACCTCTCTGCGAATTCTTCTAAACTAATTTTGTGGTAATTTAAAAAATTTATCTAAAGTTAAAGGAATTTTCAGAAAATTTCAGCTATAAGCATTGGCTCTAGATCTGCAGTTGGTATAGACCTGCAAAGTTGACTGACAACCAGTGTTAGAAAGAGGAACCAAAATTTGAATAGGGGTTCGGTGTAAGGATAGCTGTGTTTGGGGGATCCCCATAGGAAGGGAGAACTTTTCAGGCATTTAAAAGAATATATCATGGCAGACTATCAGCAGGGCTTTGGATTTCTTCATAGCTTTGAAGTTAGCAAGAAAAAATGGAGACAGTCAATCTGACCCATGTGCTTCCAGCATTTGATGATCTGGGCTGAATTCATGGATATTGCCAGCTATAGATTTTAAAATTTTAGAGTTTTTCTGATGATAATCAGACTCTCCTTAAATATAAACATATAATCATGTCCTAGTATCAAAACATGTCTTCATATTGATTTTTAAATCTTCAAACACTGGTCAAGCCCATTCCCTCACTCAGAGCACTCAGCTCCTTCTGTCTGTTGCTAAGGATTTAGTCTTTGCATAGAACAGTGTTTACATTGTAGGTATTCTTGAGGATATTAGAGCTCTCTAGCAAATATTTAAAATGCATATTTTCAAAAAACAAATTATAAAACATTATAATCTTAAACATTTCATCAAATTTGATTCTGGATCTCATGGATGACCACCTTATAACTGAGTACAACCATGCAATTTCAGAGCCTCTGTTTTTTGCATTTATCATTGCACTGGTGTTGTATTAACCTGTCACATCTTAATGAGAGAACTCTTTCAGCTGAATAAAAAGACAAATAACCGAATTACAAAATGGCCAAAGAATTTGAATACACATTTATTCAAAGAAGATATGCATGGCTAATACACAAGTAAAAAGCTGCTCAATATCCTTAATCCTTAGATAAATGCAAATCAAAACCACCTGAGATACCACTCACACCCACTGGGATGGCTATAATCAGAAAATCAGTATCACAATATCAAGTCTTGGTGAGAAAGTGGAGAAATTAGTATCCTCATACATTGCTGGTGGGAATGTAAAATGTGCAACTATTTTGGAAAACAGTTGGGCAATTTCACTCCTAGTTATATACCCAAGGGAACTGAAAACATTTTTACACAAAAACTTGCTCTCGAATATTCATCACAGCATTATTATAATAGCTCAAAGGTAGAAACAACCCAAAAGTCCATTAATTGATTAAAGTATAAATGAAACATATATGATCCCATCCACAAATGAAACATTATTCAGGTATTAAAAGGGATTCAGTGCTGGCATGGATTACAACATAAACCTTGAAAAATTATGCTAAGTGAAAGGTACCAGACCCAGAGACCCACATATTTTATGATTCCATTTATATAAAATGTTCTGAATAGGAAAATCACCACGGAAAATAGTTGAATAATTGCCAACCTACTGACTGGTGGGGAAGAGTGTGGGGCATTGCTATAAAGGAATGCCTAGGCTGGGTAGTTTATGAAGAGAAGAATTTTTTTGACTCGGTTCTACAGGCTATACAAAAAGCATGGTCATGGCGCCAGCATCTGCTTCTGGTGGGGGTTTCAGGAAGCTTCCATTCATGGCAGAAGGTGAAGGGGAGCAGATTTCCCATGGCAAGAAAGAAGGAAAGAGAGGAGGGAGGTGCCAGGCTGTCTTTAACAACCAGTTTTCATGGGATGAAGAGTGAGAACTCACTGACTCCAATAAGAATGGCACCAAACCATTCGGGGTGTGCCCCTCCATGACTAAAACATCTCCTACTAGGCCTCACCTCCAACACTGGTGATCAAATTTTAACATGAGATTTCGAAGGCAGGACTATCTAAACTATATTAACTGCTTAATGGGTGTGGGATTTCTTTTTGGTATGATGAAAATATTCTGGAATTAGTGACGATGGCTGCACAAGTTTGTGAATATAGTAAAAGCCACTGAACTGTACTCTTCAAAAGGATAAATTGTGTAGTATGTGAATTAAATCCCAATAATAAATAAAAATAGTAATCAGGAATTGTAAGAAAAAACTTGAGAGAACAGATGTAGACTTAATTTGTAACAAGCCATTCCCTTAAAATGAAGACCAAATGACATTAATTTGTGATGCACCAATATATATTTAGCAGTTGACAGAAGAGAAAAACAAGTGGTGGGAAAAATTAGTCACTATCCAGCTCATTTTAATTTATGTATATTAAAGCCAGAAGATCTACACAAAGTCAATACCATATTCACATTACAAGGAGCAATTTAGTTTCTGTAAAACAATATCATTCTTCACATTTGCTTGTCTGTTAACTTTTCTGTGAAATCCAGCTCTGTTATCAGTTTTGAGACATTGGACAAGTTGTTTAACTTCTTCTAGTTTTGGTTTCCTCATCTATTAAATGGCGATAATAATCATGTCTACCTCATTGGGTTGTGAATATTAAGTAAGTTGATATATGCAAAGTGCCTAGATTTTATAATTTAACAATTTTGCAATTTGTTTTGGTTTTATAGTTGTGTGTAAGCTCTAATCATAAGAAATTTATAATTCATTTTATATGTGAACATATTTATGCAATTTTTAATTTAAAAGTTTTAAGTCAACAGTGTAGTCACTGGGTTTTTTCCCTTCTTTTTTCTTTAAAATGAGTCATATTTTATTCAAAGTTGGGAAACACTAGTCTACTATATATAGTATAAATATAAATACTATACTGTATAAATACTATACTGTATATAGTATAAATATAAATGTATACATATATAGTATAAATATATTTATTTATATATAGTATATATAAATGTATAAATATATAGTATAAATCTAAATGTATAAATATGTATAAATGTATAAATATATAGTATACTATATATAGTATAAATATAAATGTATAAATAATAGTTACTTAAAAACACTGATCAGTTCTGTGATCAAAGTTCTACATATATAGTATACTATATATACATATATTATATAGAGAGAGCATATATATGGAATACTATATATAGTATGTGTAGTATAGTATATAGTATAGTATAGTATAGTGTATACTATATACTATTAAGTAAGTTGATATAGCAGTGGTGTGATCACACCTCACTGCAGCCTCAGACTCCCAAGCTTAAGCAATCCTCCCTCATCAGCCTCCCAAGTAGCTGCGACTACAGACACAAGCACTGCTTTATTCTTTTAAAAAAATCACAAATACATTATTTCATGGTTTCATACCATTTCATCATCTTTTTGATGCCCATTGTTAATACCTGATAAAAGAAACCAGCTTTAAGAAACAAATACAACTTCTGTTTCTAGAAACATAAATGTTTGATCTTCATGACTGTAAAGAGATCAGAGGATTAGTAATGGAGGAGATATTAAAGCAGGAGCTGATTTTAATCTGTCTTTTATTATCTTTTAAAATACATTTAACATAGTTAACTTATTTTTAAAACAAATTTCAGTAAAACAAAAATGTCCTTTGAAACGTTGGAATTTTATGACTCTAAATCCAGCTATCTCTGAAAAGAGATTGCTATTTATTTCTAAACAAATGTTACCAGAATTGATACAGGGTTTTTAAGCAACAAATTGCTTTATAGTACCAGTTTCATACAATACACCAAACTAATTTCTATCAGATATATAAGTTTTAAAATTTCAAAGTCACATGGAAAAGAAAATCAGAAAAAGCAGAAATGAATGTTTGTCATATTGCTGGTGGACTACTTAAGCTTGAATAGATGACAGCAATCTCAAAGATAAAGATTTACAAATTTGACTAAACAAAATTTAAAGTTCTATTTATTTTTTCCAAAACATAAACTGAGTGAAAATGTTTACTCTAAACTTAATGAAAGATTAATGTCTTAAATATTTCAAAATAGCTCACACAAATTCAGATGAGAAGCAACAGTTTATGTTTCAATAAATGGGCAAGAGAATTGAGCAAACATTTTAATAAAGAGGAAATAAAACTTTAATAAAAGAGACACTGGGATAGGTACTGTGTACAGACTTTCCATAGTCTTTATTTTTTCCTGTTTATTAATTTTGAACAATCCAGTATTTCTCTCTAAAAGTAGATCAACAAAGAATGTACCATTCAAGGACTTTAAAATTTGCGGTGCATTTTAGTTAAGGCAAAAAGTAAGAGGTAGGTCATTGACTTAAAAGTGCCAAGAACAACATTCTCCTGTTCTTGTTTTTATTATACAATTACATAATAAAATAATTCCCATACTTTCCAATATTTGGTACGTATTCTAAGTCTTATTATCTTAATTCCTAGGTTATTTTATAGCAGTCACTTTGCCCATTTTATGAACATCATCAATGTTCTGAGGCCCTCTTTTCCAGGATTATGCCATTTAGTTTTTTATTTTAAAATAACAACTGATAACTTTTACCCTTTGTTTTTTTTCCACACTATTAATTTATGTTTCAAATATTTATTGAGTGTTTGTGTGCCACTCTCTAAGGGACTGGGGACAGAACAACAAGCAATAAGACAAAAAATATCCCTGTCTTCATGAAGCTTACATTCTACTTAGGGCTGTCAATCGTGTGCATCATGTTCTGCCCAAAGGTACCTGACTGAGGAGTTGAATGTGGAGGGGGGCACTGGAGGTGAATAAAATTCATCTTTTACTCTGCTCCCACCCATGCCTTTTTCTTTGCACAAATGTAGTTGCTAACCAAATCCTGTGCATGGGGTGGGATGGGCGTGTGTGTGTGTTTGCGCAAACATGCACATGCCAGAATCATTTTCTAATTTGCACCAAGATGCCAAAGATGAGGCATCAATTCTGTTGAAGAAAGACAGACAATACATAAGTTGTATAAATAAAAATATAAGCATGTTTGATGATAAATGCTACAGGAAAAATAAAGTAAGGAAGGGAAGTAAATAAGGAATATGGCCAGGAATGGCCTTCAAGGTGACATTTTAGTGGGAAGTGAGAGATAAGTAGGTGAGCCATGTAGACAGCTAGGGGAAAATGTCCTAGTAGGTGTGAAATCAAGTGGAAAGACCCAGAGGCCAGACAGGAGCTGTGTCCACAGAACAGTCAGATTGTCTAGAAAAGACTGAATGAGACCAACTAGAGGGAGATGAGGTGAGAGAGCTTGGACAGAAGGTAGGATGTGGGGATGCAGTTGGGCTGAGATTGTTTAAGGTGTTGCAGGCTAAGTAAGAAATTTAAGAGAATGAGATGCGAAGCCATGGAGGATTTTAAGTAGATGTGATAGGATTTGATTTACATTTTAACAGACTAACTCTGGCTACAGTGTGGTAAATAGATTGAAGGGAGACAAGGATGGAAGCAGGGAAACTAGTTAGGGGGCTATTGTAATAATGCACGTGGAAGGTGAGAGTGGAACAGATGAAGGTGGCAGGAGTGGAGTTAGGGGAAATGTAGGATTCTCAAATGTATTCTAAAAGTAAAACCAACAGAACTTGATGGTAGATTGAATGTGGGGTCTGAGAAAAGAAAAGAGTCAAAGACAATGGCAAGATTTTAGGCCTGATTAACAGGAGGACTTGGAGTTGCCATTCACTGAGAAGGTAGAGATTGTGTCAAACAAATTAGGATGGCAAATAGATCAGGAATTCAGTTTTGGGAATGTTATGTTAGAGATGATAAGTGAAGAGTTGGATATCTGAGTCTGGGGTTCAGAGGAAAAGACTAGTCTAGAGATATTAATTGCAGTTATTGGCATATAAGATATACAAACCTTGAAATCACCAATGGAATGAGAGTAGTTAGAAAAGAGGAGAACCCCTCTTTTGTTTGAAGGATTGAGTTTTGGAGTATTCCAGTGTTTAGTAGTGAGAGAGATAAGGAGTAAGGATAAAGGAAACTAAGAAGATGGCACTAATGAGGTAAGAGAAAAAGCAGGACAATTGAGTGTCCTGAAAGCCACGTGAAAAGAATATTTCAAGGAAAGGGGAATAATCAGCTGTGTCAAAAAATTTTTATTTTTTCCTTTTTTTAGAAACGAGTTCTTGTTATGTTGCCCAGTCAAGACTTGAAATGCTGGCCTCAAGTGAACCTCCCACCTCAGCCTCCTGAGCAGCTTGGCCTTTGAGTGATCAAGTAGAATGAGAAATGAGAACAAGATTTAAAATGTGCAGGTCGGGGGCCCAGTAGCACATACCTATAATCCCAGTACTTTGGGTGGCTGAGGCGGGAGGATCACTTGAGTCCAAGAGTTTGAGGCTGCAGCAGTGAGCTATGATTATACCACTGCACTTTGGCCTCAAAAAAAAAAAAAAAAAAAAGAAGAAGGTTATTGGTAACTTACCTGATAGGAATTGGTTCAGAGAATGGGAAAACAGAAACTGGAGACAGCAAGTATAAGCAACTCTTCTTAAGAGTTTTGTTGTAAGCTGAAGAAGAGAAATTGTGTGGTAGCTGAAGGAGAAGATAGAGTCCAGAAAAAAAAGATATTTTAAAATGGAAAAACAATCCTATATCTGTATAGTTATGGGAATGATCCAGCAGAGATTGAAAGACTGATGATTTGAAAGAGTAGAGAATTGAGCAAGGTCACTGGGTAGGCAAGAAGAGATGGTATTTAGTGGATAAACAGTGAAGCTGGCCTTGGCTAGGAGAATGAACAGTTTATCCTCAATAGAAGAAAGGGTTATAGATGGGTCCCTCATACAGTGAAGTGGCTAGATGTTGTGGGGGACATGTGGAAGTTCTCTTCTGATTGCTTCTTTTATCTCTGTGAAATGAGATGCAAAGTTGTCTGCTGGGAGTGAGGAAAAAGAAGGGAAATTTAGGGAAAGAGGAAAAGGCATAAAAAATGAAGCAAATAAAAATCAGTTAATAAGAAGGTGGAAATAGGCTGGGCACAGTGGCTCATGTTTGTAAACCCAGTGTTTTGGGTAGCCAAGATGGGGGGTTATTTGAAGCCAGGAGTTTGAGACTAGCCTGGGCAACACAGCAAGACCCCCTCGTCTCCACAAAAAATAAAACATTAGCTGGGTATGGTGGCACACAACTGTAGTCCTACCTGCTCAGGAGGCTGAAGCAGGAGGATCGCTTGAGCCTAGGAGTTCAAAGTTACAGTGAGCTATGATGGCGCCACTGCACTCCAGCTGGGGTGGCAGAAGAGACCCTATCTCTCTAAAAAAAGAAAAAGAAGGTGGCAATAATCCAAATGTATCAGTAATCACCAGAAATATGAATGGAATAAGCTATTCAGTTAAAAGAGAATTTTCAGACTACGTTAAAACAAATACATACATATGCTATTTATAAAAGTTAAGCATAAAGCTCAAGAGCACAGAACAACTAAAAATTACAGATTCAAAAGAGAAACCAGGCCAATATCAACGAAAAGAAATACAACATAAGTGTATCACTATTGAGGTAAGTGAATAGCAGAGGAAGCTGGGGGTGAGGGGGACCTGTTGGATGTAGGCTAGCTTAAGGAGAGCATGCAAGATAACAAAAGCAGAGGGCTGTGTGGTGGCTCACACCTGTAATCCCAGCACTTTGGGAGGCTGAGGTGGGTGGATCACTTGAGGTCAAGAGTTGGAGATCAGCCTGGCTAACATGGTGAAACCCAGTCTCTACTAAAAATACAAAAATTAACCAGGCATGGTGGCACATACCTATATTACCAGCTAGTCCGGAGGCTGAGTTAGGAGAATCGCTTGAACCTGGGAGGTAGAGGTTGCAGTGAGCTGAGATCGTACCATTGCACTCCAGCCTGGGCGAAGAGTGAGACTCCATCTCAAAACAAAAACAAAAGCAAAACATAAACAAAAGCAGAGCATACTAGATAAAAAGAGGCAAACAGTAAGTTGGCACAATAAGGGAAAGGCAAGGATAAGCAATTAGCCTACAAGAGATAAAGTAAGGTTAAGGTGCAATAAGGGAAAGGTAAGGATGAGCAATTGGTCACACAAAAAATAGAGTAAGTTAGAGTAAAAAGACATATAAAAGGCCATGAAATGTAACAAATCGGGGCTGACACCACTTGCGGGTCAGCCCAGTCCGTTGAAAATTGTACTGTGCTTAATAAATCTTTTGCTGCTGTGCTGTTTGTATGTCATGTCCAGTTCTTTGTTCAGTGAAGAACCTGGGACTTTGCAACATCAGCTGGTAACGTAGTATTTTTGGTAAGCCAGCCAGGAGGTAAGCGCCAATTTGGGGTTTTTATTTTTGGTTTTGCTTTCTGTTTCTTTCCTCTGATGGCGCTCTTTGGGGGCACGAGATGGGCAGTTAAGAGCCACTAGGGTGCCCCTCTGATGGAAGACTCGGGACAGGATAACCTGGTGGGGAATGGAGCAATTAGGCTTCGCCAGGTGCAAGACAAATCCCTGTGCCTGTGAGGTATTTGTGTGTGTGGCAAGACATAATATTTTGGTTTTTACTTTTGTAATGTTGAAACAAGTAATTGGTGTACCCTGACCCAAAGGACCAAGGCAATAGCTAAATAAGGAAAAAAAAAACCCTGCTTCTTTTGTGAGGGACCAGATCTGGATCATTTTAGTTTAGCAGACCTGGTGCTAAGAGAAAAATCCTGGTGGAGACTCTTGGATCATTGCATAAATTGTACAGTGGATCCATGGGGAAATCACTGCACGTAGTTTATCTGGTCAGAGGGCATTCTCTTCCCTTATCAAGAGGCCAATTTTAACAAATTCAAGCTACGCAGTCTGTAATTCCTTGCCCTTCAAACTACAGTTACCACAATAGTTAAGGAAACCATTTGGGAAAAAAAAACTATTTAGGGCAGCTACAGGGATGCCAAAAGCCAAGGGCTGCACCTGGGGATTAAAGGGAGGCTTAATCATAGGTCACCAAGTATGCTGGAATCCTTCTTCAAGTGGTCCTGATGCCCATCTTAGGCCAGAGACATATGGCATGTCATGAAGAGGCCCAAGCAGGGGATGCCCTCTTGGCCCTCAACCCCAGCATAGGCCCTTCCATGGGGGATGCCCCAATGTGTGGCCTTAGGCCAGAATGTTCTAAATTTCAAGTTTTCCTTGTTGTCTACAGATAGAAGATAAGAAACTCAGTTTCAGTCTCACCCAGCTTCCCCCTTGGCTGCATCCTCAATCACTGGGGGACGGTTCAATCCCAACAGATATCCCTAGAGCAAGTGCAAGCCATATGTGGATTAGACCCACCCCACACCAGACAAATTTGTTCTTTTCTGGGGATGGCTGGATTTTGCAGAATATGAACTCCCAATTTTGGATTTATAGCAAAGCCCCTTTATGAAGTCATGTGGGGGCCAGAGAATGAGTCAATTGAATGCACACCAAAAATAAGGGAGGCCTTCACTAAGTTAAAACAAGCTGTCAGCAAGTCCCCTGCACTAGGCACCCCAGACTTCACTAAGCCTTTTTCTTTACATGTAGCTAAAAGGCAGTGTATGCTTTGGGAGGCTGAGGCGGGTGGAACACGAGGTCAGGAGATCGAGACCATCCTAGCTAACACGGTGAAACCCTGTCCCTACTAAAAATACAAAAAATTAGCCAGGCGAAGCGGTGGGCACCTGTAGTCCCAGCTACTGGGAAGACTGAGGCAGGAGTATGGTGTGAATCCAGGAGGCGGAGCTTGCAGTGAGCCGAGATGGTGCTACTGCACTCCAGCCTGGGCGACAGAGCGGGACTCCATCTCAAAAAAAAAGAAAAAAAAGGTATAGTGGTGGGTTTCCTAACCACCAAATTAGGATTAGAACCTCGACCAATCTCTTACTTTTCAAAGAAATTGGACTGGGTGTCCTTGGGATGTCCAAGCTCCTTGTGGGCAATAGCAGTCACTGCTATTTTAGTAGAGGAAGCCACTATGATTACTCTGGGTCAACCACTGGAAGTACTAACCCCATGCCAGCTTAAATCAATACTGGAGGCAAAAGAACACATTTGGATGGCAGGAGAAAAGTTAACCAAATATCAGGCTATGTTTTTAAAGTAATCCAGAAGTTATCCTTAAAACTTGTAACACCCTGAATCCAGCTTCACTACCGCCCACAGACCCAGTGATCATTCCTGCAAACAGATAATTGTACACACGTATGTGAGCTGGCCTGATCTAAAAGATCAGCCTCTCCCAGACCCTGAAGATGACTGGTTCACAGACGGCAGTAATTTTGTGTCAAATGGAGAATGCTAGACTGGGTATGCAATAGTAAATTACAATACCATATTGAGGCCCAGCTGCTGTCTCCAGGCACATCAGCATGAAAAGTTGAGACCATTGCTCTTACTTGGACTCTAATACTAGAAAAAGAGAAAAAGCTTAACATCTATTCAGTTTCCAAATATACATTCCTTGTGGTTCATGTTCATGCCACAATCTGGAAAGAAAAAGAATTACTAACTGGCAGGTATTTCCCCATAACACATGGGGCTGAAATTCTTCAATTATTAGAAGCCATATATATACCAAAGGCTATAGCTATAATTTATTGTAGGGGGCATGAGAAACACTTAAGCCCATAGTGCTGGAAAACAGGAAGGCTGATAAGAAAGCCAAAGTGGCAACCCTCAGAATACAATACCAACCAGTTTTAGCTTTGTTTCCTTATCCTAATTCCCCTGTAAAACCTAACTACACAGTACAAGAAAAACAACTAATCAAAAGAGCAAGGGGGTCAAAAACAAAGACTCTGGTGACATATATGGCCAAAATTATATCTCCCTCAAGCAGCCCAGTAGAAAGCTATAAAAACCTTGCATGACTCCTTCCACAAGGGGAGGGATGCCATACTAGCCATGGTAAACAAACACTATCAGATATAATCTGGCTTCAGTGGCTAAGCTGATTGTCAAACCTGTTCACTGCGTGCATTTAACAACCCAGGAGATAAAATACGTCCGTTAGTAGAACCCATCTATATGCAAAGTTTCAAGAAAACGTACTCAAAAGGAGAGTTCTAAGACACATGTAGACTTCATAAATAATTCTCTGCTACAGGGGTCACCAGTCTCTCAGAGGGAACCACCGCTGCCTCCACGTAACTCTTCACCTAGCACACTGGAAGAAAAACCACAAGAGTCAACAGAAATTCTGCTGAGTCCTCTGCACAATAGAAAGATACCCCATACTCTACCTCCCAATCCTATTTCCTCTCAGAGAGGTGGCAGGGCCAGTGTGCCCAATGCTAGTCCAAGCCCCTTTTTAGGTAACGAATACACAGCAATGTAAAGAAAAACTAGAAAATTACTCTGAAAATCCTAAGAAGTTTGCAAATGGTTTTCAAACCTTGTCTTTGGGTTTTTGACCTTTCATGGAAGAATGAGAAAAGGAATGACTGAGGGAAGTCACCCAGGAAAAGGAGAAAAATCATGGCTATGTTTTACAGCTGGTTAAACTAACCGTACACTAACCTAGACCCAGCCTCTCAACAAGGGAAAGCACTTATAGCTCAGCACTTCATAAGTCAGTCTGCCCATAATATTAGATGCAAGCTTCAAAAGTTGGAAATGGGGCCTCAGACACCTCAGACACAGCTTCTGGATACTGCTTTTATGGTATACAACAATCGTGACCTAGAGAAAGGGAGGGAAAATAAATGGCAAGCTGAAATTATGGCTGCTGTCACTGGCAATGCCCTAAAGGCCCAAAAGATGTCAAAGGAAATCTGTGAGGGCCCAAAGGTAGTAACCCTTGCTTAAAGTGCAAAAAGAATGGACATTGGATGAAGGATTATATCCAGACTCCCACCAGGCCCCTGCCATCAGTGCAAAGATACCAGTTATGATCTCTGACACTAGAGGATTGACTTCCCCACTCCCATATAGGGGCTTGGCCAGTCAGAACTCTAGCAATGCAAAGGGAGGAACTGGATGAAGACTGAAGGGGCCCAGGGTCTTCCTCACCACCCTTAGTCCAGGAATATCATAATTACCATTGACGAACCCCAGGTAACTCTGGACAGCATGGACACACAAATTCAGTTTCTTTTCGATACAGGGGCAAACTACTATGTCCTTACTGCTTATGCAGGAAAACTTTCCTCTCGGTCTATGAGTGTTATCAGAATGGAAGAAAAGCCACAAACTAGATTTTTTACTCCTTCTCTGATTTGTCAATTTAAAACAAAGAACCCAAATATTTCAACAATAATTTCTGGTAGTGCCAAGTTGCCCAGTTTCCCTGCTAGGAATGATATTATGGTCAAAATAAGGGTGCAACTGCAATTCAAAACCCAGTGAACAGATTCAGAAGAGGAAAGGAACCATGGGGTCTAGGGGCCAAAACTGGATTCTTGATAAAATGGAATATTATGACTTTGATATTCCAAAATATGTTATGTCAATCTAATCACTCCCGTAACAGTGCTGATGAAGCACTGTTAGAGCTCAGCACTTCATAAGTCAGTCTGCCCTTAATATTAGAAGCAAGCTTCAAAAGTTGGAAATGGGGCCTCAGACACCTCAGACACAGCTTCTGGATACTGCTTTTATGGTATACAACAATCCTGACATAGAGAAAGGGAAGGAAGGGAAGCATGGGGTCAAGGGGCCAAAACTGGAATTCTTGATAAAATGGAATATTATGACTTTGATATTCTAAAATACATTATGTTAATCACTCCCATAACAGTGCTGTTGAAGCACTGTTATAGCTCAGCACTTCATAAGTCAGTCTGCCCTTAATATTAGATGCAAGTTTCAAAAGTTGGAAATGGGGCCTTATGTGCAGATGACTGTTATTCAGCTATGAGGCCTAAGAACTTTGACCCTTGGGGAGAGTGGGATCCAAGCATACCAGCTAATAAATCTGGGATAAACACTAATAAGCCTCATGCAGTTCTACAAGGACCTACCACAGGGATTTCCCTGGTGGGAACAGCATTCTCTTTCCTATGTGGAAACTAGGCCTATTTGCAACATGCCAGTAAAATAGAGAGTCCTGTGTGCTATTGTGGCAGCAGCTTCTGATGCACATTGCCCTATGCTTGCATTCCCTGAACTTCACACTTATCATTTTACTTCTGCTCTTAATGATTTTTGTTCGTTGGATTGTTTAATTCTGCATCTCTCTGGGAAGCATTGGAGGCCAGAAGCCTCCCAGTTTCTAGTCTTATTTAAAAAGAAAAGAATAATTTTATGTAATTCAGGGGTTATCTAACGGTCAGCTCAAACTATGGACTAAAAATGCTTAATTATGAAGTAAGCTAGAAAGAAATCAGTAAGTAGGAAAAAGAGAGATACGAAGAAACATGTAGATATGAAGATGTATTTTTTGGTAAGGAAGATTTAAAAAGAGAATAATTTAATATAATTTTATATAAAAAAGCATCTTGTGTGGTCAACTTTTGTCCTAAAGTAAAATGACTGATTATTTAAGAAAGAGAAACGTTTAGGACAAGTCAGAAAGTCCAAGCATATCATAGATGGTCTGTGCAAGTCATCATAAGGTTCATGAAGTGGACTTTATAAAAGGAATTTTGTAGGAGATTAAGTTGGTTATTATTAAAAAGAGATTATTTAGAATAATCTTTCTAAGATTGGTCCCCTATGTTAAAATAAAGTTTTGTTAAAGTATTGTTTTTCTCTCATTAAAATTGTGAAATATTTTACTTTTAATTTTATGACCTGTTTCTTTTAAAAAAAAGTTCTCCATCATATCTCAAAAATTAAACTTTTGCTGTGTGTCACTGCTTTCAGTATTTTTTTTCCTCCCCTTGAGAAGGACCAAGAAATAACTCTTTCCTTCAGCTTTTTGGTCAGCTCCTGTAACTTTTTTCCTCTGGTTCTAACTGCATTGACAGGCTAAGGGAATAAGCTGGAGCCAGACAACCTGGCTCAAAAACTTGTTATCTTATTTTAAAATTGGCTACCAACAATCATCTTGCCCATATGAGTTCCCCTGTTAGGCAGGGTCACCACTGAAAGCCAGCAGGAAGCTGGTGCAGGATAAAGACCATCCCCCTTCAGCATCCCATCAGGATTTATGACACTCCCTGAGGTAACGTTGAATGCATGTTCTTAAATAAGAAACAGGACAAGGATGCTCTCTATCACCATCACTGTTCAACATTTTACTTGTAGTCCTGGCTTGTGCAGTGAGGAAAGAAAAAGAAACAAAGTATAATGATTGAAAAGGAGGGGGAAACATTGTCATTCATAAATGAAATGACTTTACATAGAAAACCCAAGGGTCTGCAGAAAAATTATGAGATTTAATAAGAGAGTTTAACAAGATTGCTCAATTTAAAGCATTAACATAAATTAATTGCATATCAATACATCAGCTATGAGCAGTTTAATAATGCAGTTAAGAAAGATACCATTTATTATGGCAATTGAAAATACCAAGTACCCATTAATAGATCTAACAAAAGATATGTAAGCACTTCATGGAGAAAAGTATAAACCATATGGAAAAAGACATTAAAGAATATCCAAATGTAAAGATCTTTCATAATCTTGTGTACAAAGACTCAGTATTGTGAAAATGCTGCTCTTTCCAAATATGCCTAACAATTCAGGGTAGTTTCTGTCAAAATCCCATCAAGATTTTTTATGGAACTAGATATGTTTATTCAAAAATCAATATGGATGAGCAAGAGGTAAGAATAGTCACAAAATTCCCAGAGAAGAAGAGCAATATAGTATGATTTGCCCTCCTAGATAACGAGTATAATTATATAGCTACAAAATTCTATATTATAGGGTTAGACAGACTAAGGGAACAGAATAGGTTGCATTAAAATTGATCCAGGCACAATAACATGCTGGCAAGAATGTGGGGAAAGGGGAACGCTCATAAATGGGGATGCAAATTAGTATAGCCACTATGGAGAACAGCATGGGGGTTCTTCAGAAAACTAAAAATGATTTACCATATGATACAGCAATTCCACTACTGGATATATATCCAAAAGAAAGGAAATCAATATATAAAAGAGATAGGTACACTTCACTGTTTTTTGCTGCACCATTTACAATAGCCAAAATATGGAATCAGCCTAAATGTCCACTAATGTATAAATGGATAAAGAAATGTGTTATATATACACTATGGATTATTATTCAGACTCCTGTTATTTGCATCAACATGGATAGAACTGGAGGCCATTATGTTAAGTAAAATACAAATATCTCACATTCTCACTCATATGTGGGCACTAAAAATGTGAATTTCATGAAGTAGAGAGTAGACTGTGGGTTACCAGAGGTTAAGAAGAGGGTGTGGGGGATGAAGAGGGAAAATAAAGAATATGAATGTATTTATTACCACTGAACTGCAAGCTTAAAAATGGTAAATATGGTGAATTATATATGTATATATTTCCTCAATTAAAAAAGACTGGTGCAGACATAGAGGGAAAAAACACTTGATTTATGATAGAGCAGGCCTTGTATGTCAGTGAGAAGGAAGAACTATTGTTTTTGTAACTGAGTATCTTAGCTTTAAAATGCATTTTAGACTTTCTCTAATCTCAGAATATACCTTTAAAATGTACTGTGAAGCTCTTTGTTTCTCCCTCTTTCCCTGTAGAAACTTCCTTGCACCGTGCTTATCTGACTATACGCTTGCTTAGAAATTCCGCCAGCTAATCTCAAAACAAACCAGGTATGGAGACCTAGCTGCAGACTTCTCCCTCTTTAGGTGGTTAATTTACAACTCATCTGGTAACCTAGATGGGGCCAGCCACACCCAGATGGGCAATAGCTCAAGATAGCCACGGGAACAACACATGCAGACCTGCACTCTGCAGTACTCCCATGTGTTTTCCCTCATAAACTCTTTCACTTAGCTTAAAAATTTCAGATGGTTTCTTTGCAGCTTGAACCCAGCCGTCTCCTCAACTGCTGGCATTTGAATAAAGCTGCTTTCCTTCCACCACACCTTGCCTCTTGTGTACTTGGCTTTTCAGGCAGCTACCAGCCGAACCTGAGTTTGGTTACATTATGTTACTTTGTGAAAAATAATTTTATGAAAAATGTGAAATTGTACTTTACCCCACAAAAATCAATTCTAAGAAAATAAAATACTTATTATGAAAAGGAAAACTTGAAAACATAGAAATATATCTTTCAAGTGTCACAATCATGGCTTCCTGCAGCCTGGAACTCCTGGGCTCAAGTGATCCTCTCACTTGGGCCTCTCTAAGTGCTGGGATTACAAGCATGAGCCACTGTACCTAGCCAGGATAGGTCTATTAAATAAGACACATATAATAATATGAACTAGCAGAGGAAAAAATGTATCCATTTGACATTAAAATTAAAAACCCTCTATAATGAATGGAAACCATAGAGGAACTAAAAAAGGTTAGTCACGTTGTGAAAAGATATTTGTTATATATCATAAACCAAAAGTTCATGATGGTGTGTACCTCTCAGGGTTGGGATGGGAAGCCAGTTATAATAAGGCAGGGCACTTAGGAGAGCTCTGAACACTGTTTTATTTCTTAAGCTGGTCTGGTACATGAGTGTTCATTTTATTATTATTATTTTAATTGTGTATACATATTTCATATACATTATATGTGATATAATTTAATTTTCTAATGAAATAAAATTTAATTCCAAATGACTTGACCAATAAAAGAAGGGTATTAGCTTTCATAATTGAAAGATCCAGTGATAAGGAAGCTTCAGATGTGGTTTGATCCAGAGTCCACCCCTATAACTAGGGAAGAGGTAATTTTCCTTCAGAGCACATAGACTGAATTGGGAAAGGATGAATACTAGAATAAAGAAGCACTGAAAGAGTCTAAGCAGGACAAGTTAAGAAATGTATAGAGCCACAAAGCATTAAACAGGTGCCAAAAATAGTTGTTAGTATTTTTCATCTTATAATCAACTTTTAAAATCCTTGTTTTTCCTGTTTGACTTTTGCTAACTTGGAGTGCTAGCTGGAATGAAGCATTAAGATGAATAATGATTTTATTATAACCCCTAATCATTTTGTACTCATCACATTTCAACTTATGCTTTAACTTTTTGCCAAAAAGATATTTTGATTCAATAATAAACCCTTTTTTAAAGTGTGATGATGTTTGAATGTGGTGTTAAAACCTGTTAAAATACTCATTGCTGATCACTCATAAAAAGAAAAATTTGTTAAGTGACTTCTGTGCCTGTGTTCTTGTATTCCAGATGTGTCTACAGGTCATAATTATGGCCCCAGTGATTTTTAATGTAATTGCAACTTTTAATTTATTTTATGTTACTTTATTATTACCTTAATTTTTCATATTTTTCAGTTTTTGAATGTTATTGTAATATAAAACCTTTCCCAAGCCAATTAGGATGATCACAGCTTATCATTTATTCAGAATAATTATGGAATTATTTAGATAATTGTCCAATAGTTTTAAAAAATTATTCATGATAGGCCGGGCGCGGTGGCTCACGCCTGTAATCCCAGCACTTTGGGAGGCCGAGACAGGCGGATCACGAGGTCAGGAGATCGAGACCATCCTGGCTAACAAGGCGAAACTCTGTCTCTACTAAAAAAAAGTACAGAAAAAAAACTAGCCGGGCGAGGTGGCGGGCGCCTGTAGTCCCAGCTACTCGGGAGGCTGAGGCAGGAGAATGGCGTAAACCTGGGAGGCGGAGCTTGCAGTGAGCTGAGATCCGGCCACTGCACTCCAGCCTGGGCAACAGAGTGAGACTCCGTCTCAAAAAAAAAAAAAAATTATTCGTGATAATTATTTCTTTAAGTCCTCTTAAATAGATTAAGTGCCATTTAATTTTATGTTTTCTTCATGATGCAGGGTCATTAGAAATGTAAATTACTTTGTTATAATTACAATAATTTGTGATGCAAGTAGCTGTTTGCTTATATACTTAAGGGAACTACTCTTAACTGGTGAATTAATTTTTTCACATCTTTTTTTGTCTCTACTCTCAATGTTGGTTTTAACTTTCTAATGTTATTAATATCACAGCACCTAGCAGCAAAACTCTTCTAAGTTGTATCTTAGCTGCTATAAACTGATACACTAGTAAAACATTGCTATAAACATGTTAAAAGTATCTGTAAGTAGGTTCTGAGTGAAATTCTCACTAAAAATCAAAGTATTTAAATTTCAATGCAAAGATTTTTGATATCACTTTCATATCACAGTTGTATTTACATTTTTAATTATATTTCTTTCTTTTCTGGTAAACTTTTTACCAATATGCCAGTTTTATTTTATTTTATATTTTTAGAGACAGGGTCTCACTTCATCACCCAGGCCGTAATGCAGTGGTGTGATCATAGCTCACTGCAGCCTCACACTCCTGGGCTCACTACCTCGGCCTCCTGAGTGTCTAGGACGATAAGCATGCACCACATGTCCAGCAGTTTGTTTTTGTTTTGTAGACAGGGTCTCACTATGTTGCCCAGACTCGTCTCAAACTCCTGATCTCAAGAGATCCTCCCACCTTGGAGTCCCAAAGTGCTGAGATTACAGGTGTAAGCCCTGTCCCTGGCCCAGTTGTATTTTATATAGTTAAAATTTTTAACAAAGTTTTTAAAACAAGGATAATGAGTTATTTTATTTTTTCTGTGATTTCTATTTTTAACTCTACATTGACAAATTATATTTGTATATATTTATGGGGTACAAAGTGATGTTATGATTGATGAATACAATGTGGAATAATTAAATCAAGCTAATTAACATATCCATCACCTCAAATACTTATCTTTTTTTTGTGAGAACATTTGAAATTTACTCAGTGATTTTGAAATATATATTATTATTTATGGTATTTACTATGGTGTACAATATATCTGAAAGAATAAAAACCCTTATTTCTGTTGTCTAATTGAGGCTTTGTATCATTTACCTATCATCTCTCTATTCCCCTGTCTCTGCTGCCTCTGGCAGCTGCCATTCTACTCTCTGCTTCTTTGAGTTCAGTTGTTTTAGATACCACATGCAAGGGAGAACAGGCCATATTTGTTTTTTCTGTGCCTGGCTTATTTCACTTAGCATCATATCTTCCAGGTTTATCCATGTTGTCATAAATGTCAGGATTTCATTCTTTTTATGGCTGAATAATATTCCATTGTGTATATATACTACATTTTCTTTATACATGTATCCACTGATGAAGACTTAGATGAATTCCATATCTTGGCTATTGTGAATAATGCTGCAATGAACATGGGAGTGCAGACATCTTTTTGAGATACTAATGGCAAATATTTTGGGTAAATACCCAGAAGTGAAATTGGTATATCTGGGTTATTTTATAATCAGGAAAAAAGCACAAAATGTGAATAAAGTGCTGAATCATTTTAGTTATAATATTACCTTTCATGGTCCAGCCTCTAAACTGCTTGAATTCTATACTTCCTACTCATGATCTTGACTTTGAACTTTATTAATTCCATTCAATGCTATGTGTAATTTCTATTCCAAAAGAATGTTTTTGATCTTTTTGAAAACAATCAAAAAGATCTTTTTTGATTTATCTTTTTCTTCAAAATTATTTTAGTGATTTTATTTTTTTAGAAAACATATATATTTTTAAAACTGACAATTATATCTCAATTTGGTATTAAAACACTATTTTGCTGGTGCTTGAAAACTCAAAAATCTCCATTGTCTATAGTATGAAATACAGAATCTTAAAGCTTTTCTCTAGTGTATTTCCAAATTGCCTACCTTATTTTACTTATTATACCTCTATGTAAGCCCCCTTTTTCTATACTATTGGCTTAGAATATGTCATTTTTAGTCCTGTCTCTTGTGGGACTCTACTAAATGGTCCATCTCTACTAAGTGATCCATTGGTTAGATCCATTTCCTTTTGAAACCTTTCCTGAGCTTTCCAAACTCACAAAAAATTCTACCTTCTATAATTATTTATGACACTCATTATTATTCTCTTGGAACATGCATAATATTTTGTATTGCCATCCTTTCTAGAGTAACTTCTGGATGATTTTGTATATGCAAAACACCTAGAAGTGTTTATCCACAATACTTGGAAATGTCTTACATATTTGGTAAGGTTGTAATGATGGGTGGGCTCATTTCACTTGGACTACATGCCAATAGTCTACCTAAGAGTGTTCCCATCCTTTCATGAAGAAAGTAGTGTGTATTTCCTTCTGGCGAAGCATCCTTGCCAACAAGATACTAGGAGTACACATTTCTACCAGGAAAGCAAAATACACACTGGAAGCCAAAACTCAAGGAATTCTGGCCAAAAATGTAAAGAGCCAAATTCTCTCAGAAATGGTTTCCTAGAAGTAATTTGTGCTGACTATGCTTCAGTTCAAACAAACTCCTTTAGGAGCAAAAGAGCAGTATGTGGTATATCTAACCATTGTAGATAACTAACTTGAAGTAGGAGTATATATATATATAACTGTTGGCTAAAATAATCTAGATCATTGCTTCAGCAATCCCATTCATTTTGAAAAGTAGCAACTCATTTTCTGCAGGTATGTAGTAGTAAGTGCACATCATTTTAGAATTGGAGTATCTTTCTAATTACTGAACAGCTTTTGTCTGGTGTGGACTTTGGCTGAAGCTAGTGTGTTTAAGTCTTCTTTTTAAAAGTGAGTGCCATAGTATTGTAACACTCATATCTATATTCATATCTATAATTATCCAGAGATATAAATAAATGTTTATTAAATGCAAGCTATGCCTCTCACGGGATGAAAAGAAATATAAGCCATTGCTCTTGCCTTTAAGAAATTTGCAATATGGGTGGCTAGATAATATGTGTTACTTATTGAAATATGAATTCATAATAGAATAAAGCAGTTCATCATTATTTAAGAATGGTACATCAAAAATATCATGAGAGCGAAAGGGAGAGAAAGGAGTTCCTTCAGGCTAGGATGACTATAGAAATGTATATGGAAGTAAACTCTGACTTGCACTTGAAGAATGGGTAGACTTTGAACGGGGAAGAAGAGAGAAAAAAGGTATTCTTGGTGAATAAAGAATGTGAACAATGTGAACAAGGCCATGGAGTCAAAGTCATTTTAGGAAGAAAGTGAGTAAATTGACATTTTTGGGAGGTGCAAAAGTGTAGATTAGACTAGAATAATCTGGGATCAGATTATAGAACAGTGTGAATGCCAGGTAAGGACTAAGGACTTACCTTTTAAGTGTGAGGACCCATTTAGGGAAGATTTTGAGAAAAGGAAACATATGATCCAAGTTGAGTTTTAGGAAAGTTAATTTGTCAGCTATGTACCATTTGAAAAGGAAGGTAGAGACAGAGTAATATGAGGATGTTTAGAGGACCAAGAAAGCAGTTGAAGTGTGAGGCAGAATAGAGGATATATGTAGTATTTCCGTTCAGCATCCCCTCTTTTCTAATTCAGTGGTTCAGGTGGAGATGACACAATTTGCTCTCAAAAGCCACAGGTAGGCCGGGCACGGTGACTCATGCCTTTAATCCCAGCACTTTGGGAGGCTGAGGCGGGCGGATCGCGAGGTCAGGAGATCGAGACCATCCTGGCTAACATGGTGAAACCCCATCTCTACTAAAAATACAAAAAAATTAGCCTGGCATGGTGGCAGGTGCCAGTAGTCCCAGCTAGTTGGGAGGCTGAGGCAGGAGAATCGCGTGAACCTGGGTGGCTAAGCTTGCAGTGAGTCGAGATGGCGCCACTGCACTCCAGCCTGGGTGACAGAGTGAGACTCCGTCTCAAAAAAAAAAAAAAAAAAAAAAAAAAAA
>NW_012105365.1:1359322-1366986 GCF_000951045.1 Mandrillus leucophaeus
ATGCTAGGAGACCACGCCACTGCACTCCAGCCTGGGTGACAGAGTGAGACTCCGAAAAAAAAAAAAAAAAAAAAAAAAGAAAAACCATAGGCAGAGCACATGACCCAAGTCTGGAGTCTGGTCAACTAAGGGAGTCCATTTCATAATTATTGGTTCAGGGATGGGCACATGATCTAAACTAAGCCAGTTAGAGTTATCTGTAGAACTTTTCCTTCTAGACCTATGGAGAAAGACGTCCTATTCCTAGTGATCCTAACATTGTAGGTGGTCATCTTTTCTGTTACCTTGTGTGGTGGCCAGCCTCCATAATATTCCTCAATGGTTCCTCCTAATAGTCATGCCCTTGCATAATCTTCCTCCATATTGTATCAGAGTTTGTCTGTGTGATGAATAAATGTACAGCAGAAGTGATGGTATGCTGTAAACGAAACTGGGTAGGAATGGATGCTACCGAGTCCAAACTGGAATTAGCAAGACTTGATAACTGGATTTTTAAATGTAAGGGAGCACACAGTTTTTGAGTTTGATAAAATGGCTATGTCATTAGCAGATGTGACAAGGTCTGGAAGGGGAATTTTTTGCTTTGTTGTTGTGAAAGATGGGTGGGGGAGATGAATTTATTTTCAGGTTGAGACCCTTGATAACAATATTAGGAACAATGGCTGGTATTTACACAAAAAATAGTGAGTTATCTGTCCTCTGTCACTGTATATATTGAGGATGTTGGAAATTGGACATCTTTTAGTAATACAACATATAAAGTCATTTCTAGCTAAGAGATTTGGTTATTCTGTTTCTACTAGTTGTCTCACACACACACACACACACACACACACACACACGAAGAAATTCTAAAAGTAAATGGAGACAACAGCCACAATCTTCCCTGCCATAGATCTCTTAATAGTTTTCTCCCTGTTTCTCACTTCTTGTTTCATGTGAATTCTAATCTCTACTGGAGCATGCCCAAGGTATTAAGCCATTTTTCCCTTGCTGTAAAGCAATACCTGAGACTGGGTAATTTATAAAGAAAAGAGGATTAAGTGGCTCATGGTTCTGCAGGTTTTACAGGAAGCATGGTGCTGGCATTTACTCAACTTCTAGAGATCTGCTCCCATGTTCCAAACACCTCCCACAAAGTCCCACCTCCAACATTGGAGATTATATTTCAACATGAGATTGGGGCAGAGACAAATACCCAAACTATATTCCCAGCATCGTGTGCAGGCTGGAACTAGCATTGGAGGCTTATGGTCACACTCAACTTTCAACTTTGCAAATTACTTCAGTTTCATTCTTACTTGATTCTATGCTGGGTAAAATTGGCCATCTCACAAAATGCTCAGAAAAACAAAAGGTACTCTGGCAATGACAAATCCATGTGTCCTCCTTCCACTAGAAATGATTTTATGCGCTGTAAATGTCTTTCTCTATATTTTCCAATATCCTTTAATTCCCTCTTTCCTCAATTTTCTTTCCTTTTTAAAAATTTATAATCTATTTCTTATTTCTGAAAAAACCTTTTTCTTTAACATAATCGTGAAGCAAACAAGATACATTATTTGGAAAAAACAAAACAGAAATGTAGAACAATGAAGTTAGGCTAGATAACCACTAAGATTTCCTTTAGCTCATAAACTTAAATAATAAATCTTAGACATTTTGTATTCAGCATCAATTAACTCCTTGAATAATAATTGAAAATATTTTTAATGATACAATTATACAAACTATGTTTTTTGGTGCTTTTTCATCCAATTGTAAAATTCTAAGAACATTTAAAAGTTATTTATGGGCTTGAAAAAACTGACATTCTTCTCTATTAAGTGTCTTATTCATAAGAGGCCAAATCTTGATATTCAATAGAGTTTGTGCAACACAGCAAACAAGGAAGTAGAACAATGCAAAGGAAACAAATTCATTATTCCCCTGCCTCCCTTGCCCCACACCTTGGAGTCACTGAACACTTTTTCTTTGAAGTCTAGAAAAATCTCTCCTTGCATGATTTGGTTGGTGCCTTCCCTAGATATTTTGCACTTACTTTCCCTGCATTTAGTTGAATATTTTCATGAAAAATAGAACCTTGTTCAAAATCATTTGTTTTTGCAACTGTGAAAGATCTAGCAGAAGTACTGGTAATTTTAGTGATTTTCTAAAATCACACAGCAGAGTTTTTGTCATTGGAAATACACTATTGGACATATAAAGTTTTCTTAAGTCATGTAGGAACATCAAAAGGACCAAGCTGATGCAATATTCACATACCAATTGTTTGATGAAAGCAAGAGAATTTCCAGTCAACCATTTCTAACCGCACTTCATCTGGCTAACGTTAGGGCTATCTGACTTTTTAATTCTATTTGCATAAATAAATGCAAGCCAAGAGAGAATCATGAGTCAATTTGCTTCATAACTTTCCTTGCATGATGCTGTTCTTTTTCTCCTTTTCTCACTCTAACTTCCCTCTTGTTGACAGTTCATCTCACATAGGCTGTTTATAATGGAGAAGAAATTATCTTTCAGGATAAAGGCAGAATGCCAAAGTGGGTGGCAAACTTTTGGCAGTATTCTGGGTTTTCTTAAACAAAATGTACATTCTTTTTCCTTTATCCCCTTAGAAGTGAAAAATGAAACTCACCAACTTTTATGGAACAAATTTAGTTCAACCTTCAGCTGACCTAGTGTTCTTTTTCCTATAGTTACCTCAGGTAGAAGATTCCTGAGCATTTTTGTGCAAGATTATTAAAAAATATATTTTACTCCTTTGTATTTTGTATGACTTTGCAGTATACTAGTGTAACTTAACAATAAAATTCCTCTTTACATGTCACAAGTTTGGTTGCCCTAGTTTAAAATTATATGTTGAATTATGAAAATCAAGCATTTGTTTACCAAGGAGAAAAGAGAATTCTATTTTCGAATTGTTTATATAGGCTTAGTGTAATTTCCCACTTATATTTTTTTCCCAACAAGTTATCTGGAAAGCCATTCCTCCTCTACTAGTGATATTATACAAATGTAAAGAAAATCTGAAATAATTTTTATTTTCACTGACTTCTCATGAATGAATCCCAATTTTTGTATTTGCTGAAAAGAATGAAAAGATGGGTTTTGTCAAAATGGACTACTGTGAGGAAAGAAACATGGTTTGCGACTGAATAATAGAGAGAGTAAAATACTGGCCTATATTAAAATAGTTGGCCTTAAAGAAAATTCAGAGAGGCTAGATTTGCATCGTACATATAAAAAAATGTTAATTCTCTAGCCTATGTAGTAGAGATTTAGAAAACTCTAGTAGGTATAGAAAGCTTAGGCAATAATGGGCTATTTTGTAGTAGCATTTCAAGTTTTTAAAACAATTTTCAATAAGTTTCACATTAGATTTGTTTTTTGGTAAGCTAAAAAATAAATCTCTAAAAGGAAGAAATAAATCTCTAAAAAAATAAATCTGTTCACTCGAAAGCATATCTCATTATCTTGACTAGTCCATGGGATTTTAATAGTTATTCTGGAAATGCTTTTGAAGAGGAACTATCGATGAAATTTTGCTTAAATGTTAGGGCTGGGGATCTAAAAACTGAAGTGAAACCCAGAGATGGGTCAGGAAGTCGTAGTGGTGACTAATGGAGGTGACTAATGGAGGTGTCAGACTGTTCATGGCCTTCTGTGCCACCAGAAAGAATTTTGCCATAAAGTATTTACGAGCAGTCATTGAACAATGCCTGGATGTGGGTTTTTAAGTGTCTCTTTTCCTAGCACTGTTACATACTCTATTCTTCTGGTAACCTGAAGCAGTTGCAGAGCTTACTGAGCTGGTGAGCTCATTAGGCCGGGACTGAAGATTCTGCCAGGGGTGGGGAGATTTGCTTTGTTTTGCACCTCTGGACTCTTCTCCAAGCCTTCCAATGACGCAGATGTACATACTTCATCACAAACATGAGAAAACACAAGAGTATAGCAGGATTGGTGCTGAGCTGTCAGCATGACATGGTGGTACCAGTACTACTGGCTACAAAGTCAGGAGGCCTGGCTCTCAGTCCTTGTTCTGCCACCCACAAGCGCATGACTCTGGAAAAGTCTCTGTATGCTGGCCTCGTTGTCATTTATAAAGGAGACTTCATAGGGATTTATAATTAGAAATGATGCTAGTTAGCGTTTATATATATTATATTGGATTACAGATATTGGATTATAGATTATATTACAGATATTGGATTATAGATTATATTACAGATATTGGATTATAGATGTGTAGACATTAGAATGTCTTCGTATAAATGCTGCTTCTTATGAGAGATGGATGTTAACTGGATTTTAGAGAAGCAGTTGGGTGATGATACACTGGCACCAGCCCATTTATAGCTGGGACCAGAATTATAATTGCCTCTTTCCCTTCAGAACATGAAGCTTTGTGAGAAAAATGGTAATTTTAGTACACTTAACTCACTATTGATGACATCCTTTCTAGCAATACCATATATTGCCCAGCTTTTTCTAGAGCCAAATCTTAGCAATGAGCATAGTCACCTACTTAGTCTCCTCAATTATTTGGAATCAGATTCTTCTTTTCAAAGAAAAACGTCTGTTTCTTCTCTATGAAAGTTTTTGGGATTTTTCTCCTTATCCTTGGTAGCCTGAAGTTCCATCAAGCTTGCAAAGGCATGCATTCCTCCCCTTCCTCCTCAGCCCCTTCATCTTACAGAGCTTTTGCTCTGAAGTCTAGTGTCTTTCTCTAGCTCCAAGAAATTTCACTTCATTATTTATTTGTTTTCTTATTTTATTGCTTCTATTGCATCCCTCTGAAACTTACACAATGGGTATTTGAGATCATTTGGGTCTCTTTTCATGCCCCTGAACTCTTCAACATTTTCCATTTTATGATTTTTTTTTATTTTGCATTGTGTTCTGGGAGAATCTCTCAGTTTAGACATTTAGTTCTGTAAATTAATCTTCAGCTATATGTATTTTGGAAATTAGTTTCCCTATTAATATGTAAAGTTTTTTCCTTTTTGGATCCTGGGTGTAAATAGTTAATCACACCATCTTAATTCATAGCACAGTTTTATAATTTGCCCATGTGTCTTGTTTCATTCCTTCATTCATTCATTTTTAATTTGTATAAATTTAGGAAATACAAGTTAGTTTTCTTAAATGGATATGTTACATAAAGGTGAAGTCTGGGCTTTTAGTGTAACCACCACCCAAATAATGTACATTGTACTTATTAATTTCTCATCCTTTACTCTCCTCCTACTCCTCTGAATCTCCAGAGTCTATTTCTCCACAGTCTATGTCCCTGTGTACACATAATTTAGCTCCCAGGTATAGATGACAACATGTGGTATTTGACTTTCTGAGTTATTTTGCTTAATATAATGGCTTCCAGTTTCATCTATATTGCTGCTAAAGACATAATTTCATTCCTTTTTATGGCTGACTAGTATTCCATGGTATATAGATACCACGTTTTCATTATCCAAGCATCCACTGATGGACACTTTGGTTGATTTCATATTTTTGCTATTGTGAATTACACTGTTGTAAACATCTGACTGCAAGTATTTTTTAATATAATTATTACTTTTCCTGTGGGTATATATGCAGTGTGGGATTGTTGGATTAAATGGTAGGTAGTTTTATTTTTAGTTGTTTGAGAAATCTCTGTATTGATTTACATAGAGGTACTCATTTACATTCCTGCCAACAGTGTGTATGTGTTCCCTTTTCTCCACATTCTTGACAACATCTGTTATTTTTTGCCTTTTCAATAACAGCCATTCTGACTGGTGCAAGATGATATCTCATTGTGGTTTTTATTTGACTTTTTTTGATGATTAGATGATTAGTGATGTGAGCATTTTTTTCATATGCTTTTTGGCCACTTGTATGTCTTCTTTTGAAAAATGTCTGCTCATGTCCTTTGCTCACTTTTTAATGTTTAATGGGTTTTTTTTGATGTTGTTTTTTGTTTTGTTTTGTTTTGTTTTGTTTTTTAGCTGAGCTCCTTGTATATTCTGGATATTAGTCCATTGTTGGATATGTAGTTTGCAAATATTATCTCCAATTCTGTATGTTGTCTGTTTACTCTGTTAAGTTTTTTGTTTTTTGGTTTTTGGTTTTTTTTTTTTTTTTTGCTATGCAGAAACTTTTTCAGTTTAATTAAGTCACATTTGTCTATTTTTGTTTTTGTTGCATTTGCTTTTGAGGCCTTAGTCATGAATTCTTTGTCTAGGCCAATGTCCAGAAGAGGTTTTCATAGGTATTCTTCTAGGATTTTTATAGTTTTGGGTCTTAAAGTCTTTAACCTATCTTGAGTTAATTTTTGTATATGGCTAGAGATAGGGGTTCAATTTCATTCTTCTACCTTTGTCAACTTTGTTAAAAATGAGTTGACTGGAGGTACATGGCTTTACTTCTGAGTTCTCTATTTTGTTCTGTTTATCTATGTGTCAATTTTTATGCCAGTACCATGCTATTTTGATTACTATATTTTTGTAGTATACTTTTTTTTCTATTTCTTTTTTGTTCTTTTTTTGACTGACAGTTTACCCTGATAAAAAGCCTTGTAATATAATTTTAAGTGAGGTAATATTGATGGCAGCAGCCGCCCACCTGGAGTGGTGGCTGCAAAGACACCAGCTGCAGTTGGGGAGGCATGGCCTGGGCTTTGAGCTCCATGGAACCAGTGGGAGCTGGGAACAGGCAGAAGCCCCATGCCCCTCTGAATTGGCAGTGCAGAAACCTCAAGCTTCCCAGGCACAGCTACAGCCACTCAAGCCACAGCTGTGGACCTGGGCATATCTGTGTTCTTGGGGGCCCAGGAAGCCCCTCTGCTCCCTCAGGCTTGGAGATGTCTGCTCCCACTGCCTGGCTTCTCCCCATTCTTGGTGCCTGCTCTGATCTTGAAGCAAAGTTGAGGCTGAGCCCGGATGCTGTTACAACCTGGCTGGGTGCACATGCTTGGAGCAGTGCTGACACACCAGCCCCCTGCTGTCTCGGCCCCCTTCAGACTTTGGGTATCAACAAGCATGGGAGAGGGTGAGGGGGGTTACTGAAGGCAGTTTGGCACTGGCCTGCAGTTGCCTCTTGGCACAAACAGCCTGGGTGCTGTGGATGACAGCAGGAGGCAGGCAGGCTCTTGGGCAGGAAGAGGCAGGTCCCTAGTGAAGCCCCACGTTTGAGCCAGGGATGGCCTGAATCCAGAGGCCTGACTGAGGAACCAGGATGGGAACTTACGATGCTTTCTATGGGCTCCCCTCTGAAGCCCATAAAAACCCCTGGGCTCAGTCAGATCAAGGAGATGATCAAATGGCTGCCTGTGGAGAAGAGCTACCCACCCCAGGGTCTCCTCTGTCACTCAATAAAGCTCCTCTTCACCTTGCTCACCTCCACTTGTTTGCATACCTCTTTCTTCCTGGATGCAAGAGAAGAACTCAGGACTTGCAGAATGGGAGGGCTAAAAAAGCTGTAAAACAAACAGGGATGAAATATGCCCCTTGCTCACCACGTTGCAGGCAACAAGAAAGAAGAGAGAAGGAGAGACAGCTGTGGCCCTTTGGGGATCCCAGACCTAGGAGCTCCCCAAGTCAGGGCTGTGCCACCCTCTTGGTGGCTCTGCAGATTCCTGGCATCTCCAAGCTTCTGGGTACTACCACATTCCCTGG
>NW_012105365.1:1367191-1367919 GCF_000951045.1 Mandrillus leucophaeus
GCAATCTTGGCTCACCACAACCTCTGCCTCCTGAGTTCAAGTGATTCTCCTGCGTCAGCCTCCTGAGTAGCTGGGATTACAGGTATGCACCACCACACCCAGCTAACTTTGTATTTTCAGTAGAGACAGGATTTCTCCATGTTGGTCAGGCTGGTCTTGAACTCCCTACCTTGGGTGATCTGCCTGCCTTGGCCTCTCAAAGTGCTGGGACTACAGGCAAGAGCCACCATGCCCAGCTCATTTGTTTATTTTCAAAACTTTCATCCTTGATGTCTGTTCCCATTCTCCCCACCATTGTTTCTATTTAAGATATTTCATATGTGTTCTTAAATATGCATGCCTTTTTGCATGCCAAAAGGTATTTTGTTGTTTTCCATGAGTATTTTTCTTTTTTTTTAAGTTAATAAACAGTGTTTTACTATGCAGGATAGTTTTTTACAGTTTAAAAAATATTTGGTAACTAAACTGGGTGTGGTGGTGCTGGTCTGTAGTCCCAGCTACTCAGGAGCCAGAGGCAGGAGGATCACTTGAGCCCAGGAGTCAGAGTCCAGCCTGAGCAACATAGTGACATCTCATCCCTAAGAAAAAAAATAGTAATAATAGTCTTAATTCCCAAGAATCCAATTGCTTCTGTTTTTCATAGCTGTCATATTTTTGCTAACTAAAGTAATATACTCTCTAATACATTCAAATAAATTGTACTTAAAAAGTCTTATTCTGTTGCTGTC
>NW_012105365.1:1369409-1372928 GCF_000951045.1 Mandrillus leucophaeus
TAAGTACTGGGAAGTCGTTTGTTTACTGGGTAAACATGGGTTTCCTGTCCTTATCTTGTACTTTTTCCTGAAGCTATTCTGGGAGTCTCCTATTTCAGAGCTCTTACTTTAGAGACCTGTACATGACACTTTATCTTGGTGGCAAATGCTCTAGTCAGACTTCCCTTTTCTTTCTGTGCCTCTGCTGTCACTGTGGAACTCTTGCTGGACTCTGCTTCTCAGACTCCAGTACTGAAGCCATGAGCCTTTCCCAAAGCCTTTCAGCTTTGTTTATAAATGAGATCTGTAGCTAGCTGTGCAGGTCTTTGGGGAGAAGGGTCACTGGGCAGATCTTCTGATGGTAGTCCTTTAATGATTCACCAAATGTTTTCTCCGGGGTTGATTTAGCTTGCTTACTTGGAAAAAATACTCATCTGTGGTTTTCTTAGAAACTATTGCTGCCTTTTGCAATAGCCTCTATTTGAATCTTGTGGTGCAGTCTCTATACTTGCTTCTGTTAATCTGATCTCATTGGTGTCTCCTCTCCCCCAGATGTTTTTTGTGTCCTGGAAATTCCTCAAATAATCTGGTCCACTGATGCTACCCTTTTCTGTTTTTCAGTCTGTTATGGTGCCTTCTTTAGTCATAGCTTTTCTTTAGTTTCAGTGGGATTTGGATGAAAAAGAAGATAAATAGTGTGTGTTTACTTTACCATAATTACATGGTATAAGGTGTTGATCTAAATTAGAGGTAATCAAACTTGTTTTATAATGGACTGGATAGTAAATATTATAGGCTTTGTGGGCCATAATGTTTGTGTTGCAAGTATTCAGTACTGCTGTTGTTGTGCAAAAGAGGCCATAGATAACATGTAAATGAATGGAAGTGGCTGTGTTCCAGTAAAATTTTATTATAAAATAGGTAGTAAGCTAGGTTTGGCCTATCCCTGAAACCAGTGGTTCTCAAACTTACCATATATCAGAATCTTTGGAAGGTCTTGATAAAAAATAGATCACTCTGTTTATCTACAGTTTCTAATTTAGTAGGTCTAGGCTGAGGGGGCCCAGAATTTGCATTTCTAATAAGCTCCCAGATGATGGTGGTACTCCTGGTCTGTGGAGCATACTTTGAGAGTCACTTATCTAAGTCATTTTTGTTATCTAAACACCAGTGTCTCAACCATTTGTTGATAACACAACCATGTTCCCCATTCATTCATTCATCTAACAAGTATTTATTGAGCTTCTATGATGTACCAGGCTCTAAGTCATGAGAATACTATCACAAATAAGATAAAAATCTCTGTTCTCTTGAGTAGGAGAAACAGACAACCAGGAAACGCAAGTACACCTATAAAAGACATAATATGCAGAGTAATAAAAACTATAAAGCCCAGGAAAAGGATACAGGAAGGGAGCTATTTTACGTAGAATAGTCAGGAAAAGGCACTCTGAAGAGGTGACATCTCAACATAGATATGAATGATGAAAAAAAAACTAATCATGTAAAAACTGAGGCATAGGTAGAACATTCTAGACAGAGGATATAGAGAATATGAAGGGCCTAAGGTAGGAATGAGCTTAGTTTTGAAGACAAGCAAGAATACCAGTGGAATGTGAGTGGCTTGAGTGAGGTAAAGAGTGGCAGGAGATGAGTTCAGAAAAGCAAGCAAGGTCCAGATGTTTTGGGGATTTGTAGACCATGGTAGAGAGCCTGGCTTCTATTTCTAAATTTATGTGAAAACATTGGAGAGTTTTGTGCATAGGAGTGACCGGATAGCATTTACATTTTTGAAGAATTACACTGGTTGGTGGGTGGAAAATATTCTGCTAGTGGTAGCAGGGGATGAGGGCAAGAGGGGGAACAGGAAGACCATTTGGGAAATTTGTTGAAAGAATCCTAGGAGAGAGATTGCAGCAACTTGGACCTCGATGAGTTTAGTGAGGTTGCAGTCAGATGCAGAACATATTTTGGTGGTCAAGCCTGTAGAATTTACTGGTAAATTGGATATGGGTATGAAGTAAAAAAAAGTACCAAACATAAATCCTGAGTGTCTGTCTTGAGCAACTGGGTGAAAATGGGAAAGAAATTAAGATTTTACCTTTAGAATCTTATGTTTCAGATGCTTTTTAGATACTCAAGAGAAGTTGTCAAAAAGGCAGACGTAATAGGCTGCAGCTCAGATGAAAGCCTAGGGATATAAATTTGGGACTCATCAACATACTTTTAATGTTTTTTATTAGGGTGGTGCAAAAGTAATTGAGATTTTTGCCATTGAAAGTAATGGGGAAAAAAGCGATTACTTTTACACCAGCTTAATATTTAAGACCATGAGACTAAAGGAGATGATTACTTCTATTGTGTTTGTAGAAAGAGAAGAAAAGGACATCAAGGAATCAATTTGCTAACACTGAGATGATAGGAAAGGGAAGAGGAGCCAGCAGAGGACACAGAAAAATCACTCAGGGAGTAGGTTTTTCCAGAAGCCAAGAAAATAAAGTGTTTCAAGAAAGAGAGGAATAAAACTTGTCAAATATTACTAGATGAGCAAGTAAAATGAGGACTGAGATTTTATCACTTGGTCATCTTGACAAGAGAGGTGTAGTGCAACAGTGAGGGATAACATTGGACAGAAGAGAAGACAGAAAATGGAAAAGGGGGACGTAGAGATAACAAATGTAATCAACTCTCTCTAGTGATTTCTGCTGCTGGTCATTCCTGGGTTATATGTATCAACCCTGGGATCAACTAGAAAAGCAAGACCAATTATAAAAACTCTGTGCCTGAAGATGTTGAGTAGCTAACAAAATGGCGATGGGTAATAAGTCTTGGAGGAAGAAAGAAACCAAGAGAGGTAAACTCAGCACTGAAGTTTACTTTTCCATTAGGGGATTCTAGAAGAGGTAACAGAGAGGTTGAAAGACTTAAAGAGCACTTTTAGTAGCCTCAAGAGACTAATGGAACTAAATCTGTAATCCAGAGTATGCCAGGGAGGAAAGCCCTTGGAGCCACTCCCCATCAAGCTCTGGGTCGGAATCTCAGGGAACTTACTCTTAGGAATAAATGTGAACCAGAAGTAGTTCAAGTTTGGCAGGGGCTTAAACCCAATTTTAGGTAAACTCAATTCTTAAAATTGGATTAAGAGATTCCCACATTATTAGAGCCCCTAACTGCCTGTCTGAAGAAAACACAAATTCTCTCTGGAGTAACATAATGTCATCATCGCTTCAGATTATTTGTATGATTTAAAAAAAATAATGTCCAGCGCTCAGTAAAAATAACCAGTTCATGTTAGTACATAAAATGAATTAATGAAAAATAAGGAGAAAAAAACCTGACAATAGAAACAGACTCACATGAACTTCAGATGATAGATTCACCTTCAGGATTCTTATTCTGCTGAAGGAGATTAAGGACAAGAGTAGGAAATTTGACAGAAAATTGGAAGCTATGAAAACAAATTAAAATTCTAAAACTGAGTTTACCTCAGAACTAAAACTAAAAACTCAGTGGATAGATTTAATAACCGATTAGACACAA
>NW_012105365.1:1377751-1378489 GCF_000951045.1 Mandrillus leucophaeus
GGATGAAATATGCCCCTTGCTCACCACGTTGCAGGCAACAAGAAAGAAGAGAGAAGGAGAGACAGCTGTGGCCCTTTGGGGATCCCAGACCTAGGAGCTCCCCAAGTCAGGGCTGTGCCACCCTCTTGGTGGCTCTGCAGATTCCTGGCATCTCCAAGCTTCTGGGTACTACCACATTCCCTGGTGTCAGCTGTGGAAGCTGCTTGAGGTATGCCTGGTCCAGACGCAGCCTCATAGGGAGCTGGTGCCCATGCTGGCACCTGGAGCTGCCCACCTTGCCACAGTCCATGTGCCTGGCTGTGCCCAGTGGCTGAACTCCACTTTCACTCACACACCCCTTTCTACTCTGTGCCTGGCTCATCCTTGGGAGGCATGAGATTTGGGCCGGAGGTGTGAGCCAAGCACAGCCTGCCAGGCCAAGTGGGTGTAATGAGCCCAGCAGGCCTGAGTAAAAATCCTGAGAAAAGGTGTCACCAGCCACAGAGATTTCTGGCTGGCAAAGCAACACCCCAAGGATCTCTTGACAATGTGATGCCTCAAGCTTTGTTCTTTTGGCTTAGAATTGCTCATTTGTTTATTTTACTTATTTATTTATTTTTGAAATGGAGTTTCGCTCTTGTTGCCCAGGCTGGAGTGCAATGGTGCAATCTTGGCTCACCACAACCTCTGCCTCCTGAGTTCAAGTGATTCTCCTGCGTCAGCCTCCTGAGTAGCTGGGATTACAGGTATGCACCACCA
>NW_012105365.1:1378539-1381647 GCF_000951045.1 Mandrillus leucophaeus
TTTTTCATAGCTGTCATATTTTTGCTAACTAAAGTAATATACTCTCTAATACATTCAAATAAATTGTACTTAAAAAGTCTTATTCTGTTGCTGTCATTAATTTTCTTCAAGTTTTAGTTATTCTGTTATTTGAATCAGATGATCCTTTCTAATGATGTTAATTTTCCCAAGTATTTGGTGATAATTTGATTGTCTGTTAATTCAGGTTCCACTTTTGGTGATGAAGAGGGAGCAGTAGAATGTATGGCCAGAGGTCTAGTGTATTAGTTTCCTAGGGTTGCCCTAACAAATCAAAAACTAAGTGGCCTGATAGAAATTCATTTTTTCACAGTACTGGAGGCTAAAAGTCCAAAATCAAAGTACTGTCAGGCCATGCAACCTCCAAAGCCTCTAGGAGATTATTTTCTTCTTCCAGCTTCTCTGCCTCTGTCTTGTTATTATTATTATTATTAAGAGACGGGGTCTTGCTCTGTCACCCAGGCTGAAGTGCACTATAGCTCACTGTAGCCTCAAACTCCTGGGCTTAAGTGATCCTCCTGCCTCAGCTTCCCAAGTTGCTAGGACTACAAGTACATGCCATTATGCCTGGCTAATTTTTTATTTTTATTTTTGTAGAGACAGGGACTTACTATGTTGCTCAGTCTGGTCTTGAGCTACCTAGGACTCCAAAATTGTTGAGATTACAGGTGTGAGTCACCATGCCTGGCCCTCTGTCTCTCTTTTCACATGATCGTCTTCTCTCTGTGTCTGTGTGTCTTTATGTCTTCACATGGTGTTCTCCTCTCTGTGTCTCTCTCTTCTTTTTTTTTTTTTTGAGATGGAGTCTTGTTCTGTCACCCAGGATGGAGCGCAATGGCATGATCTCGGCTCACTGCAACCTCCTCCTCCCGGGTTCAAGCAATTCCCCTGTTTCAGCCTCCTGAGTAGCTGGGACTATAGGTGCCTGACACCACACCTAGCTAATTTTTGTGTTTTTAGTAGAGACAGGGTTTGACCATATTGGTCAGGCTGGTCCCAAACTCCTGACCTCAGGTGATCTACCCATCTCGGCATCCCAAAGTGCTGGAATTACAGGCTTGAGCCACTGCACTCGGCCATCTCTCTCTTCTTACAAGGGCACAAGTCATATTGGATTGAGAGACCACCATACTCCCTTGTAACCTCATTTTAACTAATTACATCTGCAATGACCTAATTCCAAATAAGGTCACATTCTGAGGTACCAGGGATTAGGACTTTAACATATCTTTTTGGGGGCATAATTTAATCCATAAGTACTGGGAAGTCGTTTGTTTACTGGGTAAACATGGGTTTCCTGTCCTTATCTTGTACTTTTTCCTGAAGCTATTCTGGGAGTCTCCTATTTCAGAGCTCTTACTTTAGAGACCTGTACATGACACTTTATCTTGGTGGCAAATGCTCTAGTCAGACTTCCCTTTTCTTTCTGTGCCTCTGCTGTCACTGTGGAACTCTTGCTGGACTCTGCTTCTCAGACTCCAGTACTGAAGCCATGAGCCTTTCCCAAAGCCTTTCAGCTTTGTTTATAAATGAGATCTGTAGCTAGCTGTGCAGGTCTTTGGGGAGAAGGGTCACTGGGCAGATCTTCTGATGGTAGTCCTTTAATGATTCACCAAATGTTTTCTCCGGGGTTGATTTAGCTTGCTTACTTGGAAAAAATACTCATCTGTGGTTTTCTTAGAAACTATTGCTGCCTTTTGCAATAGCCTCTATTTGAATCTTGTGGTGCAGTCTCTATACTTGCTTCTGTTAATCTGATCTCATTGGTGTCTCCTCTCCCCCAGATGTTTTTTGTGTCCTGGAAATTCCTCAAATAATCTGGTCCACTGATGCTACCCTTTTCTGTTTTTCAGTCTGTTATGGTGCCTTCTTTAGTCATAGCTTTTCTTTAGTTTCAGTGGGATTTGGATGAAAAAGAAGATAAATAGTGTGTGTTTACTTTACCATAATTACATGGTATAAGGTGTTGATCTAAATTAGAGGTAATCAAACTTGTTTTATAATGGACTGGATAGTAAATATTATAGGCTTTGTGGGCCATAATGTTTGTGTTGCAAGTATTCAGTACTGCTGTTGTTGTGCAAAAGAGGCCATAGATAACATGTAAATGAATGGAAGTGGCTGTGTTCCAGTAAAATTTTATTATAAAATAGGTAGTAAGCTAGGTTTGGCCTATCCCTGAAACCAGTGGTTCTCAAACTTACCATATATCAGAATCTTTGGAAGGTCTTGATAAAAAATAGATCACTCTGTTTATCTACAGTTTCTAATTTAGTAGGTCTAGGCTGAGGGGGCCCAGAATTTGCATTTCTAATAAGCTCCCAGATGATGGTGGTACTCCTGGTCTGTGGAGCATACTTTGAGAGTCACTTATCTAAGTCATTTTTGTTATCTAAACACCAGTGTCTCAACCATTTGTTGATAACACAACCATGTTCCCCATTCATTCATTCATCTAACAAGTATTTATTGAGCTTCTATGATGTACCAGGCTCTAAGTCATGAGAATACTATCACAAATAAGATAAAAATCTCTGTTCTCTTGAGTAGGAGAAACAGACAACCAGGAAACGCAAGTACACCTATAAAAGACATAATATGCAGAGTAATAAAAACTATAAAGCCCAGGAAAAGGATACAGGAAGGGAGCTATTTTACGTAGAATAGTCAGGAAAAGGCACTCTGAAGAGGTGACATCTCAACATAGATATGAATGATGAAAAAAAAACTAATCATGTAAAAACTGAGGCATAGGTAGAACATTCTAGACAGAGGATATAGAGAATATGAAGGGCCTAAGGTAGGAATGAGCTTAGTTTTGAAGACAAGCAAGAATACCAGTGGAATGTGAGTGGCTTGAGTGAGGTAAAGAGTGGCAGGAGATGAGTTCAGAAAAGCAAGCAAGGTCCAGATGTTTTGGGGATTTGTAGACCATGGTAGAGAGCCTGGCTTCTATTTCTAAATTTATGTGAAAACATTGGAGAGTTTTGTGCATAGGAGTGACCGGATAGCATTTACATTTTTGAAGAATTACACTGGTTGGTGGGTGGAAAATATTCTGCTAGTGGTAGCAGGGGATGAGGGCAAGAG
>NW_012105365.1:1381697-1383758 GCF_000951045.1 Mandrillus leucophaeus
CACTTGGCTAATTTTTTGTATTTTTGGTAGAGACAGGGTTTCACCATGTTAGCCAGGATGGTCTCGATCTCCTGACCTTGTGATCTGCCTGCCTCGGCCTCCCAAAGTGCTGGGTTTACAGGCATAAGCCACCGCGCCCAGCCTGCCTGTCTTTACTTTAATCTCTTAATTCTGTTATCTTCGTAAGCTGAAAATGTCCAGCACCTCAGGACCACTACTGTACAAACTGATTGTAAAACATGTATGTTTGAACAATATGAAATCAGTGCACCTTGAAAAAGAACAGAATAACAGCGATTTTAGGGAACAAGGGAAAACAACCATAAGGTCTGTCTGTGGGATCAGGCAGAATAGAGCCATATTTTTCTTCTTGCAGAGAGCCTATAAACAGACGTGAAAGTAGGAGAGATATCACTGAATTCTTTTCCCAGCAAGGAATACTAATAATTAATACCCTGGGGAAGGAATGCATTCCTGGGGAGAGGTCTATAAATGGCCGCTCTGGGAGTGTCTGTCTTATGCAGTTGAGATAAGGACTGAAATACACCCTCAGGCTTCTTAGGGTGGGGAAGAAACCCCACCCTGGTGAATTTGAGATCAGACTGGTTCTCTGCTCTTGAACCCTGTTTTCTGTTGTTTAAGATATTTATCAAGACAATATGTGCACAGCTGACATAGACCCTCATCAGTAATTCTAATTTTGCCCTTTGCCTTGTGATCTTTGCTTTTGTCCTTGCCCTGTTTCCTCAGAAGCATGTGATCTTTGCTCTGCCTTTTGCCCTTTGAAGCATGTGATCTTTGTGACCTACTCCCTGTTCATACACCCCCCCCACCCCGCTATTTTGAAATCCCTAATAAAAACTTGCTGGTTTTGTGGCTCAGGTGGCCATCACGGTCCTACCGATATGTGATGTCACCCCCAAAGGCCCAGCTGTAAAATTCCTCTCTTTGTACTCTTTCTCTTTATTTCTCAGCTGGCTGACACTTAGTGAAAATAGAAAGAACCTATGTTGAAATATTGGGGGCGGGTTCCCCCAATAGGTATAGAGTAGGTAAAGAGTTTAAACTGTGCTCCCTTCCCTCACAGGTGAAGACACCAACATAGTTTGTCTTCATCAACACTATACTTCCCAGACCAAAGGATACCATCACACTCCCTCTGTCCTCTCTCTTTATTATGTATGGGGAGTGAGGTGGTGAGTCTTTGTAGGGCTAGTTTTGCTGGAAGCAGCTCTCAACAAGCCCCCTTGGACTTCACAGTTGGATGTTTTCTGAAATTAGAATGAATCTTATTTAGCACCTTTGTTTCTCAGCTGTTGATCTAGTTGCCAAATTAGGGAAAAATGGGAAATAACCCACTTTGAACTTCAAAGCATTGCAATACCCATCTACGGAGACAGAACAAGCAAATGAATTTAATTTCTGTCTTGTAGGATCCCTGCTTCAGGGCTTATGAAGCTGTCACTCTTCACTTTATCAGCATCCCCTTCTATGTTGTCAATATCTCCTCCTTTACTTGAGCAAGTTTGAGTATAATTCTCTGCCTTTCAAATAAGCAATCCCTGACAGAAAGAGATGGCTAGTCAAAATTATTGTATTTAATTCAACAAGGCTTGATGATATACATTTGCCAATTAGTAATTGAGAAAGTTGGAGTAACTTAAACACTCTGGGGCTCAATTTCCTCATCTGTGTCAATAAGGAGGGGTTTTCAAATTGTGTACCATGGAGCCCAAATTGTCACAAGGGCTGGTGAGCAGAATGGAAGAGGCAACAAAAGAGCAGGACTCTTGGTCCTGCTAGTCCACTTCAACTCTGACCTCTGTTACATGCTGGGCTTTTGTTAGAGATTTGCTCAACAAGTTTCTTTTTATTAAAAAAATAATGAAAATAAAACCCATTTTCCAGCTCTCACAGTGTTTAACTCCACTGTGTTTAAACCCATGAATACTTTTGTTATAGTACAACTTTAAGTTACAAGACAAGGGTAGATTTGAAATTATTTCTCAGGGTCATGTGCTTTGGCATGTGCCAATCGTTATAACACGCTCATCAGCAGCC
>NW_012105365.1:1386703-1388137 GCF_000951045.1 Mandrillus leucophaeus
TAAAATAAAGATATTTTCAAAACAAAAACTTGGAAAAAAATTTTTTTCCAGCAGGCATGCATTATACACTAAAAGGAACACTAAAGTTTTTTGTTTTTTGTTTTTAACCAAAAGGGTAACTGTGTATAAATCTCAATAAATATAAAACCATAATTATAATTTCTATTGAGTTTAAATATATATAGAATTAAAATACATGATAACAATAGCATATATGTCAAAAGGGGGTTAAATGAAGTTAAAGGGTAGAAGTTCCTGACATTGAACAAGAAGAGGTAAAAGTGCCAATAAATATTAGACTGCTATGTTGATGATATAATCTCTAGAGTAACTTCTAAAAATGGTAAGATGAAGTATGCTTGCTTGAGAAGGGAAAACTGAAATAATAAATAATCTCAATCAATCTGAAATAAGGCCATATAAGAGAGAAAGAGAAAAAAGCATAGAACCAATGAGGAAATGGAAAGCTAATAGTGAGGTGGTATAATTAAGTCCAAATACATCAATTATGACATTAAATATGTAGGCCTATAGGTTGCAATTAAAAGCAAAGATTGCCTGACTGAATTCTTTTTAAAAAACTAAACTATATACGGTTCTCAAAAGACATCTAAAAACATAGGAAAATAGAAAGGTTGTAAATAATAGGATGAGAAAACATATGTCATGCAAATACTAACTAAAAGAAAGCTGAATAGGTAAATTAATATCAAAGTGACAAGTATCTATAGTAATTTTGTTTTAAAGGTTAGCAGAGAAATGGGTAGAAACTACAGGGACATGTTGGTCTGAAGTTTTATTTATTTATTTATTTAATCTAATGCTTGAGTATTAATGGGAATAATCCAGCAGAAAGGGGTAAATTGATGACACAGGAGAGATGAGTGCAATTTAAGACCAAAACTCTTTGAGTTGGACATAGACTGGGAGAGGGATAATTTTTCTGTTGTAATAGGCAGAAGACGTGGGTACCAGATGCATTGATCAATAGATTTTGTTGGTGAGAAGATGAACTCATTCTCTTTTGATTGCATCTATTTCCTAAGGAAAATCTACCAATTGGGTATAAGTGGAGAGGCTATTGTCGATTTTAGTGGAAGGAAGATGTGTTAACAGCAGTTTTAATAGGAGAGAAAACAGAGTTCTTATAGAAATATATGAGGATAAGCCAGTACTGAAAGTTCACTTAACGTCATGATCAAAAATTTAAAGTGAGACTAGTCAGTGTGGTAGTTGTATGCTATTTTCTGGTCACATTCATCTTCTTCAGTAAGGGTGTATGTTGTGGGAAGTCAGAGACCCCGAATGGAGGGACCAGCTGGCACATTTATATAAAAAGGGAGGGAGAGATGTTTCAGGAAGACAGGGATCCCGAATGGAGGGACCAGTTGGAGCCACGGCAGAGGAAAATAAATTGTGAAGATTTCATGGACA
>NW_012105365.1:1389403-1391956 GCF_000951045.1 Mandrillus leucophaeus
GAAAATAGAAAGAACCTATGTTGAAATATTGGGGGCGGGTTCCCCCAATAGGTATAGAGTAGGTAAAGAGTTTAAACTGTGCTCCCTTCCCTCACAGGTGAAGACACCAACATAGTTTGTCTTCATCAACACTATACTTCCCAGACCAAAGGACACCATCACACTCCCTCTGTCCTCTCTCTTTATTATGTATGGGGAGTGAGGTGGTGAGTCTTTGTAGGGCTAGTTTTGCTGGAAGCAGCTCTCAACAAGCCCCCTTGGACTTCACAGTTGGATGTTTTCTGAAATTAGAATGAATCTTATTTAGCACCTTTGTTTCTCAGCTGTTGATCTAGTTGCCAAATTAGGGAAAAATGGGAAATAACCCACTTTGAACTTCAAAGCATTGCAATACCCATCTACGGAGACAGAACAAGCAAATGAATTTAATTTCTGTCTTGTAGGATCCCTGCTTCAGGGCTTATGAAGCTGTCACTCTTCACTTTATCAGCATCCCCTTCTATGTTGTCAATATCTCCTCCTTTACTTGAGCAAGTTTGAGTATAATTCTCTGCCTTTCAAATAAGCAATCCCTGACAGAAAGAGATGGCTAGTCAAAATTATTGTATTTAATTCAACAAGGCTTGATGATATACATTTGCCAATTAGTAATTGAGAAAGTTGGAGTAACTTAAACACTCTGGGGCTCAATTTCCTCATCTGTGTCAATAAGGAGGGGTTTTCAAATTGTGTACCATGGAGCCCAAATTGTCACAAGGGCTGGTGAGCAGAATGGAAGAGGCAACAAAAGAGCAGGACTCTTGGTCCTGCTAGTCCACTTCAACTCTGACCTCTGTTACATGCTGGGCTTTTGTTAGAGATTTGCTCAACAAGTTTCTTTTTATTAAAAAAATAATGAAAATAAAACCCATTTTCCAGCTCTCACAGTGTTTAACTCCACTGTGTTTAAACCCATGAATACTTTTGTTATAGTACAACTTTAAGTTACAAGACAAGGGTAGATTTGAAATTATTTCTCAGGGTCATGTGCTTTGGCATGTGCCAATCGTTATAACACGCTCATCAGCAGCCGTAAGCATAACATCCTAGCTCTCCAACACTGAGATCTTGTCAAGTCAGTTATTCCCTGGTCCAGTGGAGGTGCAGGAGGGGATTTTGATCCTAAGAAAACCAACAAGTTTCTTACCATTACAATTTTGGCACCTATGTTTTGTTCCCCTCTTCTTCCTGTTTAATGTTGTTCAGCAATAGGAACATTTTGCTGAGGGAGGCCTCATTTCAGTGGGGTCATGCCTCTGGGCAAGGGATTAGAGTGTTCAGGTGACCTCATCAGTTTCTTCCAGCTCAATAATTTTATAGCTGCAGGAACTGGCAGCTTGTTGTTGGCACAGTTAAAATGGATACCCAATAATAATTCTCAGAATATAATATACTCAATAGCAATAAATGTGAGGACCTCAGCTGAAGAAGTAAAACTAGCTGAGAATAAGAAGGTACTGAACTTTAGCTTTGGGTCGTGTGTAATGGTCACAAGTGAGTGATTCATTAATTTATTAAAGCACAGGATTATTTTTCATAAATCAAAGATCAAATAATATATTACTTCTTCAAAGGGCCTCTTAAAAACACCTGGAAAAAATTACATGAAAAAAAGGACTTGTAATTAACCGAGTAAAACTTTACATTAAGTCCAAAATGGAAAAGTGTTAACCCTTTTACTTTGAAAACAGGTTTTAGAAAAAAGGAGCTACTACTACATGTTGTTCATTTTCTTGGAAGAAAATTGTACAGTTAGTGTTACTAATGAAAATCACATAATTTTGTTATTAATTTGTATGTTGAATTTTATAGATTCCATACTTTTTTTTCCTTTTCTAAAATTTTATTAAGGGAAAAGGAAACAATAAATACGGTGGGATGTAATCACATATAATGCAGAACTGCCTCACGTGCTACTTAGGACCTGCCACAGAAACTCCCAGCAGCTATATCAGTAACGTTTCCTAATTTCAAAGTTATGCACACCGGAACCTAGGCAGCCCTGGAAGCCTGTAAGATCTGTTCTTTAAACGTTTTGCAATTTCATTTTGAGGACACTCAAATATATAAGTATATTCTGGATTGTTTCTACACCTTTTAACTGCATAGTGATTGTATGTATAATCATACTGACTTCTAGTGCTGAAGACTTTTTCTCCCATCAAAAGTTGGAGTAAAATTGTTCTGATACTTAATATACACTAGACTACAATTTCTTCATTTTTTTCTAACATCAGTCCCTTGCTATACATTTATATTAAATCTCAAACCCAGACATTTGGAGGGAATTAATCAACTAAAATATAGTTTGGAATTGAAATTAGCATGAGCAGCAACATTCTCAGGATGCTTTTCTTTTTTGCGGGGTGGAGGATGAACTCTCACTCTGTTGCCCAGTTTGGAGTGCAGTAGTGGCATGATCTCATTTCACTGCAGCCTCTGCCTCCTTAATAACTGGGATTACAAGCGTGTTTCACCATGCCCAGCTAATTTTTGTATTTTTTAGTAAAGACA
>NW_012105365.1:1394561-1401378 GCF_000951045.1 Mandrillus leucophaeus
CATTAGGTATTTCTCCTAATGCTATCCCTCCCCCAGCCCCCCACCTCCTGACAGGCCCTTGTGTGTGATGTTCCCCTCTCTCTGTGCATGTATTCTTATTGTTCAGCTCCCACTTATGAGTGAGAATATGAGGTGTTTGGTTTTCTGTTCTTGTGTTAGTTTGCTGAGAATGATGGTTTCCAGCTTCAGCTATGTCCCTGCAAAGAACATGAACTCATCCTTTTCTATGGCTGCATAGTATTCCATGGTGTATGTGTGCCACATTTTCTTTATCCAATCTATCATTGATGGGCATTTTGGTTGGTTCCAAGTATTTGCTATTGTGAACAGTGCCGCAATAAACATACGTGTGCATGTGTCTTTATAGTAGAATGATTTATAATCCTTTGGGTATATACCCAGTAATGGGATTGCTAGGTCAAATGATATTTTTAGTTCTAGATCCTTGAGGAATCGCCACACTGTTTTCCACAATGGCTAAACTAATTTACACTCCCACCAACAGTGTAAAAGCATTCCTATTTCTCCACATCCTCTCCAGAGTCTGTTGTTTCCTGACTTTTTCAGGATCGCCATTCTAACTGGCATGAGATGGTATCTCATTGTGGTTTTGATTTACATGTCTCCAGTGACCAGTGATGATGAGTCTTTTTTCGTATGTTTGTTGGCTGCATAAATGTCTTCTGTTGAGAAGTGTCTGCTCATATCCTTTGCCCGCTTTTTGATGGGGTTGTTTGTTTTCTTGTAAATTTGTTTAAGTTCTTTGTTGATTCTGGATATTAGCCCTTTGTTACATGGATAGATTGCAAAAATTTTCTCTCATTCTGTAGGTTGCCTGTTCACTCTGATGATAGCTTCTTTCGCTGTGCAGAATCTCTTTGGTTTAATTGGATCCCATTTGTCTATTTTGGCCTTTGTTGCCATTGCTTTTGGTGTTTTAGTCATGAAGTCCATGCCCACGCCTGTGTCCTGAATGGTATTGCCTAGGTTTTCTTCTAGGGTTTTTATGGTTTTAGGTCTTATGTTTAAGTTTTTAATCCATCTTGAGTTAATTTTTTATAAGGCAAGAGGAAGGGATCCAGTTTCAGCTTTCTGCATATGGCTAGCCAGTTTTCCAAACACCGTTTATTAAATAGGAATCCTTTCCACTTTGCTTGTTTTTGTCGAGTTTGTCAAAGATCAGATGGTTGTAGATGTGCGCCATTATTTCTGAGGCCTCTGCTCTGTTCAATTGGTCTATATATCTGTTTTGGTACAAGTACCATGCTGTTATGGTTACTATAGCCTTGCAGTATGGTTTGAAGTCAGGTAGTGTGATGCCTCCAGCTTTGCTGTTTTGGTTTAGAATTGTCTTGGCTATGTGGGCTCTTTTTTGGTTCCATATGAAATTTAAAGTAGTTTTTTCCAATTCTGTGAAGAAAGTCAATGGTAGCTTGATGGGAATAGCATTGAATCTATAAATTACCTTGGAAAGTATGGCAATTTTCATGATATTCATTCTCCCTATCCATGAGCATGGAATATTCTTCCATTTGTTTGTGTCCTCTCTTATTTCCTCAAGCAATGGTTTGTAGTTCTATTTGAAGAGGTCCTTCACATCCCTTGTAAGTTGGATTCCTAGATATTTTATTCTCTTTGTAGCAATTGTGAATGGGAGTTCACTCATGATTTGGCTCTCTATTGGCATATAGGAATGTTTGTGGTTTTTGCACATTGATTTTGTATCCTAAGAGTTTGCTGAAGTTACTTATCAGCTTAAGGAGATTTGGGGCTGAGATGATGGGGTTTTCTAAATATACAATCATGTCATCTGCAAACAGAGACAATTTGACTTCCTCTTTTCCTAATTGAATGCCCTTTATTTCTTTCTCTTGCCTGATTGCCCTAGCCAGAATTTCCAATACCATGTTGAACAGGAGTGGTAAGAGAGGGTATCCTTGTCTTGTGCCGGTTTTCAAAGAGAATGCTTCCAGCTTTTGCCCATTCAGTATGATATTGACTGTGGGTTTGTCATAAATAGCTCTTATTATTTTGAGATACTTCCCATCAATACCTAGTTTATTGAGAGTTTTTAGCATGAAGGGCTGTTGAATTTTGTCAAAGGCCTTTTCTGCATCTAATGAGATAATCATGTGGTTTTTGCCATTGGTTCCGTTTATGTGATGGATTACATTTATTGATTTGCGTATGTTGAACCAGCCTTGCGTCCCAGAGATGAAGCCAACTTGATTGCGGTGGATAAGCTTTTTGATGTGCTGCTGGATTTGGTTTGCCAGTATTTTATTGAGGATTTTTGCACTGATGTTCATCAGGGATATTGGCCTGAAATTTTCTTTTTTTGTTTTGTCTCTGCCAGGTTTTGGTATCAGGATGATGCTGGCCTCATAAAATGAGTTAGGGGGGATTCCCTCTTTTTCCATTGTTTGGAATAGTCTCAGAAGGAATGGTACCAGCCCCTCTTTGTACCTCTGGGAGAATTTGGCTGTGAATCTGTCTGGTCCTGGACTTCTTTTGGTTGGTAGGCTATTGATTGCTGCCTCAATTTCAGAACTTGTTATTGGTCTATTCAGGGATTTGACTTCTTCCTAATTTAGTCTTGGGAGGGTGTATGTGTCCAGGAACTTATCCATTTCTTCTAGATTTTCTGGTTTATTTACTCAGAAGTGTTTATAGTATTCTCTGATGGTAGTTTGGATTTCTGTGTGATCAGTGGTGATATCCCCTTTATCATTTTTTTATTGCATCTATTTGATTCTTCTGTCTTTTCCTCTTTATTAGTCTGGCTAGCAGTCCATCTATTTTGTTGATCTTTTCAAAAAAGCAGCTCCTGGATTGATTGATTTTTTTGAAGGGTTTTTCATGTCTCTATCTCCTTCAGTTCTGCTCTAATCTTAGTTATTTCTTGTGTTCTGCTACTTTCTGAATTTGTTTGCTCTTGCTTATCTAGTTCTTTTAATTGTGATTTTAGGGTGTTAATTTTAGATCTTTCCTGCTTTCTCTTGTGGGCATTCAGCGCTATAAATTTCCCTCTACACACTGCTTCAAATGTGTCCCAGAGATTCTGGTACATTGTGTCTTTGTTCTAATTGGTTTCAAAGAACATCTTTATTTCTGCCTTCATTTTATTATTTACCCAGTAGTCATTCAAAAACAGGTTGTTCAATTTCCATGTAGTTGTGTGGTTTTGAGTGAGTTTCTTAATCCTGAGTTCTAATTTGATTGCACTGTGTTCTGAGAGAGTGTTATGATTTCTGTTCTTTTACATTTGCTGGGGAGTGTTTTACTTCCAATTATGTGATCAACTTTAGAATAAGTGCGATGTGGTGCTCAGAAGAATGTATATTTTGTTGATTTGGGGTGGAGAGTTCTGTCAATATCTATTAGGTCTGCTTGGTCCAGAACTGAGTTTAATTCCTGGATATCCTTGTTAATTTTCTGTCTCATCAATATTTCTAATATTGACAGTGGGGTGTTAAAGTCTCCCACTATTACTGTGTGGAAGACTAAGTCTCTTTGAGGTCTCTAAGAACTTGCTTTATGAATCTGGGTGCTCCTCTATTTGGTACATGTATATTTAGGATAGTTAGCTCTTATTGTAGCATTGATCCCTTTACCATTATGTAATGCCCTTGAAAGTCTGTTTTATCAGAGACTAGGATTGCAACCCCCGCTTCTTTTTTTTCTTTCCATTTGCTTGGTAAATACATTCTCCATCCCTTTATTTTGAGCCTATGTGTGTCTTTATATGTCAGATGGGTCTCCTGAATACAGCACACCGATGGGTCTTGACTCATCATCTAATTTGCCAGTCTGTGTCTTTTAATTGGGGCATTTAGCCCATTTACATTTAAGGTTAATTTGCCAGTCTGTGTCTTTTAATTGGGGCATTTAGCCCATTTACATTTAAGGTTAATATTGTTACATTAAAGGTTAATATTGTTATATGTCAATTTGATCCTACCATTATGATGCTAGCTGGTTATTTTGCCCGTTAGCTGATGCAGTTTCTTCATAGTGTCAATGGTCTTTACAATTGGTATGTTTTTTTCAGTGGCTGGTACTGGTTGTTCCTTTCTATGTTTAGTGCTTCCTTCAGGAGGCCTGGTAATGACAAAATCTCTCAGCATTTGCTTGTCTGTAAAGAATTTTATTTCTCCTTCATTTATGAGGCTGGATATGAAATTCTGAGTTGAAAATTCTTTTTTTTAAGAATATTGAATATTGGCTCCCAATCTCTTCTGACTTCTAGGGTTTTCTGCTGAGAGATCTGCTGTTAGTCTGATGAGCTTCCTTTTGTGGGTAACCCATCCTTTCTCTCTGGTTGCCCTTGACATTTTTTCCTTCATTTCAACCTTGGTGAATCTGATGATTACGTGTCTTGGGGTTGCTCTTATTGAAGTATATCTTTGTGGTGTTCTCTGTATTTCCTGAATTTAAATGTTGGCCTGCCTCACTAGGTTGGGGAAGTTCTCCTGGATAATATCCTGAAGAGTGTTTTCCAATTTGGTTCCATTCTTCCCATCACTTTCAGACACACCAATGAAATGTAGATTTGGTCTTTTCACATAGTCCCATATTTCGTGGCAGCTTTGTTTATTTCTTTTCACTCTTTTTTCTCTCATCTTATCTTCTCACTTTATTTCATTGAGTTGATCTTCAATATCTGATAGACTTTCTTTTGCTTGATTGATTCGGCTATTGATATTTGTGTATGCTTCACAAAGTTCTCGTGCTGTGTTTTTCAACTCCATCAGGTCATTTCTGTTCTTCTTTAAACTGGTCATTGTAGTTAGTAATTTGTCTAAGCTTTTTTCAAGGTTCTTAGCTTCCTTGCATTGGGTTAGAACATGCTCCTTTAGCTTGGAGGAGTTTGTTATTACCCACTTTCTGAAGCCTACTTCTGTCAATTCGTCAAACTCATTCTCTGTCCAGAGATTCCTGAATTTAAATTCAGAAGCTGGCAAGGAGTTTTGATCCTTTGGAGTAGAAGAGGGCTTCTGGTTTTTGGTATTTGCAGCCTTTTTGTGCTGGTTTCTCCTCATCAGAATCAGATATTTCTTTTTTGTTGCCATAAAACATTAAATGTAACTCATTATTAAAATAGTAAATATATCATTTTAACTTTTTTTTAAAAACCAAAGATAACAAAATCTCTATTGAGCAAATCTTTAAAGAAAATAAACTCCAGGTGGACTCACTTTGATCAGGAAGGAGAGCTCTGCTTGGAGAAGGAAGGCATTGGGCTCACAGCCAGCTGTTTTCCAGGTGCTGTTCCTGCTACTCCAGAAGGACCCTGTGCATGTTATAGCACAGTGACACTCATATCTATATTCATATCTATAATTATCCAGATATAAGTGTGTTAACTATATAAAAAGTTTTATTTAAAAAGCACCCTTTCAAAGGAGCAGGAAAAATACCTTTTCCTTTCTGCTTCCCAAACTATATGTCTTTCATAGTTATATTTGTGTACCCTGAAACTAAAAAAACACACTGTGTTCCTTAACAACTGAGATGATTGTAAACAGCACACAATGTACACAGCACACACTCTGTTTTTGTTTCTGTTAAAATACCTGTTCCTTCTGTGGAATTTTTCTATCCTGTTTAATGGTGTCATTCTTAAGTCATCCAATTTAAAAGAATCCTAGAAGCTCTACCTTAAATATCTTCCTCCCCCTTGTTCCTCATATTCTATTGTTCATGAATGACTAGAATTTCTATCTTCCTATCATATTTCATTAGCTCTCTTCTTTTATCTTCTTCTCTGTAATGACCTTCATTTGGGAATTTATTGTCGCTGCCCTGGAATATTACGGTTGTCTCCTTAAATATTTTTTTTTGTTTTATAACTTGCCTTCACCCTTTGCCCCTCACCATCAAATTAATCTCCTGGATAGTCTACAGGTAGATCTTTCTAGAATGCAAATCTAATAATGTTTAGTGCCTAAAATAATAATGTTTAGGAGCTCCCAAATAATGTTTAGTTCCTGTTTAAAGTTTTTAGTGGCTTCCCTACTCCCTAAAGGGCAAAACCCAAACTTAGTTTCATGTCATACAATGACCTTGACCTATCTAGCCTTTGTCTATATGTAATCTGGTATTTCTTTCACATATTCTGTTGCAGCCACTCTAAGCTAGGTCTTCCAACACATCACATTACACCCTGCACTCCCATTCTGAGGAACTTTTACATACACAATATCCAGCTCAAATAGTTTATTTTTCTGGCTCAACCTTATACTTTCTTGACTTTGTTCTTGTAAACAGAACTGGTCATTCCTTCCTAAGTGATACTAGTACACTTAGAATCCTTTGGCGTACTAAAATTTTTCTTCCCCATGACTGTGAGTAGAGACTAGATCATTTCTATCTGGCTATATCCTCTGTTTAGCACTGATCTGGCATATGGAATATGCTCTATAGATGTTAGTGGAGTGAGCAGAAGAAAATCCAAGTTTATACCAGAACATTGTAATTGTTATTTTAAAGACAATTTTTATTGTTTTATTTGGCTCATAATATTACCCAATCATTGTAAAAATTTCAGAAAAGCTACAAAGAGTGGTGAATGGTTTAGTTCTTACCAATCTATGAGTAAAAGTGGAATCTAGATGTTTTGTGCCTTGCTTTTAAGGCCCTTGTTGATTCCCTTTCTCCTATAACTAGGAATTCTCAAAAAGGTATATTCTGTGTTTCTGAATGGCCTGTTGTTGCTTGTTACCATGGCTGACAAGACAGGGCTCCAATAATCAAGCCAGAACTCGGCTGTTGTCCCTGAAAGCTTCACTGAGGTGCCACTTCACCTGCAAACGGT
>NW_012105365.1:1401428-1433858 GCF_000951045.1 Mandrillus leucophaeus
TTAAAAGAATCCTAGAAGCTCTACCTTAAATATCTTCCTCCCCCTTGTTCCTCATATTCTATTGTTCATGAATGACTAGAATTTCTATCTTCCTATCATATTTCATTAGCTCTCTTCTTTTATCTTCTTCTCTGTAATGACCTTCATTTGGGAATTTATTGTCGCTGCCCTGGAATATTATGGTTGTCTCCTTAAATATTTTTTTTTTTGTTTTATAACTTGCCTTCACCCTTTGCCCCTCACCATCAAAGTAATCTCCTGGATAGTCTACAGGTAGATCTTTCTAGAATGCAAATCTAATAATGTTTAGTGCCTAAAATAATAATGTTTAGGAGCTCCCAAATAATGTTTAGTTCCTGTTTAAAGTTTTTAGTGGCTTCCCTACTCCCTAAAGGGCAAAACCCAAACTTAGTTTCATGTCATACAATGACCTTGACCTATCTAGCCTTTGTCTATATGTAATCTGGTATTTCTTTCACATATTCTGTTGCAGCCACTCTAAGCTAGGTCTTCCAACACATCACATTACACCCTGCACTCCCATTCTGAGGAACTTTTACATACACAATATCCAGCTCAAATAGTTTATTTTTCTGGCTCAACCTTATACTTTCTTGACTTTGTTCTTGTAAACAGAACTGGTCATTCCTTCCTAAGTGATACTAGTACACTTAGAATCCTTTGGCGTACTAAAATTTTTCTTCCCCATGACTGTGAGTAGAGACTAGATCATTTCTATCTGGCTATATCCTCTGTTTAGCACTGATCTGGCATATGGAATATGCTCTATAGATGTTAGTGGAGTGAGCAGAAGAAAATCCAAGTTTATACCAGAACATTGTAATTGTTATTTTAAAGACAATTTTTATTGTTTTATTTGGCTCATAATATTACCCAATCATTGTAAAAATTTCAGAAAAGCTACAAAGAGTGGTGAATGGTTTAGTTCTTACCAATCTATGAGTAAAAGTGGAATCTAGATGTTTTGTGCCTTGCTTTTAAGGCCCTTGTTGATTCCCTTTCTCCTATAACTAGGAATTCTCAAAAAGGTATATTCTGTGTTTCTGAATGGCCTGTTGTTGCTTGTTACCATGGCTGACAAGACAGGGCTCCAATAATCAAGCCAGAACTCGGCTGTTGTCCCTGAAAGCTTCACTGAGGTGCCACTTCACCTGCAAACGGTTCCAAGCTGCAGCCTCTATAATGTGTTGGTACTAGGAAGGCTGAAACTTGATTTCTCCTTCTCAGTACTAGAGATGCTGACACTTTGCCATGCAGGTGAGACTATGGTACTTGACTGCTGCATCTCAGAGCTGGTTGATTATAGAATGACGTCATGCTTAGTTAAGTGGTCCCATAGTATGTTGTTCCCTTGATGAATCTGGTTTGCAATTCTAGAGTCCTAGATTTCTTTTTCTTTTACACTGACTTTTTTCTCAAGGGCACTCTTGTCTGCCCTGGTTCCAGTTCAGAATTGCTGCTCTCAAATCCTTTCTTCACTACTTGCAAACATATCTCTGTATGTCTGAACTCCAATAATGCAGAGTTCAAATTTGTGCCCAAGGAGGTTCCTTATCCCCCATTTAATAATGAATAACCATCCTTTGCAATAGAACAAAAAACAAAACACTGGACTCCACTTACTGAATCACCTAATTGTTTTTCCTAATTTGCACCATTAGCTGTATTGTCTTTACTAATAAATGGCTCACCACTATGAAAGATAAAGCTTGTGATTACTTTTGCTAATTATGAAAAACCTCTGAAGCTAACAGTTGTGTTAGCAAGTCCTGACAGTTAATGTATAGTTCTTTCAGGAAATGTTTTATGTTATGCTTTTACCAATGCATTAAAGTAAGTTAAACTGAATTGTACATGACTCAGGTGGAAATTATTGAATTTACTTTTTCTCCTGGATAGCCTGAGTTTCATTTTGCCTGGCTGTGTATCTGATATTACTCTGCTGCTTTACTTGTATAGATATAGTCTGAGTGTTTTTGGAGATAGGTGTTCCATTAGTAAAAACTGGGTACAGACAAAGGAAAGTTCTTTAACAATAGTAAATAAATGCTTATTATGCTTTTGTTGTAGATTCAGATAAAATAAACTTTCCATAGCTAATGATACCTGTATAATGGGTAGCAACAAGTGGTATTTCAAAGCCCTTGATTATTTATAATGCTACATAATCTGACAAATCAGATATGATTTTTTTGTCATGCTTACTCTTATCATAGAGAAAGTGGAAGAGATTCATATTAAAAGATTTTTTTTGCTTTGAATCAAATCTGCAAGGAAATATACATATTTCAAACTCATCACACATATACAAAGAGAAACATCAAGATCCTTGAATAATCATTTTATTAACAAATACAAACTTGAAATGTTGGTGATAAAATATATCAATACTGAATAAAAATGTGTGTAAACAGTAATTCTACAACTGGGAAGATATCTCCATTTTGTTAATTTTGGTGACGTCTTCCCAACCATGTCTAATCTTCAGTATCTTCTTCCTCAAGCATGGCAGGAATAGTATGCTTTTAAATATCAGGACAACAACTGGAAGGAAAACAGCTATCATAAAAGTTGGAGGTGTATACCATACAAATTGTTTTATATCTATCCACTTATTCCAGGCAAAAATCAATGCGTGTATTGTGGCCAGTAGAAGGGAAACAATTCCTAGCTTGCTCTGCAAGAGAAAAACAAAATTGGTGAAGATTGGTTCAATAAGAGTTTATCCCATCCTACCTCATCTGGATATACTCTGTTGCTTGGAAATCCTTTATCTATGATTGTTTTCCTATCACATTTCTCAACAATGTCCATTCACATCTTTATACTCTTTTTGCCTGTCCTCCTCACCTTACTTTTGGGTAATTTCTTGTCTCCAGGCTATTTAAGTGAACAAAATTCACAGCCTTTCTTTGAAGGCAGGTGATCAAAAACTCTGTCTACTCTTTCTCCACCATTTTGTACATCCCCTTATGATATTTACTTTCTGTGCTTTGTCTCTTGTGTATTTGTCTTAATTCTGCCATCACAAGACACCTAAAATCAGGGACTGAGTCTTACTTACAACAGGATCCCTGCAGAATCAACACAATGATTTGCACATTTTGATGCTCAATTAAATATAGGTAGACTGACTGAAGATTATAGCAAAAATCAATTTGACTTCAGTGATCTTTATCAATTGTGAAGGCGACTAATGTAATTCACTCTGATTTTGATAAATGAATAATGAAGTGAATGAACTTGGCCTATGTTTTTAAGAAATCAAATATTCTGATAACATGGAAATATATGAACAATTTTTTCAATGTCTGCACAAAATAGAGAGATCCAGAGATGTGATGAAACATTTCAGCTTGCATTGGGTTGCTTTGTCACTACGGAGATAAAGTTGCTTACAAATAGTTGTTCACCTATGTAATCTTAACAGTGTTCTGACAACAGCTCTTTTATATGACTTCTGACCTCTATTCACTTTACTGGAAATGTCATTAGCCTGCCAGAACAAATCTAACTCACAATTATTCAGGCGCATTCTTAAGTCCCAATGAATACCATCAAATAGCTAAGTTTATGTTTTCAGATATGAATCTCCAAGGTAACTTGTAGTGTAACCAGTTTTCAGATTTTAAGTGAAACATTTCTAGGTAACTAGTTGAAAAACACATGTCATTGGTTGAAAATTAATTTTACCAAATGTGTATTGTATACTTATTATGGGCTAGGTATTGTGCATATAGTAGAATAGGCTCAGTTGTCAAGATGCAGTCTTAAATTCCTAAGTAAGTCTAAAAAGCAGTGTTCATCATATGTGTAACAGGCAGAGCAATGTATGAAGAAAGCTATTTAATGAGGACCAGAGAAATCCAATGGCTATCAGGCTGAACCTATAAAATTAGGAAACTCTGTGAGAATGTGGTATCAACTGTAAGCCACACTGGAAACATTCAGATGGAGGCATACTTTCCAGCCTAATCAGATGCCTAATAAAGTGTTGGAGTATACGTGTGGACATGTAGAAGGGATAGTTGGGAATGTCTGACCTTGTGGAAATTTCCAAAGATGTCTACCCATAAAAGGTAACTGGCAGTGTTTATGACTGAATTAAATTTAGTCCTTTGAACCTTGTCACACAAGGATCCCCGAGTGAATTCTGGTGCATCACTGTTTTTATGGATAATCTACCACCAGAATATAAACTTCAGTAAATCTGAGATAGTTTTAAAATTCCAAGAATATTTATAAACTTCAAGTGAGTAAGCTATATAAAATGTAAGCTGGAAAAAGCAGCCATTGAAATGAGATACTAGAATGTCTTTGGTAGATAAAACTCTATTATTTCAAGGAGAGTTTTTGTTTCTGGAAAGTGCTAAGTTGTGTAACATAAAAGGCATTACTAAATTCAGGTGACAAGTAAAAGAATATTGTTATTTTTAAAGAACTAATAAACCATGCATATTGGATTTCTAAAATGTCACATTAGATGGGTAGCAAATTGTCTAACAAGTTTCAAATATTAGAATGAGCAGGCTGAGCGTGGTGGCTTATGACTGTCATCCCAGCACTTTGGGAGGCCGAGGTGGGAGGATCATTTGAGGTCAGGAGATCGAGACCAGCCTGGCCAACATGGGGAAACCCTGTCTCTACTAAAAATACAAAAATTAGCTGGGCATAGTGATGGGCGCCTGTAATCCCAGCTACTCAGGAGGCTGAGGCAGGAGAATCACCTGAACCCAGGAGGTGCAGGTTACAGTGAGCCGAGATCGTGCCACTGTATTCCAGCATGGGCAACAGAGCAAGATTTCATCTCAAAAAAAAAAAAAAAGAATATTTTAATGCCTTTTATTTATGTCTAGGAAACATTTGTCCTAATTGAAGCAATGGGGAAAACAACAGGAGAGCACATTACTAATTGGAACAAGTACAAGATCTTTGCTATTGAAAAACATTTGTTATTTTTTATGGGATAAAGTCAACATATTCAATATCATAAGCACAAAAAGAAGATTCACCTCTTAGGGTTATTTTATATATTATTTACCTGAATATAGTGAAATTCTCTCCATGTCAAAGAGTCACTCACAGATGGAATTGATGTCACAGCCAACAGAGCCAGTATTGCCAGTCCCACAATCCCCAGAGACACATAAATCTCCATTCTCCAAACATCATGCTCAATCCAGGCATCTTCTTTATTTTGTTGGACCTACCAGAAGGTAAATAAAGAAAAAAGAAATGCAAACAACAGTTATTTCCTGAATATGAATCTCCTTCTATACTCTTCCCTGTGTCTACTATGAAGCCCTGATAACAGGTCTCTACAAATTTATGACTTTTTCTTTCTTTTTTTTGCACTCCTCTAAGACAAATGACATAGGAGCTATCACTTTTTTTCTTGAATGCAATATTTCCATAATCTGTTAATTTTCTAATAATTATTTGACGTTTTACTTGAATAGAACTGCAATGTGCATGCATATGTGGTAAACAAGGAGAAGAACAATAGTATTAAAAAGTAATCTTGTGAGGGTGGTAGAAGTTTGAAATGTGGCCTTGTCCATGAACAAAATGTTTCTTATGTTGCTAAAGTTGTACCTTATTTTCAGTTTAAAAAACATTTCTCAATATAAAACAGTCTGACAACCAAGCCCTAGTGAAATTATAATAAGAATTTTAAAATAGATGACTTTTCAACACAGAGTTTCAACAGGGTTGGGGTATTGATATTACAATGAGAAATGATTAATTTGTTAGGTGACTTAGACTTTTTATTAGTAACAGTGTCAGCATTGTCATCTTACCTGTTGATATGCCCAGTTTAGCAACTTGTATCTGTAGGATCGCCTCATTGGGTAAGACAGACTATAAATTGCATGCAGTACAGCAAAAAAGAAACTGAGAAGCCCAAACTGCTTTCTTGTTAACATCCACTTATCCAACCAATGTGGAAACTTCTTATACTTGGTTCCATTATGAAGTTGGACAATTGCTGCTATCACACCTGGCAGGTAAACCAATGCCAAGAGAGTGATGGAAACCATTGGCAAGACTTTGTTGATGACCAGGATTGGAATTTTATAAAAATATTGTTGATGGGAAGTTGCTAAAGGGTGAATTACTTCCCTCAGAAGAATGTAAAGAAAAGTCAGAGATGCTATAATAGCAGCTATTTTAATTGGCAAGTGCCATTGTGGAAAGAGTTCCTGTGTGTGCTGAAGTTCTGAAGGGCAGTCAAATTCATCAGCATGGGCTGTTTGGTGCAAATGCAAAAGCACAGGTCTTTTTAGCATGCTGGTCTCTCCTGTGTCCTTATGCTATAAAGGAAAGAAAACAAACATCTTAAAATTGAACAAAACAATGGGATCCCTTGAACTAATTACTTATTGCTCAATCATTGTGCTTCTCATTGAATAAGGGCATTCAGAATCTTGCTTTTGAACGCTGGTTAGTTGAAGATAGCATAGTCTATGGAGCACTGAAAGACTTTTGTCTTTTGCACAAAAGAAATACATGCTTCAGACAGGTAAGACAGTTAACTTGAAAAATGAAATTATTTCATTTTATACACACTGTTACTTTTATAAAGTATATGCTTATAATTTATTACTTTTCCCTATTAAAATTATTAAGATTAAATAAATAATTTCCACTAAGATTTCCACTGAGATCATTTGGAAGAGTTTGGAACCAAAATTTTCTGCCACTTTTTCAGTCAAAAAATGTAGTAAGAAACACTTAATCCTGTGTTTAACCAAAAGTGGAAAAAGTGATTCTTATCCAAAAGTAGATTTATTTGGTTATACAGTGATTTGTCAATTTACTAGATGATCTCTTGGCAAGCTGCCATTGTATCTATGACAAAAATGCTTGCTTACAAAATTACTGTTAAATGGGCATTGATGACTTTTTTTAAACTTAGAACTATAGACTGTTAGAAAGAATGGGAAGGGACTTGGGGATGATCTGGTCCAAGGCTTGCATGGTATAGACAAACCAAGACCCCAGATTTTCAGTAACTTATTCAAGGTTATTCAGCTAAGTCCCTGAAAATCAGTGAAGGTACTATTTCTCTCACACATGCTACTCTGTCCTGCACAGTATCAGTGACAATAATACAAGTCCAGATATCAGCAGACTAGGGTGAAAAATCACTTTCATAACACTAGGAGATACAGAATGGCATCTCAATTATGTTTAAAGATGTAAATTATTATTTATTATTGTTATTACTAATATTTTACCAAATAATCATCTTCTTCTAAATTTCTCCTAGGCTTCATTTTCCAAAGTTCTTCTTCGTTTGTGATGTCTTTTCTGCTTTCCATTAATTCTATAAAATAGTATGGCTTCAGTCACCTGTAAAAATAAAAATAATTACTTTCATGTCTATTCTACTTATGAAAATGTAAACGTTTGATGGAACAATATAAAAAATTTACTTGCTTAAAGACTAGAGTGGCAGATAAAATACAATAAAAATTCAAATAGTGACTGATTCATACATTTAACTTCATATTATAATCTGTAAGAGTTCCAAACCAATGCCCTCTTATCAATGGTAACTGCTCTTTATTATCCACTTATTTGTTCCATGAATAACCCATGCCTGTATGGATTACAAAGGATCAGATGTTGCCCTTTACTTTAGGAAGATTTAACTTCAGGTTTCCATCTGGAGGAAAGCCAACTCCTTTCAATGGCAAATATAATTAGGAATGCATTATATTGAGAGTAATAATGTCATCAATGGAGGTTGGAGGTAGCTGATGTAAGATTTATGTTTAACAGAATTTTGGGGTTGACACTGGAGTCTGAAACAGTATTTTCAGAGTACCACTTTTCTTTTGGAGTAAGAGGTTGGTCTTTGTTTGGAAGATGTGAAGATGTGAATTGCTAGTATGTTTCCAGTGGAAGTGGTGACTTGTGCCGCATTAATGATGCGCCCAGTCTTCTGGTCAACCCTGTGGAAAACAACTTTTCAAATTTCTCACTTGATAAAAGAATCTTTTCCTTAGCAAACTCACAGATCCTCATCCAGGATTGGTGTAACATTTTTTAGGGAAAGTAAACATATGTCACAGTATTATTCATTGTTTTTATTAGTTCTGAATTTGTTTCCAGAGGAATACATCTTCAATTTACACTTTATGAAATTCAATGAGAAAAACAGATTAGATATACAACAATTTGATTGACAGAAAACATTCCAAATGTTTCTGAATTTTAGAACACGTGTAGTACTGTTTTAGTGGAAAGCTGTTTCCAGGAATAGTTTAAAATACAGTGATGTGTCACATAACATTTTGGTCAATGACTGTATATGTAACAGTGGTCCCATAAGATTATAATGGAGCAAAAAAATTCCTATTGCCTACTATTTACAATACTATACTTTTTATCATTATTGTGAAGTGTACTCCTTCTATTTACAAAAACAGAGCTAACTGTAAACAGCCCTAGGCAGTTCCTTCAGGTCTTCCAGAAGAAGGCATTGTTACCATAGAAGATGGCAGCTCACTGCCTGTTACTCCCCCTGAAGACCTTCCAGTGGGACAAAATGTAGAGGTGGAAGACAGTGATACTGATGATCCTGACCCTGGGTAGGCCTAGGCTAATGTGTGTGTTTGTGTCTTAGTTTCAACAAAAAGTCTAAAAAGAAAAAAAAAATTAGAAATAGATAAGAAGCTTAAAGAATAAGTACATAAACAAAGAAAATATTTTGTATGGCTGTACAATGTGACTATGTTTTAAGCTAAGTGCTATTACAAAAGAGTAAAAAAAAAGTTAATAAAGTAAAAAAGTTACAGTAAGCTAATTTGTTATTAAATAAAATAATTTTTCCATAAATGTAGGGTAGCCTAAGTGTACAGCATTTATAAAGTCTATAGTAGTGTACAGTAATGTCCCAGGCCTTCACATTCACTCACTACTCACTCACTGACTCTCCCAGAGCAACTTTCAGTTCTGCAAGTTCCATTAACAGTAAGTGTCCTGTACAAAATAAACAATTTTTTATCTTTTATACTATATATGTATGTTTACTATACCTTTTCTATGTTCAGATACACAAATACTTACCATTGTGTTTCAGCTGCCCACAGTACTTAGCACAGTAACACCCTATACAGATTAGTAGCCTAGAAACAATAGACTATACCATCTAGCCTAAGTAGGCAGGAGGCGGTATCAAGTACACTCTATGATGTTTCCTCAACAATGAAATCCTGCCTTACAATGAATTTCTCAGAATGTATCCTGTCATAAAGAGACATGACTGTTCTCAAAACATTCTCCAAGTTTTAAAGGTTTAACCATAACAAAGAATAAAGAGTTGCTTTTACATATGCCAGCATTTTCTTTGTTGAGGTACTCGTGGAATATTTTCCAGATATTATCTATTTCCAAATTACAGAACATTCATGATGAAGATATTTGTTGTTTTAGTTTGCCCACATTCTTTTCTGATTTAAAACATTTCCTCCACTTGGAGAAATGCCCGTCCCTCCCTCCAATATGATTTTGGGAGGTTGCACAAAATAGTAACGCCCATCCCCTGGTCACAGAAGTGGGTATATGAGTCAGGCCTGGGCAATCAGTTTCCTATTCTCCCACTGATTGGCTTAGGGATGGCACAGAATCCTACTTAAACCATGGTCATTCTGTGATATTTATATATGGAAGTGGAAGAGAGAGATGAGATGTTTTTAACATTTTGTTAAGATAGGACAGTATGAGCCTGCCATGCTTTCTTCTCCATGCTCTAAGAAGGAAGATGTTTTCATTAGAAAAGAAGAAAGCCAACACGGAAGCAGAACAAGTGGAGGAAGACATAGAAGAGTCCTGCTGGCATATTTCAGTATTTAGAGTCCCTGAGACTAGATCCTGAATTTTTCAGTTAGACAGTCAACACATTCCCTTTTTTTTGTTGTTTAAGTTAGTGTGATTTGGGTGTTCACCACTGGCATGCAAAAGAATTCTGAGTAAAGCATATGCCAGTCATCAAGTATTTATGAACCTAACTCTGTGATCAACATTAAAGAGGAAAAACAGAAATGACAATCATGCCTGCTCTGGAGGAAATGACACTCTTATCTCCTTAAGAAGCATTATTCCAAGTGATTTGGTGACTTAACCAAGTGTATCTGGCTGTTCTCGCATTGCGAGAAAGAAATACCCGAAACTGGGTAATGATTATCAAGAAAGGAGATTTAATTGGCTCATGGTTCCATAGGCCGTACAGGAAGCATGGCAACATCTGCTTCAGGGGAGGCCTCAGAGGTATTATAGTCATGGCGGAAGGTGAAGTGGGAGCAGGCGTCTTACATTATCGCAGTGGTTCCCAACCTTTTTGGCACCGGAGAGTGGTTTCGTGGAAGACAGTTTTTCCAAGTAGGGGATGGGGGATACGGTTTCGAGGTGAAACTGTTCTACCTCAGATCATCAGGCAATCGTTAGATTCTCATAAGGAGCGCACAACCTAGATCCCCTGCATGTGCAGTTTGCAATAGGGTTCGTGCACTTAATGAGAAGCTAATGCCACCGTTCATCTGATAGGAGGTGGAGCTCAGGCAGTAATGCTCGCTGGCCTGCTGCTCACCTCCTGCTGTGCAGCCCAGTTCCTAACAGGCCACTGATACCAGTCTACGGCCAGGGGATTGGGCACCCCTGCACTAACGTGACACCACCACCAAGGGCGGGATGGTGTTAAACCATGAGAAACTGCTCCCATGGTCCAATCACCTCCCACCAGACCCCAGCTCCAGCACTGGGGGTTATATTTCAACATGAGATCTGAGAGGGCGACACAGCTCCAAACCGTATCACCAACATAATAGTTTGTGGGGTCAGGGAGGGAGGTGCTAGGAATGGAAGTGTCACCTACTATAATCAAATGTAAGAAATAATTCACTATGTTTAGAAGATGTTTTAACTTTGAGAGTTGCAGGATGGTAACAAATTCATCTACATTTATTCAATATGAATTCATTAACTATATTGTGAACAACAATGTAAGGCAGGAGAAATACAAAGTTAAATGAGATAAAGCCTCTGTTCTGAAAAACCTTGAGGTCTAGAAGAGAAGGTAGGCATTTCAACAAGTAACTGCATGGTAGAGCGATGTATCCTAGAGGAGGATGAAGTTTTATAGGCAGATAGTGGCATGGGAAGGGAAGCAGAGGAAAAGGCTGAGGGCTGTCTTCTAGACCCAGTTCTGGGGTAGCTAGCAGGTTGGCAGTGTTTGCTGACTGCTGGCCACAGCAAACGGAGTCTGGGTGGAAAACCAGAGTGGCCCTGGAGAGTTACCCAGTCATTTGTCTGCATGGTAAGCAGACCACACTCAAGAGCAAAGCCAAGGAAAAGCCCATGACAGTGAGGGAGCTTGTAGACTGGGTGGTCCACAGTCAGTTCTATGCCCATAAACCAGGAAAATAAACTATGAGTCAAATAAATTTGTTAGTTTCCATCAGACATTAACCAAAATGTAATTTAAGTTCTACAGTAAAATCTTTTCATAAAAAGAAAAATAACGGAAAACCTAGTGTTAAAATGTTAGGAACTCCAGAATTCGACCCAAAGTTCTCTTCCACCCCCTTTTAAAAAAGTGAAGCATATTTCTAAAGCGACTGCTGTTTTGCTGTACCAGGATGGCTGCCCTGGTGTTCCTAAATGTTGGCACAGACCAACTGACTCATGTTTATGTCCCACAGTTGAGAATATGAAGAAGCCCAATGACTAGAATACACTGTGGGTTGCATTGCATTTCCAACGTTTTATACTTTCAAGTGCACACTTGTTTTACATTTAACTAAGTGGAGTTTTTTTTTTTTTTCCCCCACTGCGCTGTTTTTCTTTTTAAGCATTGCTTTCTCTCTATGCTTAACATTCATGTTAAATGAATAACCTTTTATTACATGTCAGGATGTGGAGGGAAATGTATTTTACAAAAGTAACAAAGTTAAGAAATTTGGAAGTGTACAAAAATTTGTCTACAAACTCCTTCCAGTGGATTTGACCAGAATTACATACTTAAAGCCTTGACTGACTATTTTGGAGGGAACCTGAACCCCACCCAGATCCTAAAAGAGTAGGGCCAGTGTTCTAAGGACTAAAAATGAAAACTCTGTTACCAGGAAACCCGAAGACAAGAAGTAGCACGATTTTAAGTACTGTGCACCAATCATTCGTCAATGCCCAGCAAACTCTGGCGACTGTGCCACGTTAAAAAACTTGCCATCAAAATCCAACCTGAGCACAAACTTAATCTATCACAACCTTAAGCCCCTAGCGAAAAGGCTTCCTGTGAGTCCCTGGCTCCCCGCAACCCCCGGCCCGGCCACAACCCAGCTGGGCTGGAAGGCAGCGCGTCCCAGAGCCGCGCATAAGGGGAGAATTGAGCAACGCTCACCCAGGAGGGCCGCCGTCCGGGTCCCGAGAAGGCGTGCGACCCACTCCACCCCTCCCAAGACTGGAAGCCGGCGCCCAGCCTTGCAGGGACACGCGGGCGGACTCGAGGAGCAAGCGGCCGGTGAGAACGATTCAAGGGACTCACCCACTCCTCGCCGTAGCTTGACCGTGAGTCTCGGCTGCCGCTGCTGCCCGGAGGTGCCGGCCCCACGCGGCGCCTGAGCCTCCAGAGCGCGGAGCCTCCACGCCTGCTGCAGGCCCCGCCTCCTTGTCAGTTGAGCGTCCAGCGCCACCTGCTGGCGCCCGGCGTCCTCAGGGTTCGGGACCGTCCTGGAGGCTAAGACTCCCCAAGTCGCACTCCGACCTCTCCGTTTCCTCTCAAACGCCCTGTGCCCTGCCCTTGAGGTCCGTTCCGCGCCCTCCAACCCTTCGCCTTTTGTTTAATCTCCACTAAGGAACGTTGTGCATTTCTCTAGAGCAGTGGTTCTCAAACTTTAGCGTGTATAAGAATTTACCCGGGGGCTTATTAAAACACAGAATGTTGGGCTGTCCACCCACAGTTTCCGGTTCAGTATGTCTGGGATGGGGCCTGAGATTCTCATTTCCAACAAGTTCACGTGAGATATGGAAGCATTCCCAGATCACACTTTGAGATAGACCGTTTAGAGCTTACAAACCCTTCCCACACGTTAGCTTATTTATTTTTATTTTATTTTATTTTGTGAGACGGAGTCTCAGTCTATCGCCCAGACTGTAGTGCAGTGCCGCGATCTCGGCTCACTGCAACCTCCGGACCCGGGTTCAAGCGATTCTCCTGCCTCAGCCTCCCGAGTAGCTGGGATTACAGGCGCCTGCTGCCGCGCCCGTCTAATTTTTGTATTTTTAGTAGAGACGGGGTTTCACCATCTTGGCCAGGCTGGTCCTGAACTCCTGACCTCGTGATCCACCCGCCTCGGCCTCCCAAAGTGCTGGGATTACAGGCGTGAGCCATCAAGCCCAGCCTGCTTATTTAAAACCTAACAGTCCGTCCTGAAATGGCTGTGACTGACAGTTTGAGGAATCCGAAGCTGATTTTCTGAGAGTGCCTTGCTCCCTAAATTGTTCAAACTGTGTACCTTTAATAGCACAAACCCTGCTCCCCAGCCGGAAAAAAACCTTAAACCCCATGTTTACTCTGTCCCTCCCTTCCTTGCCTCAACTTTTAAGTGCAGCTTTCCATATCCTAGCTCAACGAAGTATTCCAAACCTAAAGTTAACTGTTAATATTCCAAAGTTTTGGAAAAAGACAACTTGAGCAGGGGATTTACTTCTCTCCGTTGGAACCAGCCTCAGGGTAGTGTCTGAGACATGAATTGCAAAATTCCGGGGATTTGGTATACAACATTCTCAGGACTAAGCTGAGTAGAAAACGCAAAGGAAAATAAACGCTCAACCACATTTTCCATGATTGTTTTTTATTCAACTGCTAGGGCACCGAAGACTGTTCATGTTTTGATATAAGTATTTTCTGTAGTCACTGACTTTCCATGGATTATTTTAAAACCCTTTGAAGATTAAATTACCGTGGACTGACCCCTTGTGGTGGAAATAGAATCTTACACCTGTTGTTTCTAGTGAAACTAGAAAATAATTTAAGTTTTAGAAAAAAAATCTGTGTAATCTTTGTATATGTAGCACAGACTACAAAGAATTAAGACTTTTTAACTGTGTCTAAGCATTGTTGAGTTTTAAAAGTGATCGTGGGTCTTAAATGGTCAGACAAAACAATATGCTTTCATTGTTTAACATTTGGTAGAACAAAGGTCATTCTCTTTTTCACAATCTATTTTCCGTATGAAAAGGGCAAAGAGTTATTGTGTTAACATAATATATGTTGATATTAATATGGTCATAAAGCAAGCTGCACTTAAAACTGCTTTTCCTTTTCTAATTAAAACATTTAAGATCAAACCCCAAATATTTTTGTTTTATAATTAGACTTTAGCAATTTTATTTCTGCACTTCTTATAAAAGTTTTTTTTTGTCCAATATTTTAGTGTGGAGAATAAATAGAGTATGTTCCAAAGTAAAATGATTAAAAGTGTAAGATAATTTACCAATTAGTTTGTTGATGTTATAAAAGCAGCACAATATTCGATTATGAAAAAAATGTTACTAAAAAGCTTTTATTGAGTTGCCAGGAGTTAGCATCATAGATGAACTATCTGCAATTTTTGCATACAAATAACCTGTAATTTGAGGTATGAGATAAAGAAAAAAAATGTTTGTTGGGGGGCGGGTAATACAATGCCAGAGCATCTCAGAATGCTGAGTCAGCCTGTTTAGCACATACTTCTAAAAACAAGTGTGGCTTATGGAAAGCCACATTATGCTATTACAAATGTTGAAAGGCAAGTTGCTAGTTTTGCTGTGACTCTAAACAACTAGAGGATTTCAAATGGGATTCAACCATGAGTTACAAATAAATTTGGATCTTTCAGAATATTCTGTAATAAACTTAAACTATAGTGAGAGTGCGTATTAACAAAGTGGACCTCGGTGTTATTTGAGGTCAAATACTAAATTGGTGACTTCATAGTAACATGCTGTGGAGAAAATATAATTTAGAATCTATGAGTATTTTTGTCTGACAAATAAGCAACCTAATCTTAGAACCTGATGAGACGACCATTTTAAAAGTAAATGAAATACTATGGTGTGAGAGATAAAATAAAATAAATCATACCACTAAAGAGAATCACAATGAGAAATAGACAGTAAATTTTAAGTGAATGACAAGAATTATGTTAAGCTTTTTCCTTTGGAAATCAAACTAACTCCTGAGGGGACAGCGATTCAAATAATGACCAACGCTATTTCCAAGTCTGCCTCTTATGAAAGAAGAATGGTCAGACTTTTATTTGAAACGACAGCAAAAATTACCTAGAGTTCAAGGAGAAAAATTTTGTCAAAATAATTGTTTTAAGACAGACATGATAAAGCTTCACTGACCAAAATTTCTGATTCTGTTAACCTCCTGTGATACAGTCTCTTTACTAGTTCAAGATCTACTGTAATCTTCAAAGTATGTGGTCAGTTTGTCCCTAGTGTCTGCATTTAAAAGTGGTTGGGGGTAGAGGGAAGGTCTGCTCTTGGGACTGGAGGTTTTAACTATTCTTCTGAATTCTTTCTCCCAAACTCCAAGTCCCTTGTTGCTCTTTCACCAAGACAGGCAACAGTAAACATATTTTCAGGTAGGTTGTAAGAGTAGGCGCTTCATTTCAAAGCTCACAGATCTCTGCCTGAGTACTGCTCAATGATGTTCAAAATGCTGTGATATATTCTATTGGCTTTAAATATGTAGTGATCTATGAAAAGACTAAAGTTCCTGGCAATGGTACCATATTAAGCCTTATCAGTTATTTACATCCTACTGTAAAGAATGTTTCAGCTTTTTCTGAAAGTACGTTCTGGCATGGAGAAAGAAATATCAGGATATCAAACACTTATACTACAAGGTTATGAAGGGGTTATACCTTAGAGAAAAAAGAAGGGTTAGGACCACAAGGACAAATTTTACCACCTTTATAATATTACTTATTCTAGGCAACTTCTCCTTGCCCCACATGTCTATATCAAACATTCCATGATAGTGAAATCAACTATCTTTAAACCTCTCTATCTTGGTTCTCTTTGTTATAGTAGCTTAGCTCATACACTACCTTGTTTGATCTAATATTATAGCACTTTTCAGAGTCTATCCATATTAGAGTTTTTATATGTGTTTATATTTCCCTCATTAAATTGTGAGCTCTAAAAGAGCAGAGACTTTGCCATTTTTATCTTTGCATCTCTTGTAAATTAGAGGTTGATGGAAGAGACTCAAAGTAAATGCTTGTGGAATGTAACTTTAGCCCTAGGCTCCAGTGAAGTCATATAAAGCACATGGATATGGAACCTATGAATGTCTAGGCATCACTTAGATCAAAGCTATGGGCACACATCCATTTGTTTTATGTTTTATAGGGAACATTTTCTTATCTACCGTAGTCCACATCCTCCTCCTTCTTGCTTTCTGTTACAGGAACATGTGGGTCCAGGGATGCCACTGTCACAGGAACTACAGGTCTTGAATATCTTGAGTAGTGGGAGATAGGGAGCTGGAGAATATTAGACAGGGAAGGTGGTCCAATGGATAGGTGAAGAATGCTGATTTGTAGCGTTGGAACTAAAATTATTTATTTATTTATTTATTTATTTTTAGAGACAGGGTCTCACTGTGTTGCCCAGGCTGGAGTGCAGTGGTGGGATCATAGCTCATTGCAGCTTCAAACACCTGGACTCAAGCTGTTGTTCTGCCTTAGCCTTGCAAGTAGCCAGGACTACAGGTGTACACCACCTTTCTTGGCTACTTTTTAAATGTTGTGTAGAGACAGGGTCTTGCTATATTGCCCAGGCTGGTCTTGAACTCTTGGCCTCAAATGATCCTCCTGCCTTAGACTCCCAAAGTGTTGAGATTACAGGCATGAGCCATCATGACTGGCTTGACCTAACATTTTTAGTAATGGGTTCTGCCTTAGGAGTCACAACATGTTTACTTTTTCCCAGATTTGAGCTTCCAGAAGAAAGGATGAAAGGAGGGATACTGTCACTTATGAAAATACTACTCTTTCCTAAGACTGTTATGTGGCTTTCTATATTACCTCATTTAATTCTCCCAATATCCCTTCTGTAGAGTTATTATCCTCAGTTTATAGGTGAATGTTAGCTTGGAACATTTAAGTAACTTGATCAAAGTATTTAGAGGTCAAGCTGAGACTTCAGTCAAAGTCTATTTGACTCCAGTGCTCTTTCCACTGTACTGGACTACCTCTGCGACCACATATAATCAATCAAAATTTCCTCAGGCTACACAAAGTTGGGAGGATTCAGGGAGGTAACAGTTAACAGGAATTATCTTATGATACATTCAGTTTTTCTTTCTTATCAGTTAGGGTGTGGGCTAAGCTACTGCAACAAAGAGTACCAAAATAACGTAGAGTGATTCTAAGAAGATGGTTTCACCATCATGTAACAGTACTGCAGTGAGTATTCCAATTTAGTAGAGTTAGTCTGCTCTATGAGGTCATTCAGGGATTCCCAGATTGTTCCATCTTGTTGCTCTGCTGTCTCCAAGTGCACTGATCTTGGCACTGTGATTGAAATTGTGGCATGGATACAACTGTGATCTAGATTGCAAGAAAGGAATAAGTATGAGACCAAGACAAGTTATTTTATTAAAATAATTAAGATAGAAACTGTCCAATCGCTTCCTCTCATTTTCCATTGATAATTTACTTATATGGCAAGATAGGCACGGAAAGTAGTCTCTCACCAGGTGGCCAGTTTTTAAGGTCCACCACTATGGAAGCAGGGATAGCAAATTTTGATGAACAACTGGAAGCCTCTACTACATTTTAACCTACAATTCTGATCTCTATGTTTGTACTAGATTGGGCGCTTTGATTTCTTTCTTTGTTAGGTTGAATGGTTTCTTTATTCTGGAGTCCTTCTGAGGATTCAGGGGGTAAACTTGTTAGTCAGCAGTGTGTCTTACAGTGGAGAACTCTTATGTGTCCTGACCACCAACATTCTCATGTAGAGGTTTTCTCACATGGCCTTCCTGTTGGCCCTCCATTTATGCCTGGACATGGGGAATGTTCAGTGGGAGCACTGCTTGGTTCCACCATCTGTGGAACCTTGGTTCCTTCCTATCTGATATGGTTTAGCTCTGTCCCCACCCAAATCTCATCTTGTATTGTATCTCCCGTAATTCTCATGTGTTGTGGGAGGGGCCCAGTGGGAAATAATTGAATCATGGGGATGATTTCCCCCATACTGTTCTTGTGGTGGTGAATAAGTGTCATGAGAGCTGATGGTTTTATAAGGGGAAACCCCTGTTGTTTGGTCCTCTTTCTCTTTTTTTTGCTGCCATGTAGACATGCTTTTTGCCTTCTGCCATGATTGTGAGGTCTCCTCAGCCACATGGAACTTTGAGTCCATTAAACCCCTTTTTCTTTATAAATTACCTAGTCTTGGGTATGTCTTTATTATCAGTGTGAAAATGTACTAATACAGTAAATTGGTACCGGTAGAGTGGGGTGTTGCTGTAAAGATACCTGAAAATGTGGAAGCGACTTTGGAACTGGGTAACAGGCAGAAGTTGAAACAGTTTGGAGGGCTCAGAAGAAGACAGAAAAATGTGGGAAAGTATGGAACTTCCTAGAGACTTGTTGAATGGCTTTGACCAAAATGCTGATAATGATATGGACAATAAAATCCAGGCTAAAGTGGTCCCAGATGGAGATGAGAAACTTGTTGGGAACTAGAGTAAAGGTGACTTTTGCTATGTTTCAGTGAAGAGGCTGGTGACATTTTGCCCCTGCCCTAGAGATTTGTGGAACTTTGAACTTGAGAGAGATGATTTCAGGTACCTGGAGGAAGAAATTTCTAAGCAGCAAAACATTCAAGAGATGACTTGGGTGCTGTTAAAAGCATTTAGTTTTAAAAGGGAAACAGAGCATAAAAGTTTGGAAAATTTGTAGCCTGGCTATGGAATAGAAAAGCAAAACCCATTTTCTGAGGAGAAATTCAAGCCTGCTGCAGAAATTTGCATAAGTAACAAGGAGCCAAATGTTAATTGCCAAGACAATGGGGAAAATGTCTCCAGGGCATGTCAGAGACCTTTGTGGCAGTCCCTCCCATCACAGGCCTAGGAAGAAGGTTTGGTTTCCTGGCCCAGGACCAGAGACCTCTGCTATGCGAAGCCTAGGGACTTGGTGCCCTGCATCCCAGATGCTTTAGTCATGGTTAGGAGGGGCCAGGGTGTGGCTCCAGCCATGGCTTCAGAGGGTGAAAGCCCCAAGCCTTGGCAGCTTCTACATGGTGTTGAACCTGTGTTTCCACAGAAGTCAAAAATTAAGGTTTGGGAACCTCTACCTAGACTTCAGAAGATGCATGGAAATGCCTGGATGTCCAGGCAGAAGTTTGCTGCAGGGGCAGGTCCCTCATGAGAACCTCTGCTAGGGCAGTGCGGAAGGGAACTGTGGAGTTGGAGACCCCATACAGAGTCCTCACTGGGGCACTGCCTAGTGGAGCTGTTAGTAGCATGCCACTGTCCTCCAGACCCCAGAATGGTAGACCCACTGACAGCTTGCACTTTGTGCCTGGAAAAGGCACAGACACGCAATGCCTGCCTGTGAAAGCAGCCAGGAGGAAGGCTGTACCCTGCAAAGCCACAGGGGTGGAACTTCCCAAGACCATGGGAACACAACTCTTGCATCAGTGTGACCTGGATGTGAGACATGGAGTCACAGGAGATCATTTTGGAGCTTTAAGATTTGACCGCCCTGCTGGATTTTGGACTTGCACCGGGCCTTTAGTCCCTTCATTTTGGCCAATGTCTCCCATTTAGAATGGGTGTATTTATCCAATGCCTGTACCCCCGTTGTATCTAGAAAATAATTAACTTGCTTTTGATTTTACGGGCTTATAGGTGGAAGGGATTTGCCTTCTCTCAAGTGAGACTTTGGACTGTGAACTTTTGAGTTAATGCTGAAATGAGTTAAAACTTTGGGGACTGTTTGGAAGACGTGATTGGTTTTGAAATGTGAGGACATGAGATTTGGGAGGGGCCGGGGCAGAATGATATGGTTTGGTTCTGTGTCCCCACCTGAATCTCATCTTGAATTGTAGCTCCCATAATTCTCACATTTTGTGGGAGGGACCTGGTGAGAGATAATTGAATCATGGGGGCATGCTGTTCTCATGGTAGTGAATAAGTCTCATGAGATCTGATGGTTTTATAACAGGAAATCCCTGTTGCTTGGTCCTCTTTCTCTCTTCTCTGCTGCCATGTAAGATGTGCCTTTTGACTTCTGCCATGATTGTGAGGCCTCCCCAGCCATATGGTACTGTGAGTCCACTAAATCTCTTTTTTAAAAATAAAATACCCAGTCTCAGGTATATCTTTATCAGCAGTGTGAAAACATACTAAAACACTATCATAAAATCTGTTCTTCTTTTTATTTATAGAGAAATAAGCAGGTGCCACAATGGAAAACCAATACAAGGGGCATTAAGAAGACAAATCTATTATATATTTGTTTTCTCTTATTTTAAGCCAATTACCCATAATAATCATCTTCTTTTGGCATCTATTCTGCTCTAGGTGGTGCCTACCCATTTCTGTGCATTTCTGACTAATCAGGGTGATTATATTCCCAAGAGTGAGACATCTGTGTGCAGCAATCTAGAACCATGCCAGAGCAACTTTTCCAGTTTCTCACAGGACCTTGGATTTCTGTCCTTCTGGCCACCCAAAGCAGGTTTTATCTTTTCTTAGCACAGAAAATACCTAAGCCCTCAGGCATATTCAATCTATTCATAAAAATTTATTAAGTGCATTGTATATACACAATATTGTGCTAAATCCTGTTAGATAAGTCCAACTTAAACAGTTACTTAAAAGACTTCTGCAAAGAAATTTCAGTTTGAAGATAAGTATCCATAATGAAAACATAAGCAAAGAAAAGGTGGCGGAGTTGGCATTTTTCTTATCCAAGTTTAATCTCTTTATCAGCTTCATTACAAAGTAATTTTCTGGAAGCCATCCAGAAAACTATCTGAAATGTGGATTTATATACAGCATAGTTAATGTTAATGACAAGTAGTCTTATCATGGGGTATTAGCTAATGAGAGAGAAAGAGAAAAGAGAGAGAGAGAGAATACATGTGTGTGTATATGTATCTAGCTATAAATATATTGGGAATGCATACATGGATAGGGGGTGTGACCAAAAGTTAGAGAGATCTTTGTTGTAGGGAAAAGGGGAATGTGGAAACGTTCAGTAAAAGAATCAGGAGACTGAGATAATTTTTCTTCTGTACCCTACTTACCTTGTACTCAGCCTTCTCTGTTAGAATGAAAACTAAGAGGGACAGGAATGACTACCTTCCATTTGGCTCCTCAGGCTTAATATGAAGTATGGTATGTAGTGAGTAGTTGATAAATAATTACTGAGTGAAGGGTACCTTGGGGAGAATTCCAAGGAGAAACAAGTGGTCCACAGTTTCAAGAGCTATAAAAAGGCAAAAATAAGATAGGACATAAAAAAAGAGTCTGCTGGACTCATCATTTCAGAGGACTCTGCTAACTGTATGAGAACAGTCTTTGAGGGTGGAAACCAGATAGCAGTGCATCAAGAAAGAACTGGGGAAAGAAAGAGTGAAGACAATGACTGTAGCTTCCAATAAGGTTGCATAAAAAAAAAAGGAGAGAGCTGGGGAAGCGGCTGGAGAATGGTCTTTTGAGGGTAAGAGACATTAGATTCTTCCTGTAGACAGAGAGAAAGAGAACAACATAAAAAAGAGATTGAAGATACATGAAAAAGAGAGAATAATCCAGAAAATAGTGGAAAGATTATCTTTCAACAGAAGCAGAGACGCCTCTTTCTCAGGAATTAGAAGAAAGAAGATAAATATGAGTTGAAACGTTCATAACTTTGTGGGGAGAGGTGAAGGTTAGTAAGTGAGCTCATGACTGATGGTAGTCAAGACCAGTTGAAGGGGATGGAGGGTATGGACTTTGGAACTGCAAACATTGAGGACTTGTTCTCTGCCTTCCACATTTATTTGGGTGAAATGAAGAGACAAGCTATGCAAATAATTGAGTTTGTTGGGAAAATTTCATAATCACTGAGAAGGAAGTGGTGGGTAATAAGATAAGAGCTAAGGTACTTAAAATTCATATAAGTGACAGTGCAGTGATTTGGAATTTATCTGATTATGGAAGATATGATGATTTGAACTTGGCCCCAGAAAAGTGAAAGATTTTTCACTGGAAAGAAGAAAAAGAATGGTTTTGTTTTCCCTCTCAAACCAGAAATGATGTATAAGGATTCAGTATTCCTTTGGCCTAGAAATATTTTTATGTCCAGGAACTTACTTTATACATTTAGTAGCATTCCTCCCCTAGACCTACTGCATGTGTGGGATAACCAGGGAATTTCTAACACAGGGTACTGGTCGTGTTTCTTTAGTGCTTCCAGAAAGAAGATTCTTTAGTGTTTCTGGAAGTAAGCACTTAAGGATATGAGCTACTTAAGGTGTTAGCCATCTTCAGATCTCTACTCCTTAGCAGAGAGCTTAACTCATAGCAGCTGGAGCTCAAAAACATTTATCGAATTGAATTCTCCCACTCAGCTTTTGCTCTAGGCCTCTCTTCAGTTCTGCTTTGAAAATTCTGGTTAGCTTCCCCAAAGCCATCGTCTCTGCCTACTTCATTTGTACACATCTCTATTATAACTCTTTTCTCATCATATTCTAGTCAGTTAGTTGTATAACATGCCTGTCTCTCCTAGGGACTGGCTACTGCAGAATCCTTAAGAACCCACTGCAAGCTTCACAGGGAAAATGGTTGGTTGGGTTAATGCAGTCAAAACTACAGAGACAGATTTGTGGGCAACAGAGCGAGCTGTATGCCCCATTTCCATTTGAGGGGAACAGGGTTCTTCTTCTAATTACCAATCAAGGAAACAACTCATCTTACTAGTATCACAAAGGGGCTTTGGAAAGCGAAGACTTCTACTTCCCATAGAGCTTGATGTGGTGGGGCCTGCTGTGTTATGTGGCCGCAAGATGGCTCCAGAGCCTTTTGCATTAAAAACAAATGCCATCAAGGGCCTCTGGTGCTGCTGCTTTCTCCTTATGTGGTTTTACCATCAGACTTTCTCAAACTTAGTAGAAAAAGAAAGGATGATATTTTGCGTGGTTGGGTTGGTGTTATGCTATTTGAGCATATTCTGTGGTCTAAATAGTTTTCATGAAGTTTAGAGAAAGCATTAAGCTATGTATGTTTAGGCTCACTTCCATCTCTCTCTCTCGCTCTCTTTCTCTGTGTGTGTGTGTATCTATCTATCTATCTATCTATCTATCTATCTATCTATCTATCTATCTACCTACCTATCTATCTATCAATCATCTATTATCTATCTATCATCTATCTCTAACATCTGTTTACTTATTGTATATGTTTGTATCTTTATATAATAATCATTCATTTTCTATATATCTACATCTGTATGTAATATTGATTAAATGCTTACCATTTCAAGCGTGTCACATACATTATGTTATTTAATCCTTATAAAAATCCTTAAAACTAGGTACTTTCATCATTTTACTAATGAGGAAATTGAAGCTTAGGGAAGATAAATAATCTCAAGGATAAAAAGCCTTTTTACTCTTTATAACCACAATATAATGCATATCATAGTTTCCTTAACTTTCACGTCTTTGTGAGTTTAAAATATTTGCAAGAACAGTTGATAGGCAATTATAAGAGCAATAATAGTCAATTGATTAGAAAGAGAAGAAAGTGACTGACAAAAATGTTTGTCTCTGGCTCCTGACCTGTTAATTATTAGTTTTTATTTTTTTTGTGAGTGATGAAATCTTGTCCTTGATCAAAGTAGACATATCACAGCCAAACTCTATCACTGAAACACCTTACGACCTATGCAGGTGATTGTAGAAAGGCAGTTAGAGAAATCATTCTCTTCTCCAAACAGCTTTAACAGCCCCACTTAAATCTTGGACATTATTTCAGTGATTGGCTCAAGAATCATGAACAGCAGCAGTGATCTGAGACATTGTGAGAAGATTACTTATTTGATCCTTTTATTCCTGTCACCATGGCCAAGGACTTCATTCATTCAAGGTGTTGGAATGATTGCTCTATTGTATATACTTAGTTTAGAAGTCATAGGTAGAGTGAAGGAAAAACTGTCTTTCTAAATCTGAGGCCTATGATATGTAAAATGAGAAAGCAATTTAATCTATTTCATAAGGTGGTTGTCAAGATTAAATGAGAAAATAAATATAAAATGCTCTGCATAGAGTCTGGCACATAGAAGGTGTTCAATGAATGCCATTATTATTATTGGAGGATAATGGATGGTAGCACTGAATGAAAGAACTGGCAGAAGGAGAAAGGAAAGGGCAATGAAGAATGAAAGAAGACCATGTGTACTAAGGGACTGAAGAGAATAGGAGAGGAGGCCCTTAGTTATATCCAACTAGGCTGAAATAACTGTTCATTAGTTCCTCAGTCCTAATTATAACCAACTGCAAAGCCATAACATTTATTGCTGGAGACTTAGTGATCATCTAATTTAACCATGTTATAGGAGAGAAAACAAGTTCTGGGACTTATTCAAGATCAGCCAGTGACAGTTTCAGGTATAGAATTCAAGTCTCCTGACTTTGATTCTGGTTTTGTTTTACCACTGTTTACATTGTGTTATGTTAATCAGGACATTTGCTATCATGAGACTGAGATAATTTTTGTTTCTATTGTATGAACTCCCTTTAGAGCACTGAGTTGCTGAAACATAATGCCACATGGGACTGAGGGAGGGCACAGCATTATAACTTTAAATCAAAAGGACAACTTACATGGAGTCTTAGTTCTCCTTGACATAGTATTCTCACGTTCATGGTGCATTCAATACATCTCTTCTTAGAAAGGCTACACATAATGTGATTTTCCCCATTATGAAAGAAATATGGCTTCTTTTGTGTGTCATCTCTTCAAGATTCTTTCTATTATTTTTACTTATGATATAACCTTATAGAGATTTATTTCTTAGTAAGCTCCCAAATAAAAATGGCAGTCACTTGATTTTATGGGCTAACATATTTTCGATGGAGTTACGCTTTCAGAGCCTTCTTTAGAGAAAAATCTTACTTATGTAGGTGTATTAGCATCTGTCTTTTATATGCATGGCTATTGGACAAAGGCAAGTGAAGAGTAATCCATTGAATGGTTTCTCAGGTTTTAGAGGCTGCAAAAATGGAAGGAATCTTTCTTCAAATATTACATTTAAAAATTTCATTTGTAATCCTATGTGTAAAGTAGCTCTATCGTTTCTGTTTCATTACTTTGTATGTTTTATATTATTAATTCTTTATGTTATTCATTCCACTATTCAAATAAATATGTTTTTAAAAAGATTATACCTTTCCTCCCACTCTCATATACACACATCAACATAAGTAAAGAAGAAAATTGGAACTGTGATAATACTTTAAAAATTATTTTTATTGGGACTTCCAGTTATGAAAGTATATGTTAGTTGAATAAAACGTGAACAGAAACAAAAATAATTAGTGGTGATTTCACCAACCAACTGGAGTTTACCTGTTGATAATTTGATATGCCATTCCAGCGAAAGGTAGACAGTTAGATAATATTGTTTTATGTATCTGGGATTATACTAGATGTTGCTGCTTTTTGCCATATAATTGTCACTCAATTTGCTGATCTCTGAAAGCAGAATATTAGTAAAGGAGGTGTGATCCAATGGGAAGCAATACATCCACAGAGAACAATGGTGAGTGTGGAAAACAAAAATAAAGTAATTTCTTCTGATGAAAAGCTTTGTGACTGTCTCTGTGAGTACCAGGTATTTTGCTGACATGGGGCTCAGAAATTTGAAAGTGTTTGGGATAGATAAAATCAAGAGACAGGTTGTAAAGAAGGAAGAAGGAGGAAAATACTAATTTTCTTGATAAATCAAGGACAGTGTTTAAATGGAGCTGAGTGTGTTGATTCCGTTTCTGTGATTTAACCTATTGAAGCAGCTATTTTCATCAGTGGCACCATTAAAAAACCCTCTAGGTTGCCAATTTTTGTCACCTCAAATAATGCTGCAATAAACATTCTTGTACCAATATCCATACTCATTTGTGTTTTTTATCACTATGTGATAGATATCCAAGCAAGAGATTGCTGAGTCTGTGGTTGTATGAATTTTAAGTTTAATTGATAATGCCAGATTTCTTTTTAAAAATTTAATTTAACTTTTTATTGATACATAATATTTGTACATATTTATGGAGTATATCTGAAATTTTGTTTCATGCACAGAATGTGTAATGATCAACTCAAGGTATTTAGGATATCTATTACCGTGAGTATTTAATCATATCTATGTGTTGGGAACATTTCAAGCCCTCTCTTCTAGCTATTTTGAAGTATACATTGTTGTTAACTATATTCACCCTACTCAGCTATCAAATATCAGAACTGATTCCTTTATCGATCTATATGTTTGTACCCACTAAACAACATCTCTTCATCCTCCTGCCTCTGCACCCACATACCGTTCCCGACCTCCGGTATCTATCTCTACCTCTATAAGATCAGCTTTTTTAGCTCCTATGTATGACTGAGAACATGCAACATTTGTCTTTTTTGTCCCTGTGTTATTTCACTTAACATAATGACTTGTAATTCCATCCATACTGCTGCACATAACATGACTTCATTCTTTTTTAAGGCCGAATAGTATTCCATTGTGTATATATGCCACATTTACTTTATCCACTCATCTGTTGATGGACTACTTAGGTTGCTTCCATATCTTTCCTATTGTGAATAGTGCTGCAGTAAACATAGAAGTGCAAATATCTTTGTGAGATATCAATTTCTTTTCTTTTTGATAAGTATCTAGTAGTGGGACTGCTGGATTGTATTGTACTTATATTTTTAGCTTTTGAGAGATCTCCATGCTGGTTTCCATAGTGACTGTACCAATTTACATTTCCACCAACAGTGTATAAGAGTTCCTTTTTCTCTGCATCCTTGCCAACATCTGTTTTTTTTTTGTTTGTTTGTTTGTTTGTTTGTTTTTTTTTTGTCTCTTAGTAATAGCCATCTAACTGAGTTAAGGTGATATCTCATTGTGGTTTTGATACATATTTCCCCAGTGACTAGTGACACTGGGCCAACACTTAACTGTTGGCCATTTGTATGTCTTCTTTTGAGCAATGTCTATTCATGTCCTTTGTTCACTTTTTAATAGGATTATTATTATTTTGTTACTGCTGAGTTGTTTGAGTTCCTTGTTATTCTGAATATTAGTCCTCAGTTGGATGAATAGTTTGCAAATATTTTTTTCACATTCAACAGATTGTCTCTCCAAACTCTATTGGTTGTTTCCTTTGGTGTGCAGAAGCTTTTTAGTTTAATATAGTCCCATTTGTCTATATTCATTTTTGTTACCTGTGCCTTTGAGGTCTTACCCAAAAAGTCTTTGTCTAAATCAGTGTCCTGAAGTGCATCCCTTTTATTTTCTTCTAATAGTTTTATAGTTTGGGGTCTTATGTTTATGTATTTAATCTACTTTTGTATGTAGTGATTTTTTGACTTGATTTTTGTATTTGGTGAGAGATTTTTGTATAACATATATAGAGTTTTTTTGTATATGGTGAAAGATAGGGGTTCAGTTTCATTCTTCTGCATATAAGTATCTAATTTTCTTAACATCATTACACTATTTTCCAATGTAAGTTCTTGGTGCCTTTGTCAAAAATCAGTTGGCTGTAAGTATATGAATTTATTTCTGGATTCTCTAAGCTGTTGAACTGGTCTATTTGTCTGGTTTTATCTGATACCATGCTGTTTTCATTACTATGCCTAGTAATATATTTTGAAGTCAGGTGCCGTGATGTTTCTAGCTTTATCCTTTTTGCTCAGGATTACTCTATTTGAAATTTTTTGGGGGTTCCATATGAATTATATATATATTTTTCTATTTCTGTGAAAAATGACATTGGCATTTTGATATAGATTGCATTGAATCTGTAGATTGTTTTGGGTAGTGAGGTCATTTTAATGATGTTAATTCTTCCAATCCATGAGCATGGGATGTCTTTCCATTTGTGTCCTCTTCAATTTCTTTCATCAGGGTTTTGTGTTTTTCCTTGTAGAGGTTGTTTTACCTCCTTGGTTAAGTTTATTCCTACTATTTTTAAAATAGCTATTGTAAATGGGATTGCCTTCTTGATGTCTTTTTCAACTAATTCATTATTGGTGTACAGAGATGGTACTGATTTTTATATGTTGATTTTGTATCTTGAAACTTTACTAAATTTGTGTATCAGATCTAAACACTTTCTGGTGAAGTCTTTAGTTTTTTCTAAATTTAAGATCATGTTGTCTGCAAAGAAGGACAATTTGACCTTCTTCTTTCCAATTTGGGTGCCTTTTATTCCTTTCTCATGCCTGATTGCTCTGGATATGACTACCAGTACTATGTTGAATAGGAGTGGTGAAAGTAGGCATTTTTGCTTTGTTCCAGTTCTTAGAGGAAAGACTGAATTTTTCCTTATTCAGGATAATGTTAGCTGTGGGTTTATCACAATGGTCTTTATTATGTTAAATTTTGTTCCTTCTATGCCTAGTTTCTTGAGAATTATTGTCATAAGGGGCTGTTGAAATTTATCAAATTCCTTTTTTGCATCTATTGAGATGATCATATGGCTTTTGTCTTTCATTCTGTTGATGTGATATATCATGTTTGTTGGTTTGCATATATTGAATCATCCTTGCATCCACTGGATAAATTCCACTTAATAATGGTGTAGTATCTTTTTGGTGTACTGTTGGATTTGTTTTCTAGTATTTTTTTGAGGATTTTTGTGTCTATGTTCATCAGGGATATTGGTCTATAGTTTTCTTTTTTTATTGTTGTTGTGTCCTTGTCTGGTTTTGGTAACAGAGTAATGCTGTCCTTATAGAGTGAGTTAGGGGGAAATCCATCCTCTTCAATTCTTTTGGAATAGTTTGAGGATAATTGTTGTTAGTTTTTATTTGTAAATTTGGTATAATTTGTCAGTGAAGCCATCTGGTCCTGATTTTTTTTTGTTGTTGGGAGACTTTTTATTACTGATACAATCTCATTACTCATTACTGGTCTGCTCAGGTTTTGTATATCTTCCTGGTCCAATCTTGTTAGGTTGTATTTGTCCAGGAATTTATCAATTTTCTCCAGATTTTCCAGTTTGTTAGTGTAGAGTTATTAACTGGCACTGATGTTAGCAGGTCTAGGATGGCTGACTCTTGGGCCTTCAGGTGGCTTACTCAGGTGCCAGCAGTGGCTGCAGTGGGCTGTGCAGGTAGGTGGGTCCTTGGGCCCTTGGGCAGCAGGCATGGTATGGGCTATGGCAGTAATAGTGGTGCACCAATCCTCTGACTCCCAAATGGTCCATGCTGGTACTGTGTGCAGGTGAGTGCCCACAGGTGGTATGTGCAGGTAAGTGCCAGCATGATGGTAGTGGCAGGTTGGGTGGGTCTGTCCTCGGGTTCCCAGGTGGAGTGCTCAGGTACTGGCGTGGATGAAGCTGGGCTGAGTGGGCCTGTCCTCAGGCCCTCTGGTGGTGTGTGTAGGCACTGGCTGTGGTGGGCAGGGACAGGGTGATCCCTAGGTCCTCAGTGGAATGCTTGGGTAGGGGTAGCAGTGGCTGTGCTATGGCCCTGCTGCTGGGGAGAGTGGGGTTGTTTTCGCTGGCAGCAGTCATACACAGGTGGCTGGTGACATAGCTTTGGCCTCCGGTGGTGGCTATAGGTGGGGTGACCTTTCTTCAGGGTGTTTTTAAATGTGTGGTGGCCCTGCTACTGGGGGCTGCACAGTTGCTGCCAACAGTTTATGCTTTGGCTCTGGTGGCAGCAGGTGTGGATAGGGGATGTCAATGGGATGCCGGGGTTGTGGATATGCAGGGGCTATTGGGCCTCAGGGCAGGATGCAGTCTGGTGGGGACTGGCTTTATAAAATAGTGCCTTGCTGTAGCTGCCTAGGACTTGGGGAGTGTGTGGAACCTGGTGTGACTTCCCTTCCTGAAGCAATGCCATCACATGGTCTCCAGCAGCTCCCTATGTTAGTCTCAGGGCCTGGTGGGTCAAGGGACTTTCCTGTGGCTAGGATTTCAGGAGCCCTTGATGGGAATGTGGACAGCTAGGGGTCACACTCACTTACTCTCTCCTCACAGTGGGGAACCTCTCCAGCCTCCTAGCTGATCCAGTCTGAGCAGGCTGCCTCAGTACTCTCTCCTTCCTTGCCTCAGTTGTTAATTGTCAATTCTCTGCTGCCTTGTAGCATTCCCTCTTAGGTGATTTACTCAAAGTGTGATTATCTACTATTTCTGTTCTTTGTGGAGGAGGTGAATACCAGATGCTTCTAATCACCCAATTTTAAGCCCTTCGAAGGATCAAGCTTTTGATCCATTAGTAAATTAACTGGCTGGGCCTGGAGACCCAGTCACATCTGGGTACAATTATGAAGAGCTCTGCATCCTCTCAGAAGGAAAACTCAGAGCTCACCAGGCAATGGATGATCAGGACAGGAAGAAAAGGGAAGAAGGTAGAGGATACTTGCTTACTTGTGTCCAGATCCCTTTTTAAAAATACTTTTAACATCTAACATTTTGTCTAGCAATGCCTTTTCCTGCAGCCCCACTGATAGTGGGCTTTACTGAACAAAGAATTTGCTAATCTGATGAATATGTAATCTCATAATATAGCTAGTTTAATTTGTTTTTCCTCTGACTACCTGAAAGTTCAAGTATATCTTCATCGATTAATTGGCCATTTGGAGTTGCCTTTCTGTAAATTATCAATTCCTGCTTGAAGTTCATATTGGTTTGTGATTTAGTTAACAATTTGGAGAACTTCTGATATTAGAGGGATTAACGGTTTATCTGACATATACGTCAGAAATATTTTTACTCAACTTGCTATTCCTCCTCCTCCTTCTTCTTCTGCTTCTGCTTCTTCTTCTTCTTTCTCGTCTTCGAGACAGGGTCTTGCTCTGTCACTCAAACTGGCGTGCAGTGGTGTGATCATTGCTCACTGTAGTCTGCTTTAAATTGCTGGGCTCAAGAGATCCCCCTCTCCCACCCTAGCCTCCCAAAGCACATGAGTCAATGTGCCTGGCCTCAACTTGGTATTTACTGATTTTGTTAGGGCATCTTTTGCCATATAATGATTTATTTCTATAAAGTTAAGTAGGTCTACTTTTTTTTCAAAGAATTATTTAAAGTTATATATATGTGTATATATATATAGTCTTCCAGATGTTTTCTCAAGTTGTTTTTTGTGGCTTAATTTAATATTTGTCTTTAATGCTTCTCAAATTTAGTTCTCTGTATTGTGGAAGATAGGGATATAATTTTATTTTCCTCCAGATGGGTGGTCACTTATTTCAATCTGTTTTCCCTACAGAAGTTATTTATTTTTATTTTTTGAAAATTTGATATGTAATAGTTATATATACTTGGAGGTACATGTGATATTTTGATACTTCCATATAATATATAGTAATTAAATCAGGGTAATTGGGATATCACCACAAACATTTATCTTTTCTTTGTGTCGAGAACATTGTAATTCTTCTCTTCTAGTTATTTTGAAATATACAATAAATTATTGTTAACTATAATTTCCCTATTGTACTATCAAACACTAGAACTTATCTATCTAACTATATTTTTTACCCATTAACCAACTGCTCCTTATCCTCCCACCCACTTCCCTTCCCAACTCTGGCAACCAACATTCTACTGTCTATCTTTCTAAAGAATTTCAATGTCACATTTTTCAGAAATAAATCCTCATATATAGTGGAATCTCTTTGGATTTAGCTTTTTTGTGTGTTTCACTATTTGTCCTTTGCCATGCAATGACAAATTGATTTGAATGCAATGGCTTAATAGCACACTTTGATATCTGGTAAGGAAAATTGTCTCTTGCTTTTACTCTATTTAGTTGTGATTTTAATGAAGCTATATTTGCACACAGTTTAATAGTCAAATAGTTTTATAAGGCTTTTTTCCCCTTTAAAAACTAGCAGTTCTTGTTGGCTCCTCTGCCCTGCTTTCCCTCTTTCAGAGGCAATAATCAAATAACTGATAGATTCCTATTTTATGTTGAATTTTACATTGATATCCTACTATGGTAGATGAGGATTCAGCTCTCTTTTGTTCCCTGTCCCCACCATACATGCAGCGTACCTATCCCCCACCCTCTCAATGTCATTTTGGTTAGATAACTATTCACTATTATATTATTATAACTCTGATACCCTCTTCACAGATGAGGTATTTAGCATACTATGATCATTCTCCATTCTTTTTTTTTCTTTTTTT
>NW_012105365.1:1433908-1454302 GCF_000951045.1 Mandrillus leucophaeus
TTTGAGACAGAGTCTCGCTCTGCTGCCCAGGCTGGAGTGCAGTGGCGTGATCTCGGCTCACTGCAACCTCCACCTCTGGGGTTCAAGGGATTCTCCTGCCTCAGCTCCAAAGTAGCTGGGACTGCAGGCACACACCACTATGCCCAGCTAATTTTTGTATTTTTAGTAGAGACGGGTTTGACCATGTTGGCCAGGTGTAAGGAACATGGCTGTACTTTTGCCAAGGATAGGCCAAGGTAGGATGTTTACATCCTGCATGACTCAGCAAGTCTAGAGCACAGGTGTATTGTTATCATAGCCACGTAGACATAACAAAGAGAAGGCCATCACTCGGCTCTGAGACACTATTGTCTGTAAAAGGTATAACTGCCCTGTTGACACTGTGCAGGAGCTGGTGCCGAGAGAAAGCTAGAGCTGTCCGTCTTTGCAGAAAGATGGGGGTAGCCGGGACACAGCTGGGCTTGCTCATGCCCGGAGAGAGAAAGAGTTAAGCTGCTGACCTTTAAGGTAAAGGAGAGCAGGCCACGCAGCTGTGTGTGTGGGCCGCCGGACTAAGCAAGCAAAATAAAGGAGAACAGTGTAGAGAGCTAGTGTAAGAAAACTGTTGATGAGAGCTGCTGCTAAATAAAATCGTTCACCTGCCTATGTCCCCGAAAGTGTTCTTTCTGCTCATTCACCCACTCCCTCCTCAACACGACCTTTGGCATAGTTGTGAACCTGACACCAGGCTAGTCTTGAACCCCTGACCTCAAGTGATCCGCCCACCTCAGCCTCTCAAAGTGCTGGGATTTCAGGTGTGAGCCACCACACCCGGCTCCATTCTCATACTTTTTATTTTCTTAAGGATTTATAATGATTTTTTTTGTTGTTGTTTGCTTGCTTACTCAATTTTAAATATACTTACCATTCATTCACTTCAAAACTTAGCGTCAACTTGTCTCAATCTCCTCCCAAGATATTCTGATGCCTTAGGTATCCTATTAATTTCTCCATTTTAGAGAAATCTAAATGTTTCCTATTAGGCTCCTGTCTGGATTGGTTGCCTGCTGTGCGTGATGCACAGGTGTTTCCCTGAGATCTCCCTTTGCCACTACCTGGAGGTTCTTTTTCTCTTTTTCTTGTATTTAATCTCCTCTTTCCTGTATGCCAAGGTTTCTTATTTCTTGGTTAATAACTTTGTTGAGGTTGAACACACCCTTCGATGGACTCTGAAAAATAGAGCATGAGAAACAATTGACACTTTGCATGTATGAAAATCTTTATTTTATCCTCACACTTGATAGATTGTTTGGCTGCAGATAGAATTCTATGTTGGATATTATTTTCCTTCAGAATTTTGCAGGCATTGTGCCATTGTTTTCTAGCTTCCAGTGTTGCTTCGAGAGGTCCAAAGTCATCAAAATTTCTCATGTTTTGTTTTTTATCTGTTTTTTCTCTGTAGAAACTTGATCTTTAATTACTCCCACTATGCTGAAATTTCACAATTGTGTGCCTTCTTGTGGGCCTGTTTTTATCTAGTCTCCTGAGAAGTTGTTGTGCATTTGCAATCTGGGGGCTGACCAAGAGAGTGTTAACATTCTCCTCACCTTGACTAAACTTTAGACAGGTTTCTTCTGGATTACAAGCTTCTTCTGACCTCTCTTTTCTGAGAACATTTGCTTTAGAAAATTTGGAATTATAAATTCTTTCTCTGCGCCTTCGAGATGTAAATCTTTTGAAAGGCCTCTTCATGGTTTTACAACCCATGATTTTCTTTCTCAGGGACTTGGCTGCCAAGCCTTTGAACTGTATTATAATCATCAAGGAAGCTGGGGCCCCTATCACTCATTCTCCGTGGGAGGAGAATTGTAAAACTACTTCCTGTCGTGAAGATAGAGTACAAGAAAGTTTACTTTTTCTTTGGGTGAAGCCAATTAGCATATACTGGTGGTCTGAAATCACCCACCCCAGATCTTGAAACTTCTCCCTCCCTTTGTTTCAGTGACATTGAACTCAGACTTAGTTTTGACCTTTCTTCTCTACTGGGACAGTCTTGATTGCCTTCTTTTTCTGTCTGACTCTGGTACAACTTTTGCTTTGACAGAGTTTAGGTCTTTTGGTTCTAGAAAATGTTCTTAATTCTTTGTTGGTGGTTCTCTCTTCACTATTTTCCTTATTCTTTCATGTTCATACAGGTACCTAGGCTTTTCATTATTAGTTTTATCCTGTGGCTCTGCCATTTCTGAGGGCCTTGGAATTCTCATCTAAATCTCCGAATCTGGCCAGCAGATAGGAAAAGAGAGGGAGAGTCACTCTGGAAGGTTTTTATTGACCAGGTCTAGAACCAGTATACAGCATTACATTTATACCCTATAGGGCGAACACAGTTATACTTAATCAGACCCAAATGTAAGGCAAGTTGTGAAAATGTAGTCTAGCATGTGCCCAGGAGGAGGAGAAAAAAGGACTTTGATGAACATAAAGCAGTCTCTGCTACTGTTTGCCCTGCTGGTCACTTAGGATCTGTCTCACATTCTTTCCACACATAGAACATACTACCCCGGTCCATCCCAAAGGCGGATAACCCATCTGGTCACTGCATCCCATTACAATTTGTAGATTTCTGGGAGATATGCCGTCTTCTCTATGAGGACTGGATGTGTCTACTTGTGAACTATTAACATATGAACCAGGAGGAAAAATTGTCTGCTCTCCTTGCCCCTTCAGTGATGATGGTACAGGGACAAGGAAAACTCCTATATGGAAAAGAAAAGGATGAGAGAGATACAGCAATCTCTGGCTTATGACTTCTGAAATTCTGTTAAACAAGCATTCAAAAGCCTGCCTATCCTGGAGGTGGAAGAGATTCCTTGGTTTTCCCTGATTCTTCTTTTGGAAAGGCACTGCTTTGATCACTCTTCATGGCCCTTCGATCTTTTGGGAGGTCCTTTCTTGCCTATTATCCTTTATGCTCACATCAGAAACAGACTTTGACAGTGATGCCTTTTTTTTGGGAGTGTATGTGGTGCTCATTGTCCCTTCCTTCCGAAGTGTTATATGAAGGCTTTTCCAAGCCAGGCTTTTCCAAACCACCCTCATGATTTCTTTGGCAATTCCACCAATATTTTGATAGTTTTTGATCTATTTGATTTTAGAAAGTTGTGTGCTGGTCACCAGTCACATAGATTTTTTCCTAGATGTAATTATTAAGGTTTCCCTGTTTATTTCTTCACTTTTACATCTCTATACTTAAACATGGCTCCTCTGAGTTGTGGCTTATTGGGAAGGTGGTATCTTTCTTCTGATTTCTGTTGCAAAGCTGAGTCACTTAGCAGAAAAAGCTCACTGGACTTTGTCCCTCAAAGTGTTAAAAAAATCTGTCTTACTATTTGGGTAAAGAAAAGTCAGATTTTTCAAACCCTGTAAAGTCCTTGGACTTTGAGCTTTTTCTATTCTCTTCTGTTATTGCTTGAAAAACAGGCAAATTCTTGCCTGAACTCCTGTCTTTCATGCCATACTTTGCTGAAGGCAGCGTAATAGTAGCCAATATGTGTGATTTCTCTGACACTTTCTGAACATTACCTCTAGGGCTATAGACTCAGTAAACTGTGGCCTGTCTTCAAGTTACCACAGAGGCAGTTTTACCAAATGTTTTGCCTGGCATTACAGGGATCTACAGCCTTCCAGCCTGTCTTGCTTGCTCACTTAGATGCCATCTCAACTCTGCATATTTTAGTTCAGTTTTACTATAATACCATCCTATATCGGGGTAATAGGTTCTATGTAAGTTAAAATATGAAATAGCTGTTATGATAAATTTTCAAATCATAATGGCTTAATACAGTCAAAGCTTATACCTTGCTTACCCAAAGTCTAGTGTGATATTCAGCAGACAGCCTTCTATACAGTTATTTAGGGAACAAAGTTCTTTCGGTTTTGTGGCATCAGAATTTATACTGGATCCTTTGCATCTGATTGGCTAAAAGGGGAAAATAAGATATTTACTTATAGGAAGTTTTGATGAAACACATCACTCTCATCCACATCTTAATGGCTAGAATTCAGTCACATGGTCATTCTTCATTGCAAGGGTGGCTGACGAGTGTGGTCTAGCTGTGTGACCAGAAGGAAAAGGAAACTGATTTTGGTGAACATGTAGCAGTAGCTGCCACATCTTTTGTGTTAGCCTCTTTAGAGACTAAACCTTCAGTCTCCTGCCAGGGTTGGATAAGGGCAGTTTTCTGCCTGTTCTGAGTAGAGTTGAGATTTAGGATCTAACTGGTTCTTAAATAGATCCTCAACCAATCTAACCAGTCTAGCGACTAGACCTTCAGTCTTTGCTCTACTTTCCTATTCTTCCAGAGGTATGTTTGATATTGCAATTCCGATTTTTGGGGGCTTTTGCAATGTAAATTTGTTTGTCTTGGCTTTCCACAATGCTGATTTAGGTTTTAGTTTCCTCAGGTCTGATAGATGATTTGCAAAACATCCATCTGTTTTTTAATTTCCCCAATTTTTTTGCTACTGTGCACTCTTCTGTTTTCTCTGTCATTGTGGGTTTGTGACTTACAAAAAATTCCCTGTGAAATCATTTTAGTAAGACTTTAGGAAAAAAAAGGGGTTATTACATGTGTTTAATCCAGTGTCTTTTTACCCTTGGGACTTTTCATAATTTTATTGGAATAACTTTTCATCTTTAGAGGAAATGTTTGAATATATTTTGATAGGTTAGTAGCAGCATAGATATGCATCCAATAAAAATAATGTAACTCCTTTCCAAGCGACTTAAAGGGATGTCCAATGTATTGTGTTAAAAGAAAATAGAGCTCGACAGTAGTTAGAGTGGTAAAAACAGATCTTATACAGGAATTATTGCTGTAGGAAAAAAGAGATTTTACTATAGAAATGAAATCAATTCCAAATACAGCAGGGACAAGTGGGGATTTATAGCCAAGAAGCAGGAAAATTACTAAGAGGTATTTTCTGTTAGGTAGATAGAACTTACTAAGAAGAAACATCAAGGATAAAGGGGATTCTGGCTAAAATGACTTGACAGGATTCTTCTAAAGCTGAGTGACGCAAGCCTGACAAGGATGGACACTGAAGACCAAGGCCAAAGTCTAGTTGAGAAGACAGCTTAGAGAAACCTGACTAAGATGGTTAGTCAAGGAAAGAGTGGTCAAGGAAAGAGTCTTTGTCAACTGTTAAATGACTTAATAAACATGTGTGTGTGGGTGTGTATGCACATGTGTGTGTGTTAAACATGACTATATGACTACAGGAAAGGATACACTCTAGCTGATTAACATTGGTTTTCTGGCTGGGGAAAGGAGGCATGTGCTTGGGAGGAGAAAGTAGAGTAGAGAAAGGAGGCAAGTAAAAGAAAAGCAAACTAAAGGAAGGAGTCTACAAAGATAGCATTTGTCATACCATTCCATTTATTTAAAATTTACAATATATACACATATACATATACTGTATGTCTAGAGACATGTTTGAAAGAGTGCTTAAGATACATTAATTTTGGTGTGGCAGATTAAAAATGGCCATGAATTTCTTGGCACTCCTGCTATCAAGAGGTGGGCAACTATGAACCTTTGTCTTGGACCTGGGCAAGCTCTGTGACTGCTTTCACCAACAGAATGTAGCAGAAGTGATGTTCCAGGTGTAGGCCTAAAAACAATGGCATCTTCCAGTTCCAGGTTTAGGCCTAAAAAAAATGATATCTTCCAATTTCTTCTTTTGGAACAGTGGTTCTTGGAGCCCTGAGCCACCACGTAAGAAGTCTGACAGCCCCAGGCCCTAGAAGATGAAGTGACATGTAAAGGGAGAGGCCAAAGATCTAGACATGTGAGTGAAGAAGCCACCTTTGAAAAAAATATTTCTAATGACATGCTTGAAAGGTGCTTAACACAATGCTAATTGTGTCATCTTTGGCCTAGCGTTTTAGATAATTTACTTTCTTGTTCAGACTTGCAAAAGAGGTTATGTAGTGACGTAGTTGAAAGTGTGGATACTGAAGTCAGACAACCTGGGTTCAAATACCATACCTGTCACTCATTAATCTGGGACAAGTTAACTAACCTTATGTGGCTTAATTTCCTTTTCTATGAAATGGGATAATAATAGTACCTGCCTGATGAGATTGTTACAAAGATTAAATGAACTAATTCACATAAAGAACTTACAAGAGTGCCTGATAAATGTTAACTACCATTAGCAATAATGCATCATTCAAATTATTTTCTCTAAGCCGATGGAAAAAAAGACACCAAGGATGGCAATATGGATACACACTAGCCTTCACTCTTAAATTCTTTGTTAATGACCTCTATGTATAGATTTAAGGAAGTAGAGATAAAATCTCACACATAAGGAATTTTGAGGTTTATGATATTTCTTATGTATAAAGTACCAAATTGGCACTTACAAGATAGTAAAATATAGCTTAATTCTACTGTATTTGGTAAATGTTTAGACTAAATCAGGTAGAAGCCACAGTTTTAGGAGCTGCAAGAAGAAAATTAAGTAATCCCCACAAGTTGGATAACTTGTTGAGGATTAGGATTGTGGCCAGCATTGGAAAGGGGTTAAATGTCAATGTTCTTCAAGAAATGAGAAGAACATTAGTTTCTGACATTTATGTGTCTGTAGGAAAACTATGGTGTTTAACGAGCTCTTTGGTTAGATCCCATCTCACCAAAGTTTTAACTCCATTTATTGGGAAATATTTTTCCTATGAAATGGAATGTAACACAATAAAGGTAATAAATGAGAAATGTAGAATTCCATCATTGCTTTATTTAAAATACAGGATTATCTATAGATTAGTTCCCCCAAAACTGTGCCAATGCAAGTAAACCAAGTGGAAAAGAAATTCCCCTGATGAGAGATACAGACCAATAAAACTTGCTGTGAATGTATTTTGGATTTGAATCATGCACACTGACTTTTTACTTCTATTTGAATGCATTTATTAGCTCTGCTGCAATCTTCATTCTGGCTATACTGAAATGCCCAAATTATGTGGTAATAAGATGCATATGACCCAGTTCTCAAAAATTATTAAACTCCAAATGGATCTTTCTCCATGATATTTTCATGTCAGAGGGTAAAACATGTTGTTTTATCTTCTTAAGTTTCATAAATGTGGGTCTCAGTGGGGAATGAAGGGAATATAAGAAATGAACATAATTTCCTCTTTCCTAATGTCAAATAATGTCTCAATTCTTGGTCTTCATTTCATTCAAATGGGAAGTATATTTGAGTGTCTATTCTATGTAAACCATTCTGTAGAATTTAATGGAAAATTTAAATATTCAAAAGGATTTGAAGCCTCCTTTTGGGGGCAAATTATATGTAACTATGATATAAGGCAACATGATGTAAGAGCCATATTAATTTATGTAGTGTGTATATTATGACCTAATTCTAAAAAGAGAATACCAGGAGTCAAAGAATGCAATAGAGGTAAAAATCCAGAGTATTGTGGGATCCCAGAGAATGAAAATATTATATGAATTTCACCCAGAGAAAGGTATTTTAGCTGGGTCCCGAGGATAACCAGGATTTTGATTAATAGAGAAAGGACCATGTAAACAAAAGTGTGTAAATGTCTAATACAGCCAGTCGATGGCATAGGATCTGTTTGGGCCACAATATATGGAGACAGGCAATAAAGCCCCAACTGTATTAATCTGTGGTAATTCAGATGTTTCAATACTTGGCTCTGAGTTTTTAGGTACACTGAGTGATTAGCCTAGATTAGCAGTCTCCAATTTTTCTATTTAAAAAAACTAGTTCAATAAAGTGTCTGGAGGTGTTCTAAAAAAATATGGTTCCATAAATAAAGAAGTTTTGGAAATCTTAGGCTAAAACAACCTAGACAAAAGCAGGACTTTTCAGAGCCTTTACTATGCTAGTTAGTATAATGAGTTAATCGTCCAATGTGAATTTTTGGCTATGATGTTTTAAGTGTTTTAAAAATATTGTTTAGTTTGTTCTAAATACCTGATTTTCATATTAGGTCTCTTTATTTAATACCATTTAACTCATTCTTTTTTTCTTATTTTCTTTCTTTTTTTCTTCATCTGTCCCTGTTTCTTTCCCTCTCTCTTTCCTTAATTTTTTTCTATTCCAATAAATTTTAAAATTATGATTTCAAGAACTCTGTGACCTTAAAGTCCATGCTCATTATAGAAAATGAAGTACACCTCTTTAAGAAATTGATTCTTAAAATACTGATAAAGTATTTGCCACTGTTGATCTTAGATCTTCTAATGATGGCATATGGTTATTCTTATATTCTTCTGTAAAAATAATTCCTTCTAATCAGGGGAGGATATCTTTATAGTTTTTCTCTAATGTTAACCTGGAGTGCAGCTTCTGAGTGGTGAGGAAAAAATGGGACACTTGTCTGCCAGATCAGGTGAATCTCTCTGCAGGTCAATGGGCGATATGTCTCCGTAAGGCTTGCTATCTGCATGCACTGAAATCAAGCACTTTTCTCAATGTCATTAAAGTATGTAAGAGGTAGAGCTAGAATTAGAACCCAGGAATCTCTGATTTCAAAATCACTATATTTTATTGCCTGCTGCTATGCCAAATTAGAACTACATAGAAAAATCAGCAAAGAGAGGCTACCATTCTTTATGTGTATTCTGATAACCTATAAAATCTAAGAAACATATGTTAAACTCTGATCCAGAGTTTTGAAATAATTTCTTTGTAGAGGTGGCAATTAGCATACAAACAACAGACAACCAAATAGAAAACACACAAACAGAACAGAGAAGTGAAAAAAAATGTAGCTTTTAAATATTGTAAATAAATGATATCTTTTGAGATCCAGTAATAGTGACATCGCTATGCATATGGACGAGAGGTAAAATCTCATTTTCACATTTGGATGAAATAAAAACCCTTTTGAGATTGACACATTCTGCAAAAAATTTAGGAGAATAAATTGTTTATCGATTGTGGCAAATTTAAAGACTATTGGTAGAGAACGCTATATAATTTAGAAGACATTTTAAAGAAATAAATACTGTAAAAAGATAAGTATAGAACAAGAAAGATAAAAATAAAAACGAGTAACATTCCTTGTGAGAGGAAGAGAACACATGATATAAAGTAGTGAAGCAATAAAAAGAAATCTTTAATCGGAGCACTGGGAGACATTAAATTTTCTTTTACACAAGTTCAGTGGAGACCAATCCCTCTTAAGTACATGCTCCTTAGGCTGTATTGGGACTGGAGGTGTGAATAAGGAACCAGCTAACATGTGGAATTGGTTTTTTAAAAATGTGAAAATGCTTGAGGTTGACATTTGTTAAAACGTATTCCACTAAAATGGTATAATTTTTAACAAATACACAAGAAACCAAAATGTCAAAAGATAAATCAATCTTCTCTTTTCAGATCTTTCGGAGCTGTGCTATTCTCACCCCTACAGTGACTCTTTCACTGGGAAATTAGTTACAACAAAAGGACAAGTCTCTCATTTTTTGTGGCCATAAGGGAATAAGAGAAATGCTATTTAAAATGTAAAAGTCCTTTTAAAAATGCTTTCTTTATAATAAAGACAGCACTTTAATCTGAAGAACAATTCCTTTTCACATTTGTTACTTGATATGCTGCACTGTTTCAACTGATCATCTTGATCACTTTAATTATGAAATATGGAATAAATTCCCCTTTTCTCCATTAGGCTATTTAACTTTAATTTTCTTAATGTAATGGAGTAGGAAAGGTTAAAGGTTCCCCTCCTAAAACCCAAGTAGAAAATTTCATTCATCTTCTAGGCAAGAGTGGCTGTAACAAAATACCAAGTTTCATAGCTGCTCAAGGAAATAAGTTCTAGGAGGCAGCAAAGGACCTAAGGCCCTTTGGAAAGGTTTTCCAGGAATTAAATATTTTCCATCATGACTCTTTATTTTCCTTCCCCTTCCCCTTGCCATATACTAACCCTCCAACCCGTGAGGGCACATTTTCCTTCTGGGTTTTGGGGTGACAGAACTCTACTATTTTGTCTTGAAACATACCATGCATGAAAAGGAAGATTAGTGGGAGAAGTAGATTGAAGCCAGTTGATTAGGGTGTTTAGCTGTTAACTAAATTTTCCTGTGGGAAGAGGTCATCAGGGAGTTGGTCCTACCACAGAGTCACATGTCTCTCTATCCCTAAAGCCACAATTTTTTTTAAAAAAAATAATATGTTCAATAGGGGACAAAAAGGTTTTTTGTCACTGAAGAACTTCAGAGGTTGATACAGAGCAGTTCTCAAATAACTGTGCACGGGAATCACTTGCAGGGTTTGTTAGAACAAATTGCTAAACTTCAATCCCAGAACTGCTGATTCAGTAGGAATGGGGTGTGGGAAGAGACTGCATTTCTAACAAGTTCCGAGGTAGCTCCTGCTGCTCGTCTGCGGAACACACTTTAAGAACCACCCTAGAGTTCTAGTAGGTGAGCTGCGACTCACCTGTATGCCTCAAATGAGTTTCAAATGAACTGAAACAGGAACTACCTCATTTTGAGGGGTAGCAAGGGGATCACAGGGAGGCCGGAGCCAAAGTCTGTTGCCTGCAGCTGAGATGAGCCTTGTCTGTTTATCTCTGTGTGCTATGTTAATACTATTATTTTCTGAATGTGCCATGACATGATAAAGATGGGGGTGCAATCAATTATAGAACTTTAAGGATTCCGGTGATTGATTGTATTGGGAAAAAACTCAGTAGGCACAACTTGTTGTCTTTGAAATCTGATATTTAAAATGCTGTAGTGGATCCTCCAATTATTCCCCAAACGGTGACACTTTGTAAGAAGAAGAGAAAGGAATGAGAATATTTGTTGAGCAAGTTCTTTGTGGCAGGTGCTTTGTGGCTAAGTTCTAAATAGGGTATCACGTTTAGTTCTCACCACAACCTATTGAGGTGGGTATTATTTTGTTCTTCTTCACCTAACTGGGATGTAAAATACATAGTAATTGTCTCAAGGTCACAGAACTGGTAAGTGGAACCAGAGTTAAACCCAATTATCTCTGATTTGAGTTCCAAGATCTATCACATTGTCTCAGGGATGAAATGCAAATGAAGGAGCCCTTTCCTTACGTCATCTGAAATGGAAACAGTTTCAGAAACAGTTAAGCCAAGTGGAAGTTATATGTATGTTCTCAGTGAAGAAGCAACCAAGGAAAGTCTGACTTTATTGGCTTACCGAACTCAGATACTTTAAACTTGCAGGGGACTATTTAGTTAGAAGTTTTATGCATGTGGTTACCATGTCTCTTCATGAGTGTGTGTGTGTTTCCCTTTGATGTTTAGCTGCAGTTGACACTTGTAGTGTTTCATAATTTCTGGCTATAGCGTATAGGCACTATGAAGGATGAACTGGACAGCTAAATGATTATAGGAGGATTTACTTAATAGTGGGTTTGAGGATCAGAGTTTTTGGGTATTTTCCTTTCTTCCACATCTCTTTGTGGAGACTATCCAGAGACCTTCATCTAGAAGCCCTTTCTCGTGGCCGCTGTGGTCAGCCTTCTCTTGATTTAGACTCTTCTACCATTTCATGTCTGCCACCTTGTTTTTATACCACCTTAATATCTAACTCATGAACACGCTTTACACTTAATTTGCATTTCTATTTTACGTGAACCTCAATTAATCACTTGTAACATTAAAAGTGCTCATTAATTTTTTTATTGTGACTCCCCACACTTTTATTCCATTTGCTATGTGCCCTGTTTGTAATGGGGTGCCTAAATAGAGATTTTAACCGGATAATATATTGATTACTTCAGCTTGTCTTTTTTCCTTTTAATTTAAAATAAAAAAATCACCTATAAATATATTGAATGCATATACAGATTGGTAAAAGTACTTCTATTTTACAGAGAAAGCTGAGAGATAGGCAACTGAAAATCATCATACAAATATTTTAGCAGAGTGTGACTATGAATACATATTACCCAACATTTTTTAGCCACATGTAATAGCTTTATATGTTAAAGTACCAAAAATGAATGTGTACATTAACATGACACAAAAAACAATCACTTTACAGTACATAAGAATAACATACAAACAAAATTATGGTGGGTAACCAATGTTTAAGTATTCTATCTTACTTAGAAATTATGTAGAATTACCTGTTAGCTAACTCAATTTAATATTAATTTAAGATTTTAAGTTACCTAAGATCTTAGAAATTATGTTTAAGCTGAAACATTATATCATAATTACTGTTGATATAAAGTTTGTCACAATGATTCAAATTAGTTTTACACAAATTTGTATATTTTGGAAGTTTAAATATGATGTTGGAGTCATGTTAGGAAGTTCATATTAACTAGTTTCTTCATGAAGAGACAATTTAGCTTGTCTAAAAAATAAAAGGTAAATTTCTGTTAAATTTAACTCTGATAAATTAGAGAAAAGACATAGCTCTTTTAAAAAAATCTAAACTATCAAATCCATGTAATCAAATCTTAGTAATGTGATCTTGGATTCTTAAGTATTTCTGAGCTAGCAGCTTCTATAAAAGGAATTTTTTCTTAAATGCTTAGCATATTTGACTTATTAGAAATTCAGTTTCCTTATTGTTTTGTGAATTATGGGAATATTAGAGATAGTGGTTGCTTAGACCATGTTGATAGCTATCTCTATAGACTAATTAGAATGACACTCGTTTAAGAGATATTATAATTTATATGATTAACTTTGTACTCTCTGGAGAGAGAAAAACATTTTGTATTTATATAACAAGAGGTCAAGACTTATCTCAATTACAGATACACAGACATATTAGACACAGAGGCACACAGCGAGCTCACTATCCTAAGTTGTACAACTTCAGCTATGGGTTGAAAGTGAACAGAGAAAAAAAAAAATCCCTGGTCCAGATCTCAAAGCATTTCTTATTCTTAGTGGGTATGAATTCCTAATTGATTTGTGCTCACAAGTAGACATACAAACAAGCAGACAAATATGACTAACAAATTAGATTTTCTCTTACCTTTCACCCAACTTGCATGCTTGGAATGACAGCAATCCACCTAAGAAAATGGATTGCTCTCATTGGTTTAGATAATTCACCTAGGGTTAGACTATAAACCGAATTCTCAATCATTGCTTCCGTGAATGGGGAATCTCTTTTTAGCTGTCTACATACCAGTAACAAAAACAAAACACAAAATCAGTAGAGAGGAAACAAAAATCCTAGAGAAATTATCAGCAAAGATGAGCTTCTGTTGCTCCCTGGGATTCACTGTGGAAGCCAAGAAAAGATGTGCTTGGGTTTAAATAGCCCATAGAGTATGCTTCTCTGGCAACACAGTTTCCATGGCTCTGTCAGGTCTGTCCAGTTGGTAATCCCAGTGTGTGACTTGCAACAGTGCTGGAGAGTAATTATCAAAAAGGTAAAAGTATGACATTGATAGGCATAAGATTTAAACACATGTCAAATATTGTATTTAACTCCATTAATGATGGGATCAACAAGATGTAAAGAACAAAATACATTTACATTGCTTTGAACATAAATCACTTGCATTCCTATGGAAAGAGAAACTTGCTTTACCATCTGTTTCTTTCTAAGCTAACTTCTATCTCTACAGAATCAGTTAAAGACAATCAAAGGTGCACATATGTATGGAATCTGAAAATCCCCGGAGAGTTTACTAGACCATGTCCAGCATTCCACTGAAAGGACACTTAGTAATCTTCTCTCACCCTTTTCCAATTCTATGACAATTTCTTCTGTCATTGAGAAATATTAGTGAACAAAACTGACAGAAATTCATGCCTTTGTGGAACTTGAATTTTTGTTGAGAAAAATAGACAATACACAATAAAACTAATGAATAAAGGTATAGAAGGTTTTAAGTGCTATGGAAAAAGGAAAAAAGAGAGCAGTGTAAATGGGATTGAAGTTCTGGGTTGGGGAGGGCAGGGTGGAGTATTAGCATGGTCCAGGTAAGGTCCCAGAGAAGGTGATATTTGAGCAAAGACACAAAGGAGATGAGGGAGTTAGTAAACGAATACATGGGACAAGATGTTCTGGTTGGAGAGAGTAGTTAAAACAGAGTCCCTAATATGTGACTTGTTCAAAGGACAATGAAAAGGCTAGTGTGGCTGGAATGGGGTAAGTGAGGTGGAGAGGAGGTGATGAGGTCAGGGAAGAAAAGGGCAGCCAGATTGTGTGAGGTCTTGTGGACCATTTCAATGTCTTTGCTTTTATTCTGAGTATTCAACTTTTAGGGTTTTAAGCAGAAGGGTGATATGATCTGATATATGTTTTAAAAGTATTACTCTGGATGTTGTGATGAAAATAACAGGTGGTAGGAAGGTGAAAGTAGAAGCAGATAGGCTTACTGGGAAGTTATTGTAGTAATCCAGGTGAGAGATAATGGTGGCTTAGGCCAGAATGCTAGCAGTAATGGTCATGAGAAATGCTAGATTCTGGATATACTTTAAAGGTAGAGCCCACAAGATTTTCTGATAGCTTGAAATTTCATATGAGAAAAAGAAAGTATTCAAAGATGACTATAAAATTTTGGTCTGAGTATATGGAAAGATGGAGTTGCCATCCATTGAGATGGGGGAAAGCTGTGGGTAGATAAGATGTACACATTGTGAAGGATTATAAAAATAGCCAGAGATTGTTTTTCCTTTTGTATAAATTCCCTGGCAATGTAACACTGCATCGAGAGATAGAGTCTCTTTCCTCATCCCTTGAGGATCGAGGTATCCTGGCTGACAGACTGCCAACCTCCAGATGTGTTTGAGAACTCAGCTGACCACAGACATATGAAATCTTCCAGCTGCCCAACATCCAGACAGGTGTCCGAGAGAGCTCAGCAGAGATCAGGAAAGTCAGCTTAGACCAGAAGAGCTACCCAGCTGACATACAGAATGATGACATCATGAGTTTAAGTCACCAAGTGACTTAAAACAGAAGAAATTTGTCTTCTCATGGTTTTGTTGACTAGCAGTCCAACATCAAGGTGTTGGCATGGCTATGCTCCCACTGAAGGCTCTAGGGAAGAATCCCTTCTTGCCTCTTTCTAGCTCCTGGTGGCTGCTGGCAGTCCTTGGCATTCCTTACCTTATAGCAGCTTCACTCTAGTCTCTGCCCCCATCTTCACAAAGCCGCTTTCTTTGTGTGTCTCTGTGTCTTCAGATGATCTCCTTATAAGGATACCAGTTACTGGATTCAAGGCTCTCCTTATCCAGTTTGACCTCATCTTAACATTTGCCAAGATGTACGTAATTTCCAAATAAGGTCACACTCACAGGTACTGGGAGTTAAGGACTTCAGTATTATTATTAATTTTTAGGACACAATTCTACCCATAGCAAGTGATGCTTGTTTTAAGTACGTTTTGGGGTATTTTGTTACATAACAAACTTTAACCAATAAAGGGGTGGAAAATAAGGAATTCAAATTTGGACATGTTAAACTTACATTACCTCTTTCTCTAGCCTTACATTTATGGATTTTCTTCATATTTTACTGAGAAAAGAAAAGCAATCAGAGAGTAATTTTCACCAGCCTCTTATATCCAATTTACCTTTCTGCTTGCACTGATTTTGTATACTTTGTCTTCCTGTCAGATACTGTAGGTGAACTATTCATGTTCCAATCTAAGGCCAACCTCATTCTTTATGCACCTCTTGCCTATTTAAGGACTGTACTTCAATCTTTGACCCTTTTCCTCCTCTATAATTATTTATTCCTTCTCAATTAGACATTCTCATCAGCATACAAATATGCAATTACAAATACCATGCTATTATTTCTTCCATCTTTAAAAAACTTTTCTTTATCCCCTTTCTTGCCATCAGCTATTGTCCTGTTCTTCTGCTCTGTGGTATAGCAAAATTCTTCAAAATGGGCCATCTGTTTTCTCCCTGGTTGTCTTATGAGTCCACTCCAATCATGCTTTTGCCCTCTTGACACACACATGCCACTTCACTGAAACTTCCTCAAGGTCATTGGTAACCTCTATGTCACTATTGATTATATCTCAGTTCTTATATTACTTGACTTAGCATCAGCCTTTGACATGGTTGATCTGTCTTTCTCATCCTTGAAAAACTTGCTTTACTTGGTTTCTAGGGCACCACATGACTTCCATGTTTGCTCCTTTGCTAGTTTTGCGGGGGTCCAGAACTCTTTTGGTCTGTACTGTGTAAAAGTTTAAAGTCACTTCCTGGCTGTATCAGAAAATATAATCTGCATGCAATATTTTACTTCCCCATATCTGACTGAATTTTTCCACTGTTCCTTGCCCATGTACTAGCTGATAGGACTGTGATCCCTTTATGTCTCTTCTATGCAATTAGGAAGATAGCAGTATTTAATTCAGAGGCTACTTTTGAGGATTCAATGTTGTATATACATCTAACATTCTTGGGATTGTGTCTGTATTGTATGCCCACAATAAATGTTAGCTGTTTTCTATTATCTGCAGACAAGTGGACTTCTTAATACTGAACCCAAGAATCAGGCAGATATATTACCCCAGTCATGAACAGGCTGAGTGATCACGTGACTCTCCTGTGGAAGGGACTTTTCTTCAAGCCAAAGTTGTTTTCAACTTGGGGAAATTTCCTCCCTAGAAATTACACTTGCATATGTGAGTGGGCTGTTTTGGCTGTCCCAGTAATTAGGAAGTACTTCTGTCATTTAGTGTATGAGAAGCAGGGTTTAAAGTCCTGTAATACATGAAGAATTATGCCTCTCAAAATGTTAAACATGTTCACATTAAGGAATGTTGTACTAGACCTGATACATGGTTGACAGTAATTGAGATGTCATAGTTTATGTACTCAGGCAACTATCAAAGCAGTGGCAGAAGGGAGGGTCTGGGACATGATGTGTAATCCTAATTTCATCAAATCAGTAATAAGCTAAGGTACTTCTTAGGAGGGATTGAGGAGTGTTACATTAATGGAGTTCCCTCCACATAGAAAGAGATGGGAATGGGAAATGAGATTCTCCATGTTAAAAATTGGTTGAATGTTATTTTTATATTCAAGCAAACATTTGGCTATCTTTATATTCTTGGATTATAATTTTTATAATTGCTCCACTGCTTTGTTAAATGTTGAATGTTACTATAGAGGTGTTTGAACACAGATTAATTTTCTTTTTCTTCAGTGAATGACTTGATCTCTTCCTCCCTGTGTTCCTAATATATTTCTTTGTTAGTTTTGAATTTTTGCAGTTTTACAAAGCTATATATTGAGTAGCTGAGATTACAGGTGCCCGCCACCATGCCAGGCTGATTTTTTTTTTTTTTTTTTTTGATTTTTAGTAGAGATGGAGTTTCACCATGTTGGTCAGGCTGGTCTTGAACTCCTGACTTCGTGATCCTCCTGCCTTGGCCTCCCAAAGTGCTGGGATTACAGGTGTGAGCCACTGCGCCTGGCTGATATAAATGTTTTTACATAAATTAAAGTATATAGTAACCATGATGTGACAAAAAATAAAAATGAAGTAAATGGATTGTGTTGGAGGGATCTTGTGTAACAGTGGTTCCCAGACCTGGCCGCACATCAGAATAAGTAAAATAGATTTTTTTAAAAATACAAATACATGGAAGCCCTGTTGGAAGTTCTGAGTTTGTAGGTCTGGGTGGGGTTTAGGAATCTGTATTTTCAAAAAGTATCTCAGGTTGCACACAGTGGCTTATGCCTGTAATCCCAGCACTTTGGGTGGCTGAGGCAGAAGGGTCACTTGAGCCCAGGAGTTTGAGACCAACTTGTGCAACATATTGAGACTTTGTTTCTACAAAAAATTAAAAAATTTACTGGACATGGTGACTGAGATGGAAAGGTTGCTTGAGCTCAGGAGGTCGAGGCTGCAGTAGAGCTGAGATTGTGCCACTGTACTCCAGCCTGAGTGACAGAGTGAGACCCTTTCTAAAAAAAAAAATAAATTCTCACAGATAATTCTATTGTGTTCAAAAATGCTGTATTTCATTAGCAGATGTTAGAAATGCTCCCTCCATGTAATTGCTCTTTTAGAGCACTTTTTCACTATTTCACCAGCAGCAATAGTGGAGAATGCAATGAGGATACATTCTGGGAAGAGAAACATTTTTTAGATTTGCTTATAAATTTTTTTTTGTGTGTTAAGAAGTCTGCACCATTGGTGGACTGCAAGGCAGTTAGTTGAAATTTTCCTTGTAATTCTCTATCACAGCTGTTGTCTGTGCTGTGACATAATTTCAGTTGCCAAAGAGAGAAACCCAATGTGTAGGTAGGAACAGACAAATGAGCAACAGCATTTTGGAGGAAAATATGTAAAAACTCAAAATGTGTGTGTGTGTGTTTTTTTTTCCCCAAAAAGCAATGAAATGCAGTTCTTTGAAACACATGAGATAGCATGAATAATTTTCCTCCATAGTATTTTCTAATTGGATTTGATTGATCAAGTTAGCTTTTTGGTCTGTATACTCTTCCATTATAATAAATCAAGTAAAATGTTCTAATATGAATATTTTCTTTTTATCTCTAGGAGACCATAAAAAAGGTTCACTTTATTGCAAAATGAGCCTCAAAGATAATTGTATCACTTTGTACTTTGGGTAAATTGTTCATAAAATGACTTAAAACTGCTTTTAGTGATAAATGCTTATATCCGATGATGCAAGGAAATGGGACATTGTAAGTAGAAAACAAATGGATTTATATGAAGTCTTAAAGTTTTTATTTTTTTTACATCTGTCATATTATAAAGTGGTTTACTTCTTTAAATGTTGCTTGTAGAACATATATATTGTAATTTTACTATAATGCTTTTTAAAAAGCAATTAGTTTTTTTACAGACTTGACCTTATTTCTTATAGAACATCTACAGAAATCTAATTATGCCTCATATGTTAAACGCTTTCTTTTATTTGCTTAAGCAGTAAGGAAATGTAGCTTTAAAATGTCTGTGTGACACTGGACCATTATGATAAGCATAATCTTAGAAGAAACCCCTGGAGGCAGGGGGTTATTTAATACTTTCTGGGTGACTGTTTTGTTTTTAAACTACAGTTTCTGAACCTCTGAGCATGGACTTAACACTAGACATTTAATTATAATATTTTTGACCATAAACTAAACTGAAGAATAATTATGCTCTTTCTGGTTAAGAAAACTATAATTGTAAAAATTATAACTGTTTAGGTGATTTCTTGAATTTCTATTTATTTTATCTCAAGATAAAGAAAGAGCTGTACCAGCCTACTTGTTTTGGTAGGAATAGCTTCCAAAATATTGTTGTAATTGGGAGAAATTAGAATTATATTGCCTGCATACTAAGTGTTAGATGTTAACAGCATATTTTAGCCTGGAAGGTGTTATGTATCATGGGTAACTTTATCCCACAGAGACCTGTCTGGAAAAATGTTTTCGTTTTCTAAACCTATATCTTTAAGAAAGAAAGAGTGCATTTTTCCTCTAGTGTCCTTGCCTCCTGATTCTGATGAGTATGTCAACTGCACTTAACTTGAGTCTAAAAGTCACAAAATCTGGAAACTTACTTCCTGCAGCATCTCTTTTCTCTGCCTTTGACATGTGCTCCCTCCCAAGTTCTGCTTTTGTCCATTCTCTAGAGATTAGGTAGTGGCTTTTTGTATTATGTATGGCTTTTATAGTTTCATCCTTCAGTAGGATCTCAGTCCATTCATCACCATTTTAAAATTTCCTCATCTTTCTCGAAATCTTCATTCTGATCTAATTTGCTTAAGTTGGATTACCTTCTTGTGTAATTTTCTCAGAAAGCACACTTGGTGATATGTTTTCTTTTTATATTGGTTTGTCTTGGCTCAGAAAAAAATTTATTCAGTCCTGTTTTTGATAAATTGCATCTTTAATCATTTTTATTTATTGTTTTTAGAAAAATTGAGACTTCTTAGTTTACATTTCTATTTTTTCTTCCTTTTGTTTTCATCCTTTTCATTTATTTGTTAACCTTTTTCCTCTGCATTCTGTAAGATCATTTTAAATTTACACTAACCATCACTTATTCCATGTTTCTCAGTATCAATTCTGTAATTTAAAAATTACCACTAAAGTAATATTTTATTTCTATTTATTTCCTCTTACTATTCATTTAAAAACTAACATTTACATTTTATCCTTTTATATTCCTTTCAGCCATATTTATTTTTAACTTCATTTTGTTTCCCTATTCAGCTTTTGGTTCCTTTTTCCTAGAAGTTGTGACTTTTCAATTTTTTAAAACAGTGGAATTATATTAGACATTTTCCGTCAATTCCTATATGTAATTATTATTATTATTATTATTTTTTGAGACGGAGTCTCACTCTGTCGCCCAGGCTGGAGTGCAGTGGCCGGATCTCAGCTCACTGCAAGCTCCGTGTCCCGGGTTTACGCCATTCTCCTGCCTCAGCCTC
>NW_012105365.1:1454619-1461824 GCF_000951045.1 Mandrillus leucophaeus
TTTTTTGTATTTTTTTTTTTTAGTAGAGACGGGGTTTCACCGTGTTAGCCAGGCTGGTCTCGATCTCCTGACCTCGTGATCCGCCCGTCTCGGCCTCCCAAAGTGCTGGGATTACAGGCTTGAGCCACCGCGCCCGGCCCTGTGTAATTATTTTTAAAGGTATGCTTTTTCTTTTCTTTTTAAATATGTTGTACCCCTATACTTGCTTTTCAGTGTATTTGTTTAAGCCCATCCTATTTTTTCTGCCTCTATTCTTTTTATAATAATAGAAGATGTCATTTATAGAGTATCAGCTTCAGCTTAGACACTGTAATGGATATTTCCATGCATTAATTATCAGTATTTCTATTTAATAAGGGAGGAATCTAAAGCTAAAGCTTCCTCCCTTATTAAATAGAGTGGAGAGGCTAGAATTAAAACTCATGTCCACGTGGATTGAAAGACCATGCTTTCTCCATGATCTCTGGAATGAGTGCTCTTTCCATAAAGGATATTTATAAAGAATCAGAGTGCTTGGATCACACTTAGCCAGCTTGATGCTAGTTGAATTCCATATAAATTTCCTGAAGAAACCAAGTGACGGTGCAGTTATGAGTCTAATTCCCAGTATTCAGCAGTCTTCTGTTTTTGCTGAACTGACTGAAATGTAGGGTGTTCTTTTACTACTTCTGCTTAAACAAAAATTAACACTGAGAGCCAATGCAAAACCTGTATAGTTACCGGGACTCTTTACTTGTCTCTTCTTGAAGTATTTCACTAGTGGGATTTTTATTACCCAAGAGGCAAATAACAACTTAAGGCTACCTTTTCTGTTTTTGAGTGGTTGTTTATTGCAGTTGGAATTGAGATCTGGTCTGTCTTTACAGAAATATGAACTGATGGGAACACTAAGAAGCATAACTCTGGCTGCTTCAAAATGCAATGTCCATTCCACATGGAGTGACTGCTCATTTTTTATTTAGCTTATACAGCCCCTGCATTTTCAAGTGAGTGACTGACAATGTATTTTCCTTATACCTTCTTAGGATGCACAGTTTATTGTTTCTAGTTAGCAAAGTATTCATGAGTCATAAATTGTATTCCTTAATAGGTTTGATCAGTGATATAGGTAAAGTACAGTTATGAAAAAGTTCTCCTGGTTCATGGCAATAGGTTGACTAGCAATCTAAATTTTTGGATTTGTGTTGGTTTTATCTATTTCTTTCTCATTTTGTGGTGTGTGTGTGTGTGTGTGTGTGTGTGTGTGTGTCTTTAATAGATAGAAAGGTTGTATCAGGGAATGAAAGACGGGTACTTTGTTTTGTTTTTCTTTTCTTTCCTGAGACAAGGTCTTGCTCTTGCCCAGGTGGGAGTGCAATGGCACGATCATGGCTCAACAGCTCACTGCAGCCTTGACCTTAAATTTGTCCTTTTGCTGTGTTTATTTTTCTATTACCACCACCCTAATCTATGCCCTCATTATCTTAAGAGCCATGTCACTTTATTTTATGCCTCCAGTATCTTTTCTCCTTAATCAGCCATATGTCCTAACAGCCTTCTCTCTAATCTACTATGAATCCTACCACCACTTTCTCCTCCAACACCCAACTCCTGAAGCACTTTTATATCATCCTCCTACACAGGTGACTGTGGTGGATGTGGGTTGGTTATAGCAACATGTACCAGGTGGTCTTCTTAGACCTAACTAAATATTCAGACTTACTTAGACTTAGATTATCAAAGGCTGCATTAACACCACCCTACTCAAAAGGAGTAGGAAGACACAAAGATTGCCACATGGCAGCATCAGGTCTTTCTTTTTCCTCTCTCTCTCTCTTTTTTTCCCCCAGAGACAGGATTTCACTCTGTTGCCCAGGCTGGTCTCAAACTCCTGGGCTCAAGGGATCCTCCTAGGTCAGCCTCCACAGAGGCCGGGATTACTGGCATGCACCACCATGCCCAGCTGGGGCTTTCTTTCCTGAGGGAGTTATTATAGCAGTCCAATAGCTAAGAGGCAAGAGAACTATCTGGCTTAGAAGTCTTCAGTTCTATAGGCACAGCTCTTCAATAACCCTCAGGCATAGCTTCCAAGATCCTTGCAGGGACATGCCAGTTACAAAAGTCACCTCATTTAAGGAGGTTGAAAGTATGGCATCCACATCAGTTCTTTAAAGTTAGTTTATAGTTCTTCATCATCTGGGATTATTTTTACTATAAGCAATGTTATGAGGCAATATAATTAATATTCTATCCTTATTGTATTAAAAAATTCATATTCTATCTTTGTTGGGTTATCAGGGAAAAGAAACAGCAACTCAACTGAGGATTAGCATCTCGAGCAGAAGGGGAAATAATTTTGTTAACTCTTTGTCTGCAATTCACAATTAAGTTGAAACTCCTTGATTCATTATTGAAGGCTTTTAATGCTCTGCCCTTCCTGCCTCATTTATTCAAACCTCTTTCCCAGTGAACCCCAGATAGCCTCCTCTGACTCTGTCACTTAATATACTAAGAACCTAAAAAAATACTTCCTTCGTCATATTCTGAAATTCAGTGTCTGCTGTGATTCCAGGCAAGTAGTAGCCATTTAAGACATAGCTGCAGAATAGAATATCAAAGTTATAAGGGGCATTAAAGATTGATGGCTTGATACTGTTTTGCATTAATATAAACTAAACATAGAAGAAAACAGAATACCTTTTTGACTTATTGGTGGATTGAGAGAGCACCACTGCAAAACTTTTTTTGGGTAAAAAAACTCACAGCTCAAAGTTAAAAAAACAATCACCTTCAACTGAAACATCTAGCAGTATGAATCTTACAGAAAAAGCACAATGATAGCATAAAAGTCAAAGTTGAACCATAAAATTGTTTAGGTTTCAGAAGTGCAGGAAAGACTTACTTTCCAACTTGGAGGCAGGGAGCTGTGAGGCTAAGCAGAGAACGTGGAATGTGAGGTGTTAGGAGATAGGAAACTAAGGAGGAGGTTTAGGCTGTCTGGTTGTATGACTCCTAGCAAGTTAATTAACTTTTCTGTGCCTTGGCACATGTCCATGAATATACATAGTGATATTTTCCCATTATTTACCTGAAGTAATAAAGTTAGGAATAATGAGGTGGTACTGTGAAATGTCTCAAGTTATATAGAAGAGAAATTCAACAGAAATGTAAGGTATTTTTATTTTTTCCATTGACTATCAGAGGGTAGAGCAAGAAGAAGAAGATTTACAATAAAGCGGCTTTTAATTGTGACTACATAGCCCAATTAGAACAGACATCAACAATTTTCATGAATTTGGTCAACATGAATAGGCAATTAAATTAACTTAGGCTAACCTGTATTATTTCATTCTTCAGTAGAATAATTTTGAATATAAATGATTCTTGTAATTGCTCCCCCGCTTTTTACATTTTTGTGTGAAAGAATCATGAGCAAATCCTCAGTCCCTTTTTAGGCAAAAGACTGAGCGTTTTAAAATTACATTTTGGACAAACAATACTGGACAAAACCTATTTCATAATAAAGAACAAAATAGAAAATTTCATGAGCTGCATATCTGATACTTGTGTTGCCAAGGTAAACTCCAAAACAGATGGACAAGTTGAAAGATGTGTACCCTGAACAATGCCAAACCTAAATTATATGCCAAGTTAAAGGGTGCATTTTAAATGTGTGATACATTATCATGTGTGCTTTTGAATGGAAGTAATGAACATATGGTAGGAATTGATAATCCTCCTTTCTAAAATAAATTTTTTTTTCCATAAAAGCATAGGAGAGAGTGGTACTTTATATGGTGTTTGACATTTATCAGCTACATTCTAAGGAAGTAATAAGCCAAACTTCCTTTTTGAGGAAACTTGGACTCTTACAATTCTCTCTCTTGCTCACATCAGTCTTAGTAAGTAAAAGTAATAGAGTGAACAGGAATGCTTCCCAGACTGCATTTATTCAGTCTGTGTAATTTATTACCACAGGAGGTCATCAAGGCAGTTATAACAGCTGGATTCAAAATGAGGTTGGGAGAATTTCATAACCAATAACATTTATATAGTAAAGTAAGTGACTTAAGATTTTTATGTTTTAGGTCATAAGATCATACTTCAGTTCATAAAATATTAAACCATAGAGTTAGAAAGAGCATTTTTATTGTAAAATAACCATGGAGACTTTTGATAGAGACCACTTCTGGTGGCTTGTGATAGACAAAAATGACCTAACAACAGCAAAATAGGAATGGTATTTGATGGCAAGTCCAATATTTATATAACACCACAACCAAACACAACAAGCAACATGTTCAGCAAAATTTCAACTTCTGCCTCTGTTGACAAAATAGCTGACTGAAAAAGATAAAAATTCAGTTGAACAAATTATTGATATTATGGAGACATAAAAATCTTGCCTTTTATTGATTTCTGCTTAAAAAATAGGAATTCAAGTAAACTTGCTTGGATGTTTACATATAACTTAAATGCATCCAAATAGTAACAAACTGATCTAATTTTTAATATATATATATTTTTAAATTTATTTGTGGAGTGGGAGGTATTCAGATACAGCTTTTTAGTTAGGATTGTTTCATGATCCTTCTCCTAGTTAGACCTGTAATGCAATGGTTTCTTACTCAGAGTAAGTAGATTAACCAGGAATTCAAGAATTTTAAATCCAATGCAATGCCAGTTCTCAGAACTCCTGATTTTTATAGAAGCAAAACATATTTTCTAGGCTCAGAGACTGTGGAAATTACAGTGTTGCTCTTGAAGCAGGAAAGCTTTTATCTTGACATTGACATTCAAAAGTTTTGCTTTTTAGTCATACTTTAGATATAAGAAATGTTGTGGACCAAAATTTGTAATATATAAAACTGTATAATGTATGTTAGTTTGATCTTATGATGTATACCAATAGTCTGTGATCCACACTTATGAAGGGGCAGTAGACTTGGAATAATTCTTTTTAGTTTCTTTCATGTTAAGTCTTACTCTCCATTTGGAGTATGGAGGCTATTAAGCAGAGGCATGAGGCTGATTCTTCATAATGTTTTCTACATTTGCTTTTAATGTTACCTATATTGCTTGTTTTCTGAAATCAACTCTCAAATATATAGATATATGATCTGCTGACTTGATTTAATGCTGGGCAGGAACAGAGATGATGATAGTAGAAACACAGAGCTTTAAAATTGGTTTTTGAACTTATAGAAACAGAGAGTAGAATGGTGGTTAATTTAGGCTAGGAGGAGAAGGGAGAGAAGATATTGGTCATAGGCTACAAAATTTCAGTTAGACAAGAGGAATAAATTTCAGAGATCTATTATATATCATGGTAATTATAGTTAATAACAGTATGTTATAAATGTGTCCTCTATGATCAGGAACAAGACAAGTGTGCCCATGCTTCCCACAGCCATTCGACATAGTACTGGGATTTGTAGCCAGAGCAATTAGGCAAGAGAAAAAAAAATAGAAGGCATCCACATTGGAAAGGAAGAAGTTAAATTGTCCCTGTATACAATTTATTGTACAATTTACAATTTCTATAAATAGGTAGAAATCCCCAAAGACTCCACCAAAAAACTGTTAGAACTAATAAACAAATTTAGTAAAGTTTCAGAATACAAAACCAATGTACAAAACTAGTAGCTTTTCTATACAATAATGATGAGCTATCTGAAAAAGAAATCAAGAACACAATTCCATTTACAGTAGTTACAATATAACAAAATACTTAGGATGAACAAGTTGAAAGATATGTGCATTCTAAACCAATGCATAACCTATATTTATATTCCAAGTTAAAAATACATTCTAAAAGTGCACTTGATACATTACAGTATGTGCTTTTGAGTGGAAGTAATAAACATTCAATAAGAACTGATAACTCTCCTTTTTGAAACAAAGAGTGATACTTTATATGGTGTTCAACATTTATTTGCTATAGCCACAAGGTTAAATTTAACCGAGGAAAACTATAAAACATTGATGAAAGAAATTGAAGAAGGCACAAATAAATGGAAATATATCTCATGTTCATGAATTAAAAGAATCCATACTGTTAAAATGTCCATAATTTCACAGAAATAGAAAAAACAACCCTAAAATTCATGTAGATCCACCAAAGACCACAAATATTGAAGGCAAACTTGGTGCAAAAAGAATAAAGCTGGAGGGATCAACTGTCTGACTTTAAAATATACTACAAAGCTACAGTAACCAAAACAGCATGGTACTGACATAAAAACAGACATGCAGACTGATGGAACAGAATATAGAGCCCAGAAATAAATCTATGCATTGGTCAATTTGTATTTGACTACGAACATGGAATGGAGAAAGGACAGTCTCTTCAATAAATGGTGTTGGGACAACTGAATATCAACATGCAGAAGAATGAAATTAGACTCTTATCTCACACCATAGAGAAAAATCAACCCCCAATGAATTAAGAAGTTAAATGTAAGACATGAAACTGTAAAACTACTAGAAGAAATCATAGAAGAAAAGCTCCATGACATTGGTCTGGGCAGTGATTTTTTTTGACCCCAAAAGCACAGGCAACAAAAACAAAAATAGGCAAATGGAATTAGATCAAATTAAAATGCTTCTGCACAGCAAAAGAAACAATCAACAGAGTGAAGAGACAAGCTATGAAAAGGGAGAAAATATTTGCAAATGGTACATCTGGTAAGGGGCTAATATCCAAAATATTTAAGGAATTCAAACAACTCAATAGCAAGAAAGCAAATAACCCAACTAAAAACTGGGCAAAGGACCTGGATAGACATTTCCCAAAAGAAGACATACAAATGGCCGACAAGTGTATGAAAAAATACTCAGCCTCAGTAATCATCAAGTGAAATGCATATTAAAACAACAACAATACACCACTTCACATCAGTTAGAATGGTTATTAAAAAAGAAAAAAGGTAACAAGTGTTGGTGAGGATGTGTAGAAAATGGAATCCTTGCATACTGTTGGTGAGAATGTAATTAGTACAGCCCTTATGAAAAACAGAATGGAGCTTCCTCAAAAGATTAAAAATAGAATTACAGCATGATCCAGCAATCCCACTACTGGGAATATATTTAAAGGAAATGAAATCAGTATGTCAAAGAGTTATCTACACTCCTATGTTCACTATAGCATTATTCACAGTAGACAAGGGTTGGAATCAATCTAAATGTCCATCAGTGGATGAATGGATAAAGAACATGTGGTATAT
>NW_012105365.1:1461874-1471564 GCF_000951045.1 Mandrillus leucophaeus
ACATGCAGAAGAATGAAATTAGACTCTTATCTCACACCATAGAGAAAAATCAACCCCCAATGAATTAAGAAGTTAAATGTAAGACATGAAACTGTAAAACTACTAGAAGAAATCATAGAAGAAAAGCTCCATGACATTGGTCTGGGCAGTGATTTTTTTTGACCCCAAAAGCACAGGCAACAAAAACAAAAATAGGCAAATGGAATTAGATCAAATTAAAATGCTTCTGCACAGCAAAAGAAACAATCAACAGAGTGAAGAGACAAGCTATGAAAAGGGAGAAAATATTTGCAAATGGTACATCTGGTAAGGGGCTAATATCCAAAATATTTAAGGAATTCAAACAACTCAATAGCAAGAAAGCAAATAACCCAACTAAAAACTGGGCAAAGGACCTGGATAGACATTTCCCAAAAGAAGACATACAAATGGCCGACAAGTGTATGAAAAAATACTCAGCCTCAGTAATCATCAAGTGAAATGCATATTAAAACAACAACAATACACCACTTCACATCAGTTAGAATGGTTATTAAAAAAGAAAAAAGGTAACAAGTGTTGGTGAGGATGTGTAGAAAATGGAATCCTTGCATACTGTTGGTGAGAATGTAATTAGTACAGCCCTTATGAAAAACAGAATGGAGCTTCCTCAAAAGATTAAAAATAGAATTACAGCATGATCCAGCAATCCCACTACTGGGAATATATTTAAAGGAAATGAAATCAGTATGTCAAAGAGTTATCTACACTCCTATGTTCACTATAGCATTATTCACAGTAGACAAGGGTTGGAATCAATCTAAATGTCCATCAGTGGATGAATGGATAAAGAACATGTGGTATATACACAATGGAATACTATTCAGACTTTAAAAATAAGGAAATTCTGTTATTTGTAACCACGCGGATGAACCTGGAGGACACTGTATTAAGTGAAATAAGCAAGCACTGAAAGACAAATACTGTGTGATCTCACTTACGTGTGGAATCTGAAGAAGTTGAACTCATAGAAATAGAAAGTAAAATGTCGTTACTAGGGCTGGGTAGGGGAGAGAAGCAGGTGGGGATTTGGAGTGATGTCAGTCAAAGTCTACAAAATTTCAGGTAGTTAGGAGAAATAAGCTCAAGAGATCCATTGTATAACATGGTGACTGTGCTTAATAACAATGTATTGTATTCTTGAAAATTGCTAAAAGAATAGATTTTAACTCTCTCCTTCCACAAAAAGGAAAAGTAAAGAAAAACTGAAAGCTAGCTGTCATCATATACCTTTCTCTTGCCTTAGGTGTTAATTTACTTATCGTAACAAAGATTGTAGTTTCTTTTGAGCCTTTTATAGGAACTCTTTGTACTTTTGCTCATATGTGACCAATTATTTCCATAACTGGGTAGGAAATTTGAAAATCTGACTAACTTAGTTATAATGACCAGATCTTGTGCCAAACGTTAGGCACATGAAGTTTATTGACCACATCTGCTAGATCTTTAGTGGTAATAGGTTCAGTCAATCTAATCAACAGCTTGTCATGAGCACAGGGATAGAGCAATGCTTTTAAACTGTACTGTGCATACAAATCACCTGGGAATCTTATTGAAATGCAGAGATTCTGCTTCATAGATCTAGAATGAACACGGAAACTCTGAATTTCTTTTCTTTTTCTTTTTTTGAGACAGGGTCTAGCTCTGTTGCCCAAGCTGGAGTGCAGTGGCATGATCATGGCTCACCGTAGCCTCCATCTCCCAAGCTGAAGCAATCCTCTCACGTCAGCCTTCTAAGTAGCTAGGACCACAGGCGCATTTTTGTATTTATTTTTTGTAGAGACTGGGTTTCACCATGTTGCCCAGGATAGTCTTGAATTCCTGGGCTCAAACTAGGTACCTGCCTCTGCCTCCCAAAGTGGTGGGGTTATAGGTGTGAGCCACTGTGCGTGGCCAAAACTCTGAATTTCTAACAAGTTTTCAGATGTGGGTGAAGCTTCTAGTTTGGGCTTAACATGGAATAGGAAAAAGCTAGCTAACTGTCTGACCCTTCCGTCTGACTCTCTACCTTTGCTTTTGGTCTTCTTAGTACTTTACTAAAGATTGTATATGCTGGTGTTGAGAATCCATATCCTGCAGCACTTAAATAAAGTGAAAGACTCTTACTTGTCTTAAAGCTGTCATTTTCTCTCACAAGCTATGTGAATAATAGTCTCAATCTCTTTTATTTGTCTTTGTATACATAGATCCAGAATTATGTTTGTCTCATTCTATGATTATTTTGTGAAGTAATACCAGAATTTAGAACCTTTTATAAAATAGATAAGTGAATCTATGTTTGGAAATATGGTTCACTCAAACACTCATGGTTTAATTTAGTGATAAAAAGGAATCATTTGATTTAAAATGGATATTATTGGGAATATGGGCAATATCACTGAAAGTTACTATTGAGTGGAAGTTTACAATTTCAGGGAAATGTCAATCACATCTAAACATACTTGTAAGGGACAAAAAGAAAACAACCCTGGAAAAACATTCTAACCACAAGGTGGCAGTATAATATACAGAAAAAGGAATTTTAACTATGATTTCAGTCAGATCTCTGAGGAAATGATTGTCAAAATAAATAGCATTTCCTAATGCAGTGGTATGCAGAAATACCTCAGTGAAGATTCTTATTTTTCTTATTTGTGGCATTCTCGAATAACCACACTCTAAATTGTAAGTTGTGTAAATTGGGCATTTTCTTGGGTCCTCAGTCTACATTTGCGGAGGACAACTTTAGATTTAAAAACAAATCTGTAATGTAATATTTTTATGTATTTTGGTTCAATTTAATCAAAAGTTAGGATCATATGTTACACGTAACTGTTTCCAAGATGTGAATCCTAGAAGCTTTGACGAGTTCTTAATTCCACATGATTTGTTTAAACTGCCTTTTTGTATGAAGAATGTTTATTAAAAGTTTTGAAAATGTTTTACTGTTCCATTCTTTGTGACACTACACTACTTTTTAAAAATCTTGAAAATATACCTTATTTTCTTTCAGACTTTTTATCTTAGTCATGAAGACAACTGTATTGTCTACTAAAAACCCGATGGATTGTGCTGTGATCACCCTGCCAATAGTTCATTGGAAAGCCGAGATTCGGTTTACCTAATCTGTGTCCAGTAGGAAAGTGAGATAAATATTGCAAAAGACACAAGGGTATCCAGATGAATAAGATTCACTTTTCCTTTCGGAAAAGGATTGGAAAGGTCATGCTTGGGGACGATAAGATAATTCTGCAAAGAACAAAGACTTGTAGATTAAATTATTCATCTGTTCCAGCTTTTTAAATAACTTTCCATGAGGTGAAACTATGTTCTCTACATATTCAGAACCTCAAAATGCAAGCTAGAAGCCAGCACTTTTGGCAGCCAGTTGGGGATGGGGAAAAGAAAAACATTCTGGTTGGGGTAATGGGTGAAATGTCTTCGCATTCCTCCTGTTGGCAGGATGCCTACACATCAAGCTGTTCTGGGGCTGGAAATCAGAGCGAGGATGAGGCCAAAAAAGCCAAGGAGGTACACCTGTGCAGATGTGCTCTGGGTCTGGCTCAGGTGTCCCCCATGCAAGGCAATAGGGGCTGTACTTTTGTTTGTTTTAGACTTAGCTAAGTGTAAACATATTTGGGCAGCAATATGTAAATCATATATGTCTAAATATGAGTGAGATTCCCTTAGAATCAGTGTGCAGAAATGAGTGAGTAGGGAGCAGTCTTTTTGGAATTTATGAATACCAGAGACTTCGGGTTTATGAAGTCTGTCATACTAGGATGCTCCTTCAATTACTCCAATTGAAATAACAAAACACTGTTTGAAAAAGTTCAATCTTCATCAATGTGGCAGGATGCTTATAGTGGTTAGCTAACAGAATTAATAAATAGAAGGAGGAAAAAATTTTAACATAGACTTAGTAAGTCTTCCAGGAGGTGTAATGTCACAATCAGAAGTGGTGTTGGAAGTTTACGTTGATGTGAGCTTGAAACTACTGACAAGGACAGAGCAGTACTAAAGCTACAGTGTGTTATTTTGCTGAGATGTAGTTAATGCAACAATGATGTAGTTAATGCAACACTGATATAGTTAATGCAGCAATGAAGCCAAGAAAATGTACATACAGTTACATACAAAACATAAAGATGTAAGTTCAAAACTGAATTCAATATATGAGGGATCACATGTCTGAGTAAAGCCATCATTATCATTTAGTTTACTATTACTGTCACATTCAGAAAAGGTATCTTTTCTTGGCCAAAAAAATATAATCTAGTGATGAAGTTTGTCTTGCCAAATTAAGTTGAAAAAATAACTGATACAAATTTTATGATTTTACCTTCCCGATTTGGTTAACAAGGTTAAAGCATTAATTTTAAAACCAGGCTTAATTAAACATCAAAATTATTGTGGCAACAGTCCTGTGCCTGCAAGGCTCCTATCCTTGAGGACACCTAGGTGGGGGACACACACAGCACATGATGGACAAGTGTGCTACGTTGGATCCTTATCATTTTGCCTGAGTAAATAAAATGTGTTGACAACCATGGATACTAATTTACAATTTGGAGTGGCAGCAGAAACCACTGTTCTGTTTCTAAACAATCACAAATGGACTCTTCAGCATTATAAACAGGGATTAAGGGGATTCACATTAGGCCAAAGACATTCAGGACTGAGAAAAAAGACACAATATATCCTGAGGTTTCCATCTACCTTTTCACATTCAGAAAACAGGTATCATGTCAATGGAAATGGAACGTTGTTAAGAGATCAACTAAAATTACACATAGCCTCCCTACAAAAGCAAGACAGTATTTCTGACGGAAGCAACCAGGAAAGTCAAACTCACAGATTAACACTAGGAAGTGGGGCTATGCAGGGAATAGGAGTGGACATAGCAACATGGAACACACCAAGACATTATTTTTCTAACAGTGGCTGACACGGTGGGGACATCAGTGGGAACATGTATTGGTGTTGGAAACTATATATGTATTGGTGTTGGAAATTGTATATGTAAATTTTAAACTTTGGGGGTAACTGAATTGTGTACGTATTGGTGTTGGAATGAATTGGACCCACATCTAGGGCACATCTAAGGCACATTTAGATGTGGGCCCAATTCATCCCAACACCAATACATATACAATTTAGTCACCTCCAAAGTTTAAAACTTATTTTCTTGCTAGAATTGCTCAGACAGCTTGTGATAGGCTTTGAACTGGCTAAACAAAGCATAATGACAGATGGAATTGTTATTTACTCTGATTACAGTGAGGAGGCTAACTCACCACTATATAACCAGGGAATGAGCACTTTTAGGTGGGAAGCAGATAGTAATTGCCTGGTCCAGTCAATGATATTCCACCACCTGTGCATAAGGCAAGATGAGAACTCCTATGCTGTGGGTTAGGGGTGAAGCAGCCCCTGAGTCATGCTGGGGCCAATAAGCTACTGCAGCTCTGATGAGGCCCCAGGAAGAGAAAGGTTATAGCTGTAGGCCCTGGCAATATGCAATAGATGGAAAAATCAGAGAGCAGACAATGTGAGATATAAGGACAATGGGAAAATAAGCTAGTTTCCTAGAAAAGGTGGAAAGGAAGAGGCTGCCAGGATTGTCACCATTTTCTTTCTTTATTATTATTATTATTATTATTATACTTTAAGTTCTAGGGTACATGTGTATAACCTGCAGGTTTGTTACATATGTATACTTGTGCCATGTTGCTGTGCTGCACCCATCAACTCGTCAGCACCCATCAACTCGTCATTTACATCAGGTATAACTCCCAATGCAATCCCTCCCCCCTCCCCCATCCCCATGATAGGCCCCGGTGTGTGATGTTCCCCTTCCCGAGTCCAAGTGATCTCATTGTTCAGTTCCTACCTATGAGTGAGAACATGCGGTGTTTGGTTTTCTGTTCTTGTGATAGTTTGCTAAGAATGATGGTTTCCAGCTGCATCCATGTCCCTACAAAGGACACAAACTCATCCTTTTTTATGGCTGCATAGTATTCCATGGTGTATATGTGCCACATTTTCTTAATCCAGTCTGTCACTGATGGACATTTGGGTTGATTCCAAGTCTTTGCTATTGTGAATAGTGCCGCAGTAAACATACGTGTGCATGTGTCTTTATAGCAGCATGATTTATAATCCTTTGGGTATATACCCAGTAATGGGATGGCTGGGTCATATGGTACATCTAGTTCTAGATCCTTGAGGAATCGCTATACTGTTTTCCACAATGGTTGAACTTATGGTGGGACTCATGCTTCTCTTCCTTACTTTCTTGGGAAAGAAGCAAAATATGGCATTTCTTCTCAATGAGTGATGCATAAGACATAATTAATTCCCCTGAAATAGAAATGTAATAGACAAAAATATATTTGTATAATGTTGAATAAATGATTTTTAAACTAAATGAAATTAAGCACAATTCAGAAATTCTCTGTATTTTAGATTAGAATGATTTTTAATTGTAGCTTTTAGTACTTTTTTGAAAGTATACTTTAAGTTCTAGGGCACATGTGCAAAACGTGCAGGTTTGTTACATAGGCACACATGTGCCATGTTGGTTAGCTGCACCCATCAACTTGCCATTTACATTAGATATTTCTCCTAATGCTATTCCTCTCCCAGACCCCCATGCCCCAACAGCCCGGGTGTGTGATGTTCCCCGCCCTGTGTCAATGTGTTCTCATTGTTCAATTCCCACCTATGAGTGAGAACATGCGGTGTTTGTTTTTCTGTCCTTGTGATAGTTTGCTTAGAATGATGGTTTCCAGCTTCATCCATGTCCCTGCAAAGGACATGAACTCATACTTTTTAATGGCTGTGTAGTATTCCATGGTATATATGTGCCACATTTTCTTAATCCATTCTATTATTGATGGACATTTGGGTTGGTTCCAAGTCTTTGCTATTGTGAATAGTGCCACAATAAACATACATGTGCATGTGTCTTTATAGTAGCATGATTTATAATCGTTTGTGTATATGTGCATTAATGGGATGGCTGGGTCAAATGGCATTTCTAGTTCTAGGTCCTTGAGGAATCGCCACACTGTCTTCCACAATTTTTGAACTAATTTACACTCCCACCAACAGTGTAAAAGCATTCCTATTTCTCCAAATCCTCTCCAGCATCTGTTGTTTGCTGACTTTTTAAGGACCGCCATTCTAACTGGCATGAGATAGTATCTCATTGTGGTTTTGATTTGCATTTCTCTGATGACCAGGGATGATGGATTTTTTTAAATGTGTTTGTTGGCTGCATGAACATCTTCTTTTGAGAAGTGTCTGTTCATATCCTTTGCTCACTTTTAGATAGGGTTGTTGGTTTTTTCATGTAAATTTGTTTAAGTTCTTTGTAGATTCTGGATGTTAGCCCTTTGTCAGTTGGGTAGATTGCAAAAATGTTCTCCCATTCTGTAGGTTGCCTGTTCATTCTGATGGTAGTTTCTTTTGCTGTGCAGATGCTCTTTAATTTAATTAGATCCAATTAAACTAATGGTCTATTTTGTCTATTTTGGCTTTTGTTGCCATTGCTTTTGGTGTTTTAATCATGAAGCCTTTGCCCATGCCTATGTCCTGAATAGTATTGCCTAGGTTTTCTTCTAGGGTTTTTATGGTTTTAGGTCAGACATTCAAGTCTTTAATCCATCTTGAGTTAATTTTTGCATAAGGTGTAAGGAAGGGATCCAGTTTCAGCTTTCTACATATGGCTAGCCAGTTTTCACAGCACAATTTATTAAATAGGGAATCCTTTCTCCATTGTTTGTTTTTGTCAGGTTTGTCAAAGATCATATGGTTCTAGATGTGTGGTGTTATTTCTGAGGCCTCTGTTCTGTTCCATTGGTCTATATCTCTGTTTTGGTACCAGTACCATGCTGTTTTGGTTACTGGTAGCCTTGAAGTATAGTTTGAAGTTAGCTAGTGTGATGCCTCCAGCATTGTCCTTTTTGCTTAGGATTGTCTTGGCTATGTGGACTCTGTTTTGGTTCCATATGAACTTTAAAGTAGTTTTTGCCAATTTTGTGAAGAAAGCCAGTAGTAGCTTGATAGGGATAGCATTGAATCTATAAATTACCTTGGGCAGTATGGCCATTTTCACGATATTAATTCTTCCTACCCATGAGCATGGAATGTTCTTCCATTTGTTTTTGTCCTCTTTAATTTTGCTGAGCAGTGGTTTGTAGTTCTCCTTGAAGAGGTCCTTCACGTCCCTTGTAAGTTGGATTCCTAGGTATTTTATTCCCTTTGTAGCAATTGTGAAAGGGAGTTCACTCATGATTTGGCTCTCTGTGTGTCTGTTATTGGTGTATAGGAATGTTTGTGATTTTTGTACATTGCTTTTGTATCCTGAGATTTTGCTGAAGTTGCTTATTGGCTTAAGGAAATTTTGGGCTGAGATGATGGGGTTTTCTAAATATACAGTCATGTCATCTGCAAACAGGGACAATTTGACTTTCTCTTTTCCTAATTGAATACCCTTTATTTCTTTTCTTGCCTGATTGCCCTAGCCAGAACTTCCAACACTGTTTTGAATAGGAGTGGTGAGAGAGGGCATCCCTGTCTTGTGCCAGTTTTCAAAGGGAATGCTTCCAGTTTTTGCCCATTCAATATGATATTGGCTGTGGGTTTGTCATAAATAGCTGCAATTATTTTGAGATACATTTCATCAATACCTAGTTTATTGAGAGTTTTTAGCATGAAAGGCTGTTGAATTTTGTCAAAGACCTTTCCTATATCTATTGAGATAATCATGTGGTTTTTGTCATTGGTTCTGTTTATGTGATGGATTACATTTGTTGATTTGTGTATGTTGAACCAGCCTTGCCTCCCAGGGATGAAGCTGACTTGATCGTGGTGGATAAGGTTTTTGATGTGCTGCTGGATTCAGTTTGCCAGTATTTTATTGAGGATTTTGACATTGATGTTCATCAGGGATATTGGCCTAAAATTCTCGTGTGTGTGTGTGTGTGTGTGTGTGTGTGTGTGTGTCTACCAGGCTGTGGTATCAGGCTGATGTTAGCCTCATAAAATGAGTTAGGGAGGATTCCCTCTTTTTCTGTTGGTTGAAATAGTTTCAGAAGGAGTGGTACCAGCTCCTGTTTGTACTTCTGGTAGAATTAGGCCGTGAATCCGTTTGGTCCTGGACTTTTTTTGGTTGGTAGGCTATTAATTATTGCCTCAATTTCAGAAGCTGTTATTGGTCTATTCAGAGATTCAACTTCTTCCTAGTTTAGTCCTGTGAGAGTGTATGTGTCTAGGAATTTATTCATTTCTTCTAGATTTTCTGATTTATTTGCATAGAAGTGTTTATAGCATTTTCTGATGGTAGTTCGTATTTCTGTGGGATCGGTGGTGATATCCCCTTTATTATTTTTTATTGCACCTATTTGATTCTTCTCTCTTTTATTCTTTATTAGTCTGCCTAGTGGTCTATTTTGCTGGTTTTGAAAAACAGCTCCTGGATTCATTGATTTTTTGAAGGGTATTTTTGTGTTTCTATCTACTTCAGTTCTGCTCTGATCTTAGTTATTTCTTGCCTTCTGCTAGCTTTTGAATTTGTTTGCTCTTGCTTCTCTAGTTCTTTTAATTGTGATGTTAGGGTGTTGATTTAGTTCTTTCCTGCTTTCTGTTATGGGCATTTAGTGCTAT
>NW_012105365.1:1471614-1479228 GCF_000951045.1 Mandrillus leucophaeus
TTGATCGTGGTGGATAAGGTTTTTGATGTGCTGCTGGATTCAGTTTGCCAGTATTTTATTGAGGATTTTGACATTGATGTTCATCAGGGATATTGGCCTAAAATTCTCGTGTGTGTGTGTGTGTGTGTGTGTGTGTGTGTGTGTCTACCAGGCTGTGGTATCAGGCTGATGTTAGCCTCATAAAATGAGTTAGGGAGGATTCCCTCTTTTTCTGTTGGTTGAAATAGTTTCAGAAGGAGTGGTACCAGCTCCTGTTTGTACTTCTGGTAGAATTAGGCCGTGAATCCGTTTGGTCCTGGACTTTTTTTGGTTGGTAGGCTATTAATTATTGCCTCAATTTCAGAAGCTGTTATTGGTCTATTCAGAGATTCAACTTCTTCCTAGTTTAGTCCTGTGAGAGTGTATGTGTCTAGGAATTTATTCATTTCTTCTAGATTTTCTGATTTATTTGCATAGAAGTGTTTATAGCATTTTCTGATGGTAGTTCGTATTTCTGTGGGATCGGTGGTGATATCCCCTTTATTATTTTTTATTGCACCTATTTGATTCTTCTCTCTTTTATTCTTTATTAGTCTGCCTAGTGGTCTATTTTGCTGGTTTTGAAAAACAGCTCCTGGATTCATTGATTTTTTGAAGGGTATTTTTGTGTTTCTATCTACTTCAGTTCTGCTCTGATCTTAGTTATTTCTTGCCTTCTGCTAGCTTTTGAATTTGTTTGCTCTTGCTTCTCTAGTTCTTTTAATTGTGATGTTAGGGTGTTGATTTAGTTCTTTCCTGCTTTCTGTTATGGGCATTTAGTGCTATAAATTTCCCTCTACATACTGCTTTAAATGTGTTACAGAAATTCTGCTACATTGTGTCTTTGTTCTCATTGGTTTCAAAGAACAACTATATTTCTGCCTTTATTTCGTTATTTACCCAATAGTCATTCAGGAGCAGGTTATTCAGTTTCCATGTAGTTGAGTGGTTTTGAGTGACTTTCTTTGTCCTGAGTTGTAATTTGATTACACTGTGGTCTGAGAGACAGTTTGTTGTGATTTCTGTTCTTTTACATTTGCCGAGGAGTGTTTTACTACTGATTAAGTGGTCAATTTTAGAATAAGGGCAATGTGGTGCTGAGAACAATGTATATTCTGTTGATTTGGGGTGTAGAGTTCTGTTGATGTCTATTGGGTCTGCTTGATGCAGAGCTGAATTCAAGTCCCGGATATCCTTGTTAACCTTCTGTCTTGTTGATCTGTTTAATATTGACAGAGGTGTGTTAGTCTCCCATTATTATTGTGTGGGAGTCTAAGTCTCTTTGTAGGTCTCTAGGTACTTGCTTTATGACTCTGGTGCTCCTGTATTGGGTGAATATATATTTAGGATTGTTATCTCTTCTTGCTGCATTGATCCATTTACCATTATGCAGTAACCTTTGTCTCTTTTGATCTTTGTTGGTTTAAAGTCTGTTTTATCAGAGACTAGGATTGCAACCCCTGCTTTTTTTGCTTTCCATTTGCTTCGTAGATCTTCCTCCATCCCTTTATTTTGAGCCTATGAGTGTCTTTGCACGTGAGATGGGTCTCCTGAATACAGCATACTGATGGCTCTTGACTCCTTATCCAATTTGCCAGTCTGTGTCTTTTAATTGGGGCATTTAGCCCATTTACATTTAAGGTTATTATTGTTATGTATGAATTTGATCCTGTCATTATGATGTTAGCTGGTTATTTTGCCCGTTAATTGATGCAGTTTCTTCATAGTATCAATGGTCTTTACAATTTGGCATGTTTTTGCAGTGGCTGGTACTGATTTTTCCTTTCCATGTTTAGTGCTTCCTTCAGGAGCTCTTGTAAGGCAGACCTGGTGGTGACAAAATCTCTCAGCATTTGCTTGTCTGGAAAGGATTTTATTTCTCCTTTACTTATGAAGCTTAGTTTAGCTGGATAGGAAATTCTGGGTTGAAAATTCTTTTCTTTAAGAATGTTGAATATTGGCCCCAACTCTCTTCTGGCTTGTAGGGTTTCTGCTGAGAGATCTGCTGTTAGTCTGACAGGCTTCTCTTTGTGGGTAAACCGACCTTTCTGTCTGGCTGCCCTTAACATTTTTTCCTTCATTTCAACCTTGGTGAATCTGACAATTATGTGTCTTGGGGTTGCTCTTCTCAAGGAGTGTCTTTGTGGTGTTCTCTGTATTTCCTGAATTTGAATGCTGGCCTGGCTTGTAGGTTAGGGAAGTTCTCCTGGATAATATCCTGAAGAGTGTTTTCCAACTTGGCTCCATTTTCGCCGTCACTTTCAGGTACACCAATCAAATGTAGATTTGGTCTTTTCACATAGTCCCATATTTCTTTGATGCTTTGTTCATTTCTTTTTACTCTTTTTTCTCTAAACTTGCCTCTCACTTTATTTCATTAATTTGTTCTTCAATCACTGATACCCTTTCTTCCACTTGATCAAATTGGCTATTGAAGCTTGTGCATGTGTCACAAAGTTCTTGAGTCATGGTTTTCAGCTCCATCAGGTCATTTCAGGTCTTCTCTGCACTGTTTATTCTAGTTAGCCATTCATCTAATCTTTTTTTCAGGTATTTTAGCTTCCTTGCAATGGGTTAGAACATGCGCCTTTAGCTTGGAGAAGTTTATTATTACGAACCTTCTGAAGCCTACTTCTGTCAACTCATGAAACTCATTCTCCATGCAGTTTTGTTCCCTTGCTGATGAGGAGCTACAATCCTTTGGAGGTGAAGAGGCACTCTGTTTTTTTGGAGTTTTTGGCTTTTCTGCTCTGGTTTCTCCCTGTCTTTGTGGTTTTATCTACCTTTGGTCTTTGATGTTCGTGACCTGCATATGGGGTTTTGGTGTGGATGTCTTTTTTGTTGATGTTGGTACTATTTCTTTCTGTTTATTAGTTTTCCTTCTAACAGTCAGACCCCTCAGCTGCAGGTCTGTTGGAGTTTGCTGGAGTTCCACTCCAGACCCTGTTTGCCTGGGTATCACCAGCAGAGGCTGAAGAACAGCTAATATTGCTGCCTGATCCTTCCTCTGGAAAATTCGTCCCAGAGGGGCACCCGCCTGTTTCAGTTGTCTGTTGGCCCCTACTGGGAGGTGTTTTCCAGTCAGGCTACATGGGGGTCAGGGACCTGCTTGAGGAGGCAGTCTGTCCATTCTTGGAGCTCGAATGCCCTGCTGAGAGAACCACTGCTCTCTTCAGAGCTATCAGACAGGGATGTTTAAGTCTGCAGAAGCTGTCTGCTGCCTTTTGTTCTACTATGCCCTGCCTCCAGAGGTGGAATCTATAGAGGCAGTAGGCCTTGCTGAGCTGTTTTGGGCTCCCCCTGGTTTGTGCTTCCCAGCCTCTTTCTTTACACTGTAAGCTACTCAAGCCTCAGCAATGGTGCATGTCCCTCCCCTCGCCAATCTGCAGCATTGCAGATCGATCTCAGACTGCTGTGCTAGCCGTGACCAAAGCTGTGTTGGTGTGGCACCCATGGAACCAGGCATGGGAGGGTATCTCCTGGTCTGCTGGTTGCTAAGACTGCGGGAAAAATGCAGCATTTGGTCAGGAATGTACCATTTCTCCAGGTACAGTCTGTCACAGCCTCCCTTGGCTAGTAAAAGGAAATCCTCTGACACCTTGTGCTGCCCGAGTGAGGCGACGCCCCACCCTGCTTCAGCTTGCCCTCCATGGGCGGCACCCACTGTCCAACCAGTCCCAGTGAGTTGAACCAGGTACCTCAGTTGGAAATGCAGGAATCACGCGTGTTTTGCCTCGATTTTGCTGGGAGATGTAGACCAGAGCTGTTCCTATTTGGCCATCTTGAAAGTGTGATCCAGTACTTTCTTTACTTCACCCCTCAATGAGCAGTTAAAAATATATAAGGACTGAGGGAAACAAAATTTCTATTTAAATGAAATTTTCTGACAATCTTTTAATATTTGATCAGTTTATTGAGGTTTAATTTTTATACAATAAAAAGACACCTGTTTTTTTTAAAATTTCTTATTTCCAAAGGTTATTGGGGGTACAGGTGGTATTTGGTTACATGAATAAGGTCTTTAGTGCTGATTTGTGATTTTGGTGTACCCATTACCTGAGCAGTATACACTGAACCCAATTTGTAGTCTTTTATCCCTCATTCCCCTCCCTCCCTTTTTCCTGAGTCCCCAAAGTCCATTGTATCATTCCTATGCCTGTGCATCCTCATAGCTGAACTCCCACTTAATGAGTGAGAACATATGATGTTTGATTTTCCATTCCTGAGTTACTTCACTTAGAATAATAGTCTCCAGTTCCATCCAGGTTGCTGCGAATGCCATTAATTCAACCCTTTTTATGGCTGAGTAGTATTCCATCATATATATACACACACACACACACACACACACACACATATATAGATATATACACACATATATATGGTATATGTATATGTGATGTATATATATGGATGCATATATGTATATATCACAATTTCTTTATCCACTCATCGATTTATGGGCATTTGGGCTGGTTCCATATTTTTGCAGTTGCGAATTGTGTTGCTATAAACATGTGTGTGCAAGTATCTTTTCATGCATCCTCAGGGTAGATACCCAGTAGTGGGATTAATGGGATTGCTGGATCAAATGGTAGTTCTACTTTTAGTTATTTAAGGAATCTCCACACTGTTTTCCATAGTGGTTGTACTAGTTTATATTCTCACCAGCAGTGTAGAAGTTTTCACTTTTCACTGCATCCAAGCCACCATGTATTATTTTTTGATTTCTTTATTATGACCATAAAAGATACCTGTTTTTATTGTACAGTATGGGTTTTAAGAATATATATATACACACACACACACATATATATATATCCACACATATATATACATATAAATCAGTTGCATTCCAATCAACATATAGAATATACACAAAACTCCAAAGTTTTTCTCTGCTCCCTTGCAATTATTCCTACTTAGTTTCTGTTGCAGGCAACCGCTAATCTGCCTTCTGTCACTAGTTTTACCTATTTTGGAATTTCATATGAAAAGATTGTATGAGATGTACTCTTTTGTGCTTGCTTTCTTTTGCTCAGTATGATGTTTTTGAGAATCATTCATTGTTTGCATGCATCAGTAGTTTATTCCTCTCTATTGCTGAGTAGTATTCCATTGTTTGAATGTTCATTGAATATTCATCACCAGTTTGCTTATTCTTGTTGAGGGACTTTGAAGTTTTTCCAGATTTTGGCAATTATGAGTAAAGCTGCTGTGAACATTTGTGTACAAGTCCTTTTGTGTATGTATTCTAATTTTTTTCTTGGATAAATATCTAGAAGTAGAATTTCTGGGTTACCTGGTGAGTATGTTTAATTTTGTAAAAAATTCTGGCAGTCTTTTTGTTTTTGTAAAGGGGAAACTTCTTTTGTAATTTATTTGCTTTTCATTGCACTCTTATTTTCATAATCAATTTGATTTTTTTGGGGGGGGGAACCCAAATGTGGTTGTTACATTTATTATCAATCGTACTGGCATAGAAATATAGAAATGGCATTTAAATAAGGGAAAAAGTCTCTTTTCCCCAAACTCTGTGGTTAGATGATGTGGTTAACCTGCATGGGCCTTAAATGAACTGAAACCTATAAAATTCTTAGCATAGTTCCTTGCACATAGTTCATGTTCAATGGAAGTAAGTTGTTGTAATTGTTATCTGAGTTTATTTATAAATTAGGTTGGGAGAGAATATGTGACCCAAGTGCTGTAGAAGTTAAACTGTGCTTTTACTATACTGTAATCATCTTTCCTGAAAAGCTTAGCTCACAACGGTAGTAGCTTATTTATCTGCATTATTGGCTAATCATGTGTATTCATGTACACTAAATAGATGAAAGCAAGTTCAGAGGATTAAACCACAGAAAAAGAATCCAATAATATTGCACACGGCAAAGTGCAAAAATAAAATAACAGCAGAATCACCAGGTGGAAAAGTATAATAGTCTAAAGCTGAATGGGTACTTTTCTAAAGATTTCCCAATAGCTCCTTGCCCCAGCTTTCTAAAATAATATAATTTTGTTAAAATCTACCTTTAAATTAACTAGGTCAACTTTGTTGCTTAACCCTTTAGTCTGATGAAAAAGCCATGCTGACAGCATATAGCAAATTTGATTTTTTTTGTCTTTTTAAAAAAATGCACTTATCTTTAAAACTTCTTAATCTGTGGATAGTGCTATTAAATCCAGAGGTAGAGAGGAAAAAAAAAATTTAAGTTTATAAAGAACTTGTATCTTAAAAACAAAGGGAAACACTTCCTGTAATGTGTATTTTTCTCAGAACTACACATCACTTAGTTTTGTTCTTTGGCAAACAGCCTTTGAGAGAACTTGCTGCTGATCTACAGACTTGAATGGTTGCCCAAAGTAGTGTGGGCAAGCTTTGTTTTCAGTCAAATGGAGTTATGTGGGACACCTCTAATTTTTAGCACAGCTGAAGACCTTCTGTGTAATTAGTTTTCATTTTTGATGAGAAATTAAGGTGGCATTAAACTGAGTTGGTAGAGATAGGTGTAGTGATTCTGTCCAAAATAAAACTGAATTAAGATCAAAAGGACTACAGTGGTTAACAGCCTCATTAACCAAGTGCTGATTGAAAAAGGGTTTGTTTCTGTAGTGAACTTTTTACAAAAGATTGTCAGTTGGTAAAATGCACACAGTCTCTATCCGTGTTCTTTAGTTACAAAATCTAACTACAAGTTGAAATAATTAAAGTATAGAAGGGTCCGGTCCATCAGGAACCAGGGGGTGATCTGAGATATTCATAAAGGAGAAAGCACGGGAAGATACAACCCTTAACGGAATTAATCTCCTAGGCCTGCAAATGAGAGAGGCAGGGTAGACCTTGAGCAAGTAGAAAAGGAAACAAGAGTGTGTGAGGTAATACAAAATCTGTATAAATTGTGGTGGTGGTTTTAGTGCTATTTGGGGGCCATTCACTGTCAATATATCAACCTATGTACTTCATCTCTTTGTGTTTATCAGTATAACAATCATTGCATTACCCTTTGTGCCCATTTAAAAACCAATGCTATAAAACACAGAGAAAGGGAAAAAATCAAGATGTTATAGCCTCTGAAAATCCCACTGGATGTTACTAATGTACTTCATCTTATTTCATATTTCATTCACACCCTGAGTGACAGTGACACCATCTTATTCATATGGTATTCCTAATAAAAATGCTCATGCATTCATAATGTGAATATTCTTCAGATCCTTGCTTCTCATCTTGGTTTCCATATATCCTAAGGAACATGTAGTGAACTGCCAGAAACTACAGGGTAAATCTGGGCACGTCTTCCTCAGAGCTGTCGGGGAGGGTGTAGCAGATAGTTTACAAAGAAGACCATATTAGGTTCTTCTAACTCTGTGAGGCCATACACTTTCAATGTGATTTAGTTGCTTCTCCATCAGGAGATGGAGTGTATTTTCCTATTCTTAGATTCTCGTCTGGGTTTATGGCTTACTTTGACCACTAGACTGTGGCAGAAGTCACATTTTCTGATTGTGAGCCTGGGTCTCAAGGTTTTACTGTGTCCACCCTTGGAATGACTGCTGCATCATAAGGAAGCCTGGACTAGTCTCCTTGAGAAAGAC
>NW_012105365.1:1479278-1482699 GCF_000951045.1 Mandrillus leucophaeus
GGTCCATCAGGAACCAGGGGGTGATCTGAGATATTCATAAAGGAGAAAGCACGGGAAGATACAACCCTTAACGGAATTAATCTCCTAGGCCTGCAAATGAGAGAGGCAGGGTAGACCTTGAGCAAGTAGAAAAGGAAACAAGAGTGTGTGAGGTAATACAAAATCTGTATAAATTGTGGTGGTGGTTTTAGTGCTATTTGGGGGCCATTCACTGTCAATATATCAACCTATGTACTTCATCTCTTTGTGTTTATCAGTATAACAATCATTGCATTACCCTTTGTGCCCATTTAAAAACCAATGCTATAAAACACAGAGAAAGGGAAAAAATCAAGATGTTATAGCCTCTGAAAATCCCACTGGATGTTACTAATGTACTTCATCTTATTTCATATTTCATTCACACCCTGAGTGACAGTGACACCATCTTATTCATATGGTATTCCTAATAAAAATGCTCATGCATTCATAATGTGAATATTCTTCAGATCCTTGCTTCTCATCTTGGTTTCCATATATCCTAAGGAACATGTAGTGAACTGCCAGAAACTACAGGGTAAATCTGGGCACGTCTTCCTCAGAGCTGTCGGGGAGGGTGTAGCAGATAGTTTACAAAGAAGACCATATTAGGTTCTTCTAACTCTGTGAGGCCATACACTTTCAATGTGATTTAGTTGCTTCTCCATCAGGAGATGGAGTGTATTTTCCTATTCTTAGATTCTCGTCTGGGTTTATGGCTTACTTTGACCACTAGACTGTGGCAGAAGTCACATTTTCTGATTGTGAGCCTGGGTCTCAAGGTTTTACTGTGTCCACCCTTGGAATGACTGCTGCATCATAAGGAAGCCTGGACTAGTCTCCTTGAGAAAGACCACGGAGACAGTAAAGTCCAGATGGCAGCCAGCATCAACTGCCAGGCAGGTGAGTAACGCCATCTTGGACCTTCCGTATCCAGTTAGGCTGCCAGATGACTGTAGCTGCATGAATAACCACAGCCAAACCCAGCCCCAAAAAGCTGATAAATACTCATGAGCAAAATAAAATGGTTGTTTTGAAGTCCATATATTTTGGTATGGTTTGTCACACCAAATAGAGCCACAGATAACATGGCTCTATTGTGGAGTACAAGACAATATCTGCTTAACTTTTTTAAGCAAAAGGAAATATTTCAAAGGAATAGTGACTTTACCTCCAGTTCTTCTTCAGGGTAGTTTCTATTTTATCTGCCAATGGGGTCACTGGACTGATAAAGTTTGAGATCAACTTCATTACAAGAAAAGCACCTCAACTGTAACTATTAACCAGGAACTTAAAACCTTGACCTTCCTGTTGCTCTTCTCCCCCACGATAAAAACAGTTGGGTTTTTCTAGTTTCTACTCTTAAGTTTCTCACAGTAATTTGAAAACTTACCTTTCAAACTTAAAATTTTTTCTTCCATTTATTGAAGTAGAAATAGCAGAGAAGTGCTATAACAATTGCTAACTGGTTTAATAATGAAATAACAATAGTTAATTCAAATTAATTTCAACTCAAGTGAAAAACAGTGGTTCACTTACCCTTTCACCTATACATTCATTCATGTATCTGTGCATGCAATCATCTGTTCTAATCATCCTCTTTTTACCCTTCTGGTGAGGGAGGGATTCTTGCTCTAGGGTTATGGGAATGGCTGAATGTCCAACACCCAACAGTCGACAGATGAGATCAACAGCATTTGGAATCAGTGCTGTGCCATGAGGAGGTTAATTAGCCTTCTTTAGGAGGAAAGGACACAGAGAGGGTAAGGCCCAGATGAAAGCCAGCACCAGCACCAGACAGGTAGATATACAGTATATATGCTGACAGCCTAGTGGAAAAGTTCATCACATGTGGCGGGGACTCATGGGGGTGGCACTCAGGAAAAGAGTGAGCAACCAGGGACTGTGCAAGACAAGCTTTGTAGTAACAAGAGTGTGGGGATGTTTTTTGGTTGCTACAGGAGGGTGTGATTGGCTTGTTTGAAAAGATTACTACTCAGGGATAAGCAGGAACTGAATCTGGTCCACTTGATAAGGAGGTTGTTTGGTTAGGAGATCTTATCCACAGGAGCAGAATGGGAAGGGAAATTTATGATTAGATCATCAGAGTTTCTTCCAACTTCACCGGATATCAAGACATCATCAAAATTGATAGCATTTAAATTCTCCTGTCATACATTCTACTGGCTGCTCAAAATCATGTCACATTTGAAATGCTTTCATGTTTGAACTATGTTGCTTCTATCATTTAAAAAATTATACTTAGAGTACCCGATTCCTTTATCTCCTGGTGGATGAAAAAGCATGTGTCTTCTTCACCTATTGCTAATGTATTCTAATATTGGCACTTAATTTTAAATCTTTCGCCACACTATCCAGCAATGAGTTAATACAAGCTACCGTGTGCCAGGCACTGTGCTGGAAGTCGAGGCTAGTTTAGATAAATAACATCATCTATGCATTTGAGGGTCTTCAAATTTAATAGCAAAAGCCAAACTTGTAGATAGATAACTGCTAAATGACCTGCAGTATGCATATAAATACAGGAAAAAGTCATCAGTCTTACCTCGATAAGAATACTTTCCCTAGCAGAGTACTTGTTTTCTGTGTCCTTTTATGGAATAAAGTAATAAAAAAAAATCATAGCAGAAGCTATCTTAAAAGACATTCCCTTCCTATATATACTTTTGTTCAAAGTTATATTGTATGCCCATGCTTCATGGTTAGGGGAATTTGATAACTGATTGAGACGAGTCATCATTAGTTTCTGGGGTTGGGGAATAGGGAATATAACACATGGCTGCTCAAAAAGTCCACAAAATAATTCGAATTCTACTTTAATTCTTTCTTTCTTTCTTTCTCATCTACACCTATATATCTTCTTTTCCTCCATGTCCTCTGCCTTATCTCTGTTTCTCCTTCCAAGATGTGGGAGGGATTCATAGTTCGGTAGCCATTAACAGCTTCGTCTCCACCTTCCTATATCAGACGTCCGATTTAGATCTGTCAAATGAAACTCCAAAAATATTTATAGAGTCTTTCCACTTCTCTTCACGTCTACTGCCACCACCTTAGTTGAGGCAAGTGGGGCTCTTTACCTGGGTCTCAAACTTGAGAGGGCTCTGTGTATCACAATCAATTTATTAAAGTGCACACTGGTGCTCAACACTGGCCCAGCATGATCCTTAACCCTAAATATTTAATCATATGCTTTGCATTGTTCTGTTCCCAGGGAAATGGTTCTCCACAACTCTTAACCTATATTCTTTAATCCAATCATGACCACATTAAAAAAAAAAAACTATGCAGGCTTGTGAGTTATAACTAATGTGAGAGATTTAACATATTCAAAGAGTTGTACAAGTATTACCTCAATCTAAGTTTAGAATATTCCCATAATTCC
>NW_012105365.1:1482749-1491877 GCF_000951045.1 Mandrillus leucophaeus
AAAAAAAATCATAGCAGAAGCTATCTTAAAAGACATTCCCTTCCTATATATACTTTTGTTCAAAGTTATATTGTATGCCCATGCTTCATGGTTAGGGGAATTTGATAACTGATTGAGACGAGTCATCATTAGTTTCTGGGGTTGGGGAATAGGGAATATAACACATGGCTGCTCAAAAAGTCCACAAAATAATTCGAATTCTACTTTAATTCTTTCTTTCTTTCTTTCTCATCTACACCTATATATCTTCTTTTCCTCCATGTCCTCTGCCTTATCTCTGTTTCTCCTTCCAAGATGTGGGAGGGATTCATAGTTCGGTAGCCATTAACAGCTTCGTCTCCACCTTCCTATATCAGACGTCCGATTTAGAGCTGTCAAATGAAACTCCAAAAATATTTATAGAGTCTTTCCACTTCTCTTCACGTCTACTGCCACCACCTTAGTTGAGGCAAGTGGGGCTCTTTACCTGGGTCTCAAACTTGAGAGGGCTCTGTGTATCACAATCAATTTATTAAAGTGCACACTGGTGCTCAACACTGGTCCAGCATGATCCTTAACCCTAAATATTTAATCATATGCTTTGCATTGTTCTGTTCCCAGGGAAATGGTTCTCCACAACTCTTAACCTATATTCTTTAATCCAATCATGACCACATTAAAAAAAAAAAACTATGCAGGCTTGTGAGTTATAACTAATGTGAGAGATTTAACATATTCAAAGAGTTGTACAAGTATTACCTCAATCTAAGTTTAGAATATTCCCATAATTCCCAAAAGAATTCATTTACCCATTAACAATCATTCCCTATTCTCTCTTTCCCTTCTTTCCTCCTCTCCCGGTGCCCTAGACAACCACGAATGTACTTTCTTTCTTTATAGATTTGCCTATTTTCTACATTTCATATAAATGGAATCATGTAATATGTGATCTCTTGTGACTGGCTCCTTTTGCTTAATTGCAATAGATTCTTGCACAATGCTAAATTGTTCTCCAGTAAGCCGGGTGTTCTTTTTTTCCTTTCTTTTTTTGTTTTTGAGACAGGGTCTGACCCTGTCGCCCATGCTAGAGTGTAGTAGCTGAATCATGCAGTCTTGACCTCCTGGGCTCAAGTGATCCTCCTGCCTCAGCTTCCTGAGTAGTTGGGACTACAGGCATGCACCACCATGGTTGATTAACTGTTTTTATTTTTTGTACAGACATAGTCTTGCTGTGTTGCCCAGGCTGGTCTTGAACTCCTGGGTTCAACCAGTCCTCCCACCTTGGCCTTCCACAATGCTAGGATTACAGGTGTGAGCCACCATATTTGACCTTCACATTTTTTCACTTATGAAATAGGAAGTTCTCTAAATATAAAAAGGGTATTCAAACCAAATTGAATAACCTCAAATATGACATACTCATTATATACGGATAGCTCCTTCTTATTCTTTAGATGTCATGTTAAATGTCACCTTTGAGAGACCTTCTTACACATCCTGCAGTTAAAGATGGGCCATCCCTATTATTCTACCTCTCAGCCCCTTGTTTGTTTCTTTTAGAGTTGAAATTATTTTAATTGTCAGGTGGTTTTGTTTTGGGGTGTGTGTGTGTGTGTGTGTGTGTGTGTGTGTGTGTGTGTGTATTTAATATGCCTCTCTTACTAGGGTGTAGACTTCATGAGTGAATGAACCATTTCTATCTTGTTCATCATTGTGCTAACAACATTTAGTACAGTGGATCAAAGTGAGTGCATCAATGTGAGTGCTTCATTTTGGATAAATAATGAAGGAGTTATTGAATGATTAAAGAAATGTAATAGCTGGCAGTACTTAATGGGGAATGATGATGATGAACTCAATGTGGAGATTTTAAGTGTAAGGAAGATATGAGACATCCAGGTGAACATGTCTTCCAAGCAGTTGATAAACATAGTTCATCCATACTTTTTAAAGAAATATTTTTATTTATCCAATTTTAAAAAATATTTTAAACTTTTATTCTAGACTCAGGGGTTACATGTGCAAGTTTGTTGCATGGGTGTATTTCATGTTTCTGAGTTTCTGGGTAAAACTGATCCCATCACCCAGGTACTGAGCATAGTACTCAATAGTTAGTTTTTCAGCACTGGCCCTCCCTCCCTCCCTCCCTCTCTCTCTCCCTCCGTCTCTCTCTAGTAGTCCCCAGCGTCTATTGTTGCTATCTTTATGTCCATAAGTACCCAGTGTTTAGCTCCCACTTGTAAATGAGAACATGCTGTATTTGGTTTTCTGATCCTGCATTAATTTGCTTAGGATAATGACCTCCAACTACATTCATGTTGCTGCAAAATACATTATTTTGTTCTTTTAAATGGCTGTGTAGTATTTCATGGTGTATATGTAGCACATTTAAAAAATTCAATCCACCCCACTGATGGGAACCTAGATTGAATATTCCATGCATTTGTTATTGTGAAAAGCACTGCAATGAACATATGAGTGCATGTGTTTGTTTTGGTAGAACAATTTATTTTCTTTTAGATATATAGGATCCAGTTAATAAGATCGCTGAGTTGAATGGTAGTTCTGTTTTAAGTTCTTTGAGAAATCTCCAAACTGTTTTCCACAGTGGCTGGACTAATTTACATTCCCCCTAAAATGTATAAGTATTACATTTTCTCTGTAGCCTCACCAGCATCTGTTATTTTGTGACTTATTAAAAATAGCCATTCTGACTGGTGTGAGATGGTATGTCATTGTGGTTTTGATGTGAACTTCTCTGATGATTAGTGACTTTGAGCAGTTTTTTCATGTTTGCTGGTGTGTCTTTTGTTGCGACATACTGTTCTTGTCTTTTGCCCACTTTTCAATGGGGTTGTTTTTTTGCTGGTTGAATTAAGTTCCTTATAGATTCTGAATATTAGATCTTTGTCAGATGTGTAGCTTGTGAATATTTTCTCCCATTCTGTAGGTTGTTTGTTTACTTTGTTGATATTTTCTTTTTGCTGTAGAGGAGATCTTTAGTTTAATTAGGTCCCACTTATCAATTTTTATTTTTGTTACAAATGCTTTTGAGGACTTATTCATAAATTCTTTCCCAAGAACGATGTCCAGAATTGTGTTTCCTAGGTTTTCTAGGATTTGTATAGTTTGAGGTGTTACATTTAAGTCTTTAATCCATCTTCAGTTAATGTTTGTATATGGTGAAAGATAGGAGTCCAGTTTCATTCATCTGCTGTCCTACCACCATTAATTGAATAGAGAGTCATTTTTCCTTTGCCTATTTTTGTTAAATTTGTCAAAGATCAGTTGGCTGTAGGTGTATGATTTATGACTTTATTTCGGGGTTCTCTGCTCTGTTCCATTGGTCTGTGTATTTGTTTTTGTACCAGTACCATGCTGTTTGGTTACTGTAGCCTTGTAGTATAGTTTGAAGTTGGGTAATGTTATCCCTCCAGCTTTATTTATTTATTTATTTATTTGCTTAGGCAAATACGTATTTATTTGCTTTGGCTACTTGGGCTTTTTGTTTGGTTTCATAGGAATTTTAGGATAATTTTTTCTAATTTTGTGAAAAATGATGTTGATAGTTTGATGGGAATAGCATTGAATCTGTAGAATGTTTTGGGCAGTATGGCCATTTTAAAGATAGAGATTCTTCCAACCTATGAGCATGGAATGCTTTTCCACTCATTTGTATAATCTATGATTTCTTTTAGCAGGTCATACTTACTTTTGATGAAGATATTTTAAAGTTAAATAATGCAGAAGGGCCTGTAAAAAAAGGCAATGTTTCTGATCCATTCCACCACAGTTCATCTCCCCAGAGTTAAACATTTTTTAACTGTGTTTAGTTCCTTTAGTGATTAGTGGCATTGTCTGTATTTTGTAAATTCTCTGCTATGTTAATTACTCTTCCCCAATGTATCAACTTCTGAATTATCTATTGCTGTGCTACAAAATTCTTTAGCCCATTTACCAAAACTTTCCATCTTTTCCCCCACCTCCTCCCAATATAGTTTATATCTTTTAAAAACTTCCCTCTTGAGTACATGTGTAAATTTAAATAATTTACCTAAATCTACTTTCATCAGCTATAAACTAGGGGAACCTCTTGTGTTCCCAAGTTGTAAGATACAAATGTTTGTGTGTCTAGCCTTCTTTTCATGTCGATGGCCTAGCTTCTACAATTTCTACCTTTAGTTTTACATAGCTAAGATTGATAACATTTACATTCTCCTGTCATACATTCTATGGGCTGCTCAAAATCATGTCACATTTGAATGAGTTTCATGTTTCAACTATGTTTCTTCTATCTATTTTATTATTTTCCTGGAGTACCTGATTCCTTTTTTCCCTCCGATGGACACAAAGTCATGTATCTTCTTTACCATATTGCTAATGACTTCTAGTTTTCATTCATTCTGTATACTTTTTAGAATAAATTATTTTCTTTACCTTACAGCCATGGACTTCCTGTTTTAAATTAGAGTGGTTGCATGAAACATGGCTTTGTTACACTGTATTCTAGTTTTCTGGAGTTTCAAATTTCCTTGTTTTGTTTGTTTCTCGTAAAGGCGAAAACATATTGATACAAAATTTCCACAAGAAAATAAAATTTCAGTTAGAAATGTAATAAATTTTGCAAGCATGTAAATTACTTTACACTGTGGAGGTAAAATTGTAGACCTCACAATCTGATTATGGTTTATCATTAACATTTTATTGTATAATAAGCTACATAAATATGGATAACTCTTTATGACTTGCATGGTTCCGGACTAATCAAGCAGTGTGTCTCTAATCCTGGTGCTTATTATGTTATAATCAAAAGACAGTCTGGCTAACATGGTGAAACACCATCTCTACTAAAAATACAAAAATTAACCGGGTGTGATGGCTCCCGCCTATAATCCCAGCTACTTGGGAGGCTGAGGCAGGCGAATCACTTGAACCTGGGAGGCGGAGGTTGCAGTGAGCCGAGATTGCGCCACTGCACTCCATCCTGGGTGACAGAGTGAGATTCCATCTCAAGAAAAAAGAAAAAAAAAAAAAAGAAAAGGAAAGAAAAAGAAAAAGATGAGCAGAGAATCTTGACAAAATTTCTGCTAGCATCAAAGCTGTAGTTGAGAGAGTAACCACATAACTGACTTTAATTTGCTGGTTTCTGCTGAGATATGAGTAAGGGGTATAGATGATGGCCTAGCCCTTATCATTTTAAAATACATGAAAATGTTTTGATAATAAAAATCTGGTTGTTGAGATGGTGTAAATAAGAGTTAAGTTCTACAAATTACAATATTGTTCGGTATTTTTATGCTCTTAGAGGCAAAGAATGAATAACTAGATATCCCAGAAATAAACCATTATTTTGGAGTCTGCCTCATTTTGGCAAATAGTATTTAGTGATATAAAAATAAATTTATGAAACATACATTCACACACACAAGTATGTATATAAAAGGCCTGTTTGGCACTGGGACCAAACTGACATAAGGCACAGTAATTGTGCCAGTGTGACAGTCCATCTCACATTAATGTGCTCCATTATGTGATGATTAAACTTTTCCATTTATCTAGCTTGCCATAACATTTGCATTCCAAGCAGAAATGAGGGCTACAAATTATGCTTAGCCAAGGGGAAAAGCTTACACTGAAATAGTTATGACAACTTACATTATACAGTGTATATAGAAAGTTTGCAAAGTGCTTTTCACACAGATTTGCTTATCTATTTTCCATAACAACCCTGAAAAATGTGTGATGCTGTATTAGCTCCACTTTATTGCTGATAAAACCAAGGATCAAAAAAGTTGATTTTTAAGGGAACTGCTGATAAGGGGCAGATCAGGAGGATTTAAACCCAGGAAATAAGGCTTTTGGTCTCTTGACTAATAGACAAAATTTTATCACCTGTTAATGTTTATTATCAGACAATATCAGCATAGTAAAGGAAAGGCTGGATATTTATGGGCATCCAAATTACTCATACAAGATGCTATTCATACCCCACTACCCCTTCTAAAAGTCAAAGTGTAGAAAGGACAGAAGACTTGAATTTCAATACTGGCTACTCCTAAGGAAGTATATAATTAAGGAGAATATTACTGTGTGTGTCCAGCAATCATACAATATGATCCAGGTTAATTCTGGTAAAATTAATATCCAGAAAAGCTTTGAGATCGGAAAGAAGTTATACAATTATTAGTACGTATTCTCACTGGTTTCCCTCAGTGGTGGTTCTTACGTGTTAATTGGATGAATTATTTATTCACTGTGTATTTTTGAGCAACTACCATGGGCTAGCATGATTCAGGATATAAAGAGGGAAAAGTGACAGTAACATAATGATTGCAGATTGTGGGAAATATTATCAAGGAAATAAGAAGAGAAAGGCAAAGTGCTTTTATTTATTTTTTAAAAATTTTATTTTTAATTTTTGTGGGTGTATAGTAGGTATATACTTTATGGGTTATGTGAGATATTTTGATGCAGGCGTACAGCGTGTAATAATCATATCAGGGTAAATAGGGTATCCATCACCTCATATATATATCCTTTGTGTTTCAGACAATCCAGTTATGCTCTTTTAGCTATTTTAAAATGTACAATTAATTTTTTTTTTTACCATAGTCACCCTGTTGTGCTAGCAAACACTAGGTCTTATTTATTCTTTCTCTTTTTTTTTTAACCCATTAACCATCCCGCTTTCTACTCCCCACCCAACTACTCTTTCCAGTCCCTGATAACCATCCTTCTACTCTCTATCTCCATGAGTTCAATTGTTTTAATTTTTAGCTCCCACAGATAAGTAACAACATGCAATATTTGTTTTTTTTGTGCCTGGCTTATTTCACTTAACATGATGACCTTCAGTTCTATCCATATTATTGCAAATTACAGGATCTCATTTTTTTATTTTTTATTTTAAGGCTGAATAGAACTCCATTGTGTATATGTATCACATTTTCCTTATCTATTCGTCTGTTAATGGACACTTAGGGTTGCTTCCAAGTCTTGGCTATTGTGAGTGGTGCTGCAATAAACACGGAAGGGCAGATATCTCTTTGATATACTGATTTCCTTTATTTTTGATATATACCTGGGCGTAGGATTGCTGGATCATGTGGTAAGTCTACTTTTAGTTTTTTGAGAAACCCCCAAACTGTTCTCCATAGTGGCTGTACTAATATAAACATTCCCACCAACTGTATATAAGGGTTCCCTTTTCTCCACATCGTTGCTAGCATTTGTTATCGCCTGTCTTTTGGCTATAAGCCATTTTAACTGGGATGAGAAAAAATTATCTCATTGTAATTTTAATTTGCATTACTTTGATGATCAATAATGTTGAGCACCTATCCATATACCTGTTAGCCATTTGTATGTCTTCTTTTGAAAATGTCTATTGAGATCTTTTGCCCATTTAAAAATACGATTATTAAATTATTTCCTATAGAGTTGTTTGAGCTCCTTATGTATTCTGGTTATTTAATCCTTTGTCAGATAGGTAGCTTGCAAATACTTTCTCCCAGTCTGTGGGTTGTCTCTTCACTTTGTTGATTGTTTCCTTTGCTGTGCAGAAGCTAGTTAATTTGTTGTGATCCCATTTTCCCAGTTTTGCTTTGGTTGCCTGTGCCTGTGGTGTATTGATCACAGTCTTTACCCAGTTCAATGTCCTGGGTAGTTTCCCCAATGTTTTCTTTTAGTAGTTTCATAGTTTGATGTCTTAGATTTAAATCTTAAATTTATTTTGACTTGATTTTTGTATACAGTAAGAGATGGGTGTCTAGTTTCATCATTTTGCTTATGGATATTCAGTTTTTGCAGCTGTGCAGCACCATTTATTGAAGAGACTGTCTTTTCCCCAATGGATGTTCTTGGAACCTTTGTCAAAAATGAGTTCACTGTAGATGAATGAATGTATTTCTGGGTTTTCTTTTCAGTTTCACTGGTCTATGTTTCTGTTTTTATGCCTGCACCATGCTGTTTTGGTTACTATAGCTCTGCAGTATAATTTGAAGTCAGGTAATGTGATTTCTCCAGTTTTATTATTTTTGCTTAGGATAGTTTTGGCTATTCTGGGTCTTTTGAGGTTCTATATACATTTTTGGATTCTTTTTTCTCTTTTTTTAAACTTTTAAGTTCAGGGGCACAATTCTAGGTTTGTTACATAGGTAAACTTGTGTCTTGGAGGTTTGTTGTACAGATTATTTTATTACCCAGATATTAAGCCTAGTATCCCTGATATGATTTGGCTCCTGTGTCCCCATTCAAATCTTGAATTATAGGTCCCATAATTCCCATGTGTCATGGAAGGGACCCAGTGGGAAGTAATTGAATCATGGGGGCAGTTACTCCCAGGCAGTTTCATGATAGTGAGTTAGTTCTCATGAGATCTGATGGTTTTATAAAGGGTAGTTCCCCTGCACACACACTCTTGCCTGCTACCATGTAAGATGTGACTTTGCTCCTGCTTTGCTTTCTGCTGTGATTGTGAGGCCTCTCCAGCCATGTGGAACTGTGAGTCCATTAAACCTCTTTTTCCTTATAAATTACCCAGTCTTGGCTATTTCTTCAGAGCAGTATAAAAATGGACTAATACAACCCATTAGTTATTTTTTCTGATCCTCTTCCTTCTCCCACTGTTCACCTCCAAAAGGCCCCAGTGTGTGTTGTTCCCCTCTATGTGTCCATGTGTTCTCATCGTTTAGCTCCCACTTATAAGTGAGAACATGCAGTATTTGGATTTCTGTTCCTGCGTCAGTTTGCTAAGGATAATGCTCTCCAGCTCCATCCATGTTCCTGCAGAGGACATGATCTTGTTCTTTATTTTATGGCTACATAGTATTCCATAATGTATATGTATCATATTTTCTTTATCCAGTCTATCACTGATGGGCACGTAGGTTGATTCCATGTCTTTGCTATTGTTAATAGTGCTGCAATGAACACATATGCATGTGTCTTTATAGTAGAATAATTTATTTTCCTTTGGGTATATACTCAGTAATGGGATTGCTGGGTTGAATGGTGTTTCTGTCTTTAGGTCATTGAGGAATCACCCCACTTTCTTCCACGATGGGGAAACTAATTTACACTCCCAGTAACAGTGTATGAGCATTCCTTTTTCTCCACAATGTTGCCAGCATCTTTTTTTTTTTTTTTTT
>NW_012105365.1:1491927-1496064 GCF_000951045.1 Mandrillus leucophaeus
TTTTTTTTTTTTTTTGACTGTTTAATAATAGCCATTCTGACTGGTGTGAGATGCTATCTCATTGTGGTTTTGATTTGCATTTCTCTAACCATCACTGATGTTGACCTTTTTTTATATGATTATTGGCTGCATGTATGTCTTCTTTTGAAAAGTATCTGTTCATTTTCTGTATCTGTTCTGTCCTTTGCCCACTTTTTATTATTTGTTTGTTTTTCTTGTAAATTTGTTTAATTTCCTTATAAATGCTGAATATTAGACCTTTGTTGAATACAGTTTTCAAAAAAATTTCTCCCATTTTGTAGGTTGTCTTTTTACTCTGTTGATAGTTTCTTTTGCTGTACAGAAGCTCTTTTGTTTAATTAGATCCCATTTGCCAATTTTTACTTTTGTTGTAATTGCTTTTGATATTTTCATCATGATATCTTTGCGCATGCCTATATTCTAAATGATATTGCCTAGGTTGTCTTCTAGGGTTTTTATAGTTTTGGGCTTTATATTAAGTCTTTAATCCATTTGTATTTAATTTTTGTATATAAGGTAAGCAAGGGGTCCAGTTTCAATCTTTTGCATATGTCTAGCTAGTTATCCCAGCACCATTTATTGAATAGGGAATCCCTTTCCCATACTTGTTTTTGTCAGGTTCATAGAATATCAGATTGTTGTAGATGTGCAGTATTATTTCTGGGATCTCTATTTTGTTCCATTGGTCTATATTTCTCTTTTTGTACCAGTACCCTGCTGTTTTGGTTACTGTAGCCTTGTAGTTTGAAGTCAGACAACGTGATACATCCAGCTTTGTTCTTTTCGCTTAGGATTGCCATGGCTACATGGGCTGTTTTTTTTTTTTTCTTTTTTTGGTTCTATAAGAATTTTTAAATAGTTTTCCTTAGTTCCATGAATGATGTCAATGCTAGTTTAATAGGAATAGCATTGAATGTATAATTTGCTTTGGGCAATATGGCCATTTTTACAATATTGATCTTTTTCTTTCATGAGCATGGAATGTTTTTCCATTTGTTTGTGTCATCTTTGATTTCTTTGAGCAGTGATTTGTAGTTCTTGTAGAGATCTTTCACTTCCCTAGTTAGCTGTATTCCCAGATATTTTATTCTTTTTTGTGGCAATTATGAATGGGAGTTTGTTTCTGATTTAGCTCTTGGCTTGGTCAATTGTTGATGTATAGAAATGATAGTGATTTTTTGCACATCCATTTTGTATCCTGAGATTTTCCTGAAGTTGTTTATCAGCTCAAGAAGCTTTTGGACTGAGACTATGAGGTTTTCTAGATATAGGATCATGTCATCTGCAAACAGAGATAGGTAGACTTCCTTTCTTCCTATTCTGATGCTTTTTTGCTTTCTCTTGCCTGATTGCCCCAGCCAGAAATTCCAACACTCTGTTGACTAGGAGTGATGAGAAAGGGTGTTTTTGTCTTGTGCCAATTTTCAAGGGGAAAACTTCCAGCCTTTGCCCATTCAGTATGATGTTGGCTGCTGGTTTGTCATATATGGCTCTTATTATTTTGAGGTACGTACATTCCTTCAATACTTAGGTTATTGAGGGGTTTTTGTTTTTAACATGAATGGATGTTGAATTTTATCAAAAGCCTTTTCTGCATCTATTAAGATAATCGTGGTTTTGTCTTTAGTCACATTTATTGATTTGTGTATGTTTAACCAATCTTGCATCCTGTGGATGAAGCCCACTTGATCATGATGGTTAAGTTTTTTGACATGCTGCTGGATTTCGTGTGCCAGTATTTTGTTGAGAATTTTTGCATTGATGTTCGTCGGGGATATTGGCCTGACTTTTTTTTAAATTTGTATCTCTGCCAGGTTTTGGTATCAGGCCTCATAGAATGAGTTAGGGAGGAGTCCTTCCTCTTAAATTTTTTGGAACAGTTTTAGTAGGGATGGTACCATATCTTCTTTGTATATCTGGTAGAATTCAGCTGTGAATCCATCTGGTTCTGGGTTTTTTTTTTTTTTTGGTTGGTAGGCTATTTATCACTGCCTCAATTTCAGAACTCGTTATCAGTCTGTTCAGGGATTTAATTTCTTGCTGGTTTAGTCTTGGGAGGGTGTATGTGTCCCAAAATTTATCCATTCCTTCTAGATTTTCTAGTTTATGTGCACAGAGATTGTTCATAATATTCTCTGATGGTTGCTTGTATTTCTGTGGAGTAAATGGTAGTATCCCCCTTATAATTTCTGATTGTGTTTATTTGAATCTTCTCTCTTTTCTTCTTTATTAGTCTAGATAGAGGTCTATCTATTTTATTAATTTTTTCAAAAAACCAGCTCCTGGATTTATTGATCTTTTGAATTTTTTTTTGTGTCTCTATCTCCTTAAATTCAGCTATGATTTTTGTTATTTCTTGTCTTCTGCTACCTTTGGGATTTGTTTGCTTTTGGTTCAGTAATTCTTTTAGTTGTGATGTTAGGTTGTTAACTTGAGATCTTTCTTTTTCATGTGGGCATTTGCTGCTATAAATTTCTCTCTTAACACTGCCTTAGCTGCGTTCCAGGGATTCTGGTATATTGTATTGTTTTTCTCATTAGTTTAAAAACACTTTTTGATCTCCTGCCTTAATTCCTTTATTTACCCAAAAGTCATTCAGGAACAGGTTATTCCATTTATTTATTTATTTTTTTTCTTGAGACAGGGTCTTGACCTGTTGCCCAGGCTGGAGTGCAGTGGTGAGATCTTGGCTCACTGCAGCCTCCACCTCCTGGATTCAAGCAATTCTACTACCTCAGCCTCCCAAGTAGTTGGGATTACAGGTGTGCACTGCCACACTCAGCTAAGGTTATTCAATTTCCATGTAATTGTATGATTTTGAATGAATTTCATAGTTTTGATTTCTATTTTGATTGTGCTATGGTCTGAGAGAATGCCATGATTTCAGCTCATTTGCATTTGCTGAGGAGTGTTTTACTTCCGATTATGTGATCAATTTTAGAGTATGTGCCATGTGGCAATGAAAAGAATGTATATTCTGATGATTTTAGATGGAGTTTTCTGTATATATCTATGAGGTCCATTTGATCCAGTGGTGAGTTCAAGTCCTGAATATCTTTGTTAATTTTCTGTCTTGATTATCTAATATTTCAGTGGGGTGTTAATGTTTCCCACTATTATTGTGTGGGAGTCTAAGTCTCTTTGGAGGTCTCTGAGAAGTGGCTTTATGAATCAGAGTGTTACTGTGTTGGGTGCATATATATTTAGGATAGTTAGATCTTCTTGTTGAATTGAACCCTTTGCCATTATGTAATGCCCTATATTGTCTTTTATGATCTTTGCTGGTTTAAAGTCTGTTTTGTCAGAAACTAGGATTGCAACCCTTGCTTCTTTCTATATTCTATTTGCTTGGATTTTCTCCATCCCTTTATTTTGAGCCTATGTGTGTCATTGCATGTGAGATGAGTCTCTTGAAGACAGCATACCCATGATTCTTGGTTCTTTATCTAGCTTACCCCCTGTGTCTTTTAATTGAGGCATTTAGCCCATTAACACTTAAGGTTACTATTGATATGTGTGGATTTCATCCTGTCATTATGGTATTGGTTGTTTTGCAGACTTGTTTGTTTGGCTGCTTTTTCATGTCACTGGTTGTATACTTCAGTATGTTTTTGTAGTAGCTAGTATTGGTCTTTCCTTTACCTATTTAGTGCTTTCTTCAGGAGCCTTGTAAAGTAGGTGTGATGGTAACAAACTCCCTCTGCATTTGCTTCTCTGAAAATGATCTTATTTCTCCTTTGCTTATGAAGTTTAGTTTGTCTGGACATGAAATTCTAGGTTGGAATTTCTTTTCTTTAAGAATATTGAATATTGGCCTCCAATCTTTTCTTCTTTGTAGAGTTTCTACTGAGAGTTCTGCTGTTAGTCTGATGGGTTTCCCTTTGTAGCTGACTTGACCTTTCTCTCTGGCTGCCCTTAAGATTTTTTCCTTCATTTCAACTTTGGTGAATCTGGCAATTATGTGTCTTGGAGTGCTCTTCTTGAGGAGTATCTTTGTGGCATTCTCTGTATTTCCTGAATTTGAATGTTGGCCTGCCCTACTAGGTTGGGGAAGTTCTCCTGGATGATATCCTGAAGAGTGTTTTCCAACTTGGTTCCATTTTCCCCCTCACTTTC
>NW_012105365.1:1497799-1514470 GCF_000951045.1 Mandrillus leucophaeus
GTCCTCCTTTATTTCTCGAAACAGTTTGAGTATGATTGGTATTAACTCTTCCTTAAATGTTTGGTAGAATTCAGCAGTGAAGCCATTGGGTCTTGGGCTTTTCTTTGCTGGGAGATTTTTAAATTACAGTTTCAATCTGGTTACTTGTTACTGGTCTGTTTAGGTTTTGGATTTCTTCTGGTTCAATCTTGGTAGGTTGTATGTGCCTAGAAATTTATCCATTTCTTCTAGATTTTCCAATTTATTGGCATATCATTGCTCATAGTAGCTACTAATAAGCCTTTGAATTTCTGCCATATCAGTTGTAATGTTTCCTTTTTCATCTGATTTTATTTATTTGGGTCTTCTCTCTTTTTTAATTAGCCTGGCTAAAGGTCTGACCATTTTGTTTATCATTTCACAAAACCAACTTTTTGTTTCATTGATTTTTTTTTGTATTTTTTTAAATTTTAATTTCATTTATTTTTGCTTTGATCTTTATTATTTCTTTTTTCCCACAAATTTTGGGTTTGGCTTGTTCTTGCTTTTCTAGTTCTTTAAGATGCCTCAGTAGGTTGTTTATTTGAAGTTTTTCCTTCTCTTTTGATGTAGGCACTTACAGCTATAAAATTCCCTCTTGGTACTATGTTTGCTGTATCTCATGGGTTTTCATATGTTGTCTTGCTATTATCATTTATTTCAAGAAAATTATCAGTTTTCCTCTTAATTTTTTAATTACTCACTTGTCATTTAGGAACATATTGTTTAATTTCCACTTGTTTGTATATTTCCAAAACTCCTCTTGTTATTGATTTCTAGTTTTATTCCATTATGGTCAGAGAATATGCTCATCATTTAAATTCTTTGAAGGTTTTAAAACTTGTTTTGTGACCTAACATATGGTCTATCCTTGAGAATGATCCATGTGCTAAGGAAAAGACTGTGTATTCTGGAGTCAATGGGTGTAATACTCTGTAAATACCTACTTGGTCCATTTGGTCTATAGTGCAGATTAAGTCCAATGTTTCTTTGTTGATTTTCTGTCTGAAAGATCTGTCCAATGCTGAAAGTGGGGTGTTAGTGTCTCCAGGCATTATGGTATTGAGGTCTATCTCTCTCCTTAACTCTAATAATATTTTCTTTATATGTCTGGGTGCTCCAGTGTTGGGTGCTTATATATTTACAGTTGTTACATCCTCTTGCTGAATTGACCCCTTATCATTATATAGTGGTTTTGTCTCTTTTTATAGTTTTTATCTTGAAATCTGTGTTGTCTCATATAACAACTTCTTCTGTTTTGTGATTTCCATTGGCATGGGATATCTTTTTCTATTCCTTTATTTTCAGTCTACATGTATCCTGATAGGGGAAGTGTGTTTCTTGTAGGCAACAGATCATTGGGTCTTTTTTTTTTTTGTAATGAATCCACTCAGCCACTCTGTGTTTTTGATTGGAGAGTTTAGTCTGTTCACATTCTATGTTATTATTGATAAGTAAGGACTTACTCCTGCCATTTTGTTATTTGTTTTCTGATTGTTTCGTGGTCTTCTTTTTCTTCTTTCCTTTCTGTCTTTCTTTTGGTAAGGGTGATTTTCTCTGGTGGTATGATTTAATTTCTTGCTTTTTTGTGTGTATCTGTTGTATGTTTTTTGATTCATGGTTACTATAAGGCTTGTAAATACTATCTTATAAGCAACTGTTTTAAGCTGATACCAAAACTTTTTGTATAGACAAGCAAAAGAAAGGAACAAACAGAAAAAAGCTAATAAAAACTCTACCTTAACTTTGTCTCCCCACTCATTAATTTTTTGTTTCTGTTCATATCTTATTGTACTGTTTATGTCTTGAAAAGTTGTTGTAGTTATTATTTTTGGTTGGTTCATCTTTGAATCTACTTAAGTGTAGTTTACACACTACAGATATGGTGTTATGATATTCCACATTTCTGTGTACTTAGTATTACCAGTGGGTTTTTTACCTTCAGATGATTTCTTATTGCTCATCAACATCCTTTTCTTTCTGATTGAAGTACTCCCTTTAGCACTTCTTGTAGGACTGGTTTGGTGTTGATGAAATCCCTCAGCTTTTGTTTGTCTGGGAAAGTCTTTATTTCTCCTTCATGTTTGAAGGATATTTTCACTGGAGATACTATTCTAGTATAAAAATCCTTTTCCTTCAGGTCTTTATATATGTCATGCCACTTTCTCCTGGCCTGTAAGGTTTTCACTGAGAAGTCTGTTGCCAGACATATGAGAGCTCTGTTGTATTTTATTTGTTTATTTCCTCTTGCTGCTTTTAGAATTCTTTCTTTATCTTTGACCATTGAGAATTTAATTATTAAGGGCCAGGCATGGTAGCTCACATCTGTAATCCCAGCACTTTGGGAGGCTGAGACGGGCAGATCATGAGGTCGGGATATCAAGACCATCCTGGCTAACATGGTGAAACCCCATCTCTACAAAAAATACAAAAAATTAGCTGGGTGTGGTGGTGGGCGCCTGTAGTCTCAGCTAGTCAGGAGGCTGAGGCAGGAGAATGGCGTGAAGCCAGGAGATGGAGCTTTCAGTAAGCCGAGATCGTGCCACTGCACTCCAGCCTGGGTGACAGAGTGAGACTCCGTCACAAAAAAAAAAAAAAAAAAAAAGACTCTGATTATTAAATTCCTTGAGGCAGTCTTTTTTTTGGGGTAAACTGCTTGATGATTTTTAACTTTCTTGTACTTAGATCTTTTTCTAGGTTTAGAAAGTTCTCTGTTATCTGTCTGAATAAACTTTCTACCCCATCTCTTTCTCTACTTCCTTTTAAAGGCCAATAAGTCTTAGATTTGCCCTTTTGAGGTTGTTTTTTTTGACCCTTAGGCGTGATTTATTGTTTTTTTTCCTTTTGACTCCTCTGTGTATTTCAAATAGCCTGTCTAAAAGTTCACTAATTCTTCTGCTTGATCAAGTCTACTGTTAAAAGATTGATGCATTCTTCAGTACATCAATTGCATTTTTCAACTGCAGAATTTCTGCTTGATTTTTAAAAATTATTTCAATTGCTTTGTTAAATTTATTGACAGAATTCTGAATCCCTTCTCTGTGTAATCTTGAATTTCTTTGAGCTTCCTCAAAATAACTATTTTGAATTATCTGTCTGAAACATCTCTGTTTTTCCAGAATTGGTTCCTGGTGCCTTATTTAGTTCATTTGGGGAGGTCATGTTTTTCTGAATGGTGTTGATGCTTATAGATGTTTTTGGTGTCTCAATGTTAAAGAGTTTGGTATTTACTATAGTCTTCTTAGTCTGGGCTTGTTTGAAGCCATCCTTTTTGGCAAGGTTTTCCTGATATTCAAAAGGACTTGGGTGTTCTCAACTATATTTGCATTAGGGGGCACCCCAAGCCCAGTAACACTGTGGTTCCTGCAGACTTGTAGAAGTAACACCTTGATGGTCTTGAACAAGATCTAAAATAATTCTGTGGATTTCCAAGCAGAAACTCTTGTTTTGTTGTCTTACTTTCCTCCCCCCAAAAAAGGAATTTCTCTTTCCTGAGCTAACTGGACTTGTGGGTGGAGTGATATAAGCGCTCCTGTGGCCACCCCCGCCAAGACTGCACTGGGTTAGACTTGAAGTCAGCACAGAACTGGATCTTGCCCCAAATCTGCTGTAACCACTCCCTGGCTACTGCCTTAGTTCACTTGAGTCCCTGGGGTCTACAATCAGCAGGTGGCAAAGCCAGCTAGGCCTGCATTCCTCCATTTCGGGGGGTGAGTTCCCCCAGGCCCCAGGCAGGTCCAGAGGATCCATCTGGGAGACAGGGACTGGAGTCAAAAACCTTTGACATTTACCTGGTGTTCTATTGTACTGCAGCTGAGCTGGCCCTCAAACCACAAGATTCACTCCTTCTCACTTGTCCCTTTCTTTCCAAAGGTGGAGGAGGTTCACCTCATGTCCACTGCCACCACAGGCTCATGGAGAGTACTGCCAGGCTACTATCAATATTTCTTTAAGACTCGAGCACCCTTTAGTCAGTTTGGGGTGAATGCTGCCTGGCCTGGAACTCACTCTTCAGGGTATTGAGCTCCCCTCTTACCCAGGACAGGTCCAGAAATGCCATCCAAGGGTCAAGTCCTGGAATCAGGGAGCCCAAGAGACCACTTGGTGCTCTATCCCCCTGTGGCAGAGCTGGTACCTAAAATGCAAGACAAAGTCCCCTTTATGTTTCTGTCTACTTTTCTCAAGCAGAAGGAATCTCTCTCCATAGCCACTCTATCTGGGAATGTGCTGAATCTCACCTGAAGACAGCGAGTCCGAGTCTCACCCAAGTTGTACTACATACTACTTTGGTATCACTGCTAGGCTCAAGGGCTCTTCAATTAGCAGGTGATTAATCCTGCCAGGACTGGGTTCTTATTTTCAAGGCAGTTCTTTTCTGGCCAAGGGTGCATCTAGAAATGTTGTCCAGGAGCTAGGGCCTGAAACGGGGCCTCATGACTCTGACCAAAGCCCTATCTTGCTATGGCTAAACTCGTATCCAAGATGCCAGAAAAAGTCCTCCCCACTCTTCCCTGTCCTTTCCTTAAGCTGAAGGAAGGGGTTTCTTTTGAACCTGCTATCTGTGTAGCCTGAGGTTAGGGGAGTGGTGGCACTAGTACTCCCTTAGCCACCCTGTCTGGTATCTTAGTAGGTCATGTATTCCCCATCGCCCCATGGTCTGCTGGCTCTGAGCCCAGTTCAGCTCTAGGGCTCACCCAGGTATTGCCATCCTTGTGGCCTAGACGGCCTTTCTAGTTTATTTAAGGCCCCAGAGCACTCCAGCCTGAGGTGGTGAGGCTTGCAGGAAGTCAAGTTCCAATCACTGGTTTAGGTGATGCCCCTCTAGCTAAGGCTGGTTTAAATACTCCTTCCATGGGCAGGCATCAGCTAAATTCAGTTCAGTTTTGTTTTCTGCTATGAGAAGGAAGCACCGAGTTCAATGCAATGTATCACATTTGCTGTACTCTCCCTCTCCTCAGTGCACAGATTCTCTCTTCGTGCTGTGTAGCTGCTGCCAGGGATGGAGGAGGAGTGATGTTGGCGATTCGAGACTGTTTTTCCTACCTTTTCAGTGAATCTTTCAGTGATATGCAGTTAAAACCAGGTACTGTGAGTGCTCACCTGACTTTAGGTTCTTATGAAGGTCCTTTTTTTGTGTGTATATAGTTGTTAAATTGGTGTCCTTATGGCGGGGGTTAGGGGGACAATAAATGGAGTTTTCTATTCTGCCATTTTCTCTGCCTCCCTCTGGCAAAGTGGTTTTAAATACAGAGGTCAGAAAAGCCTTTCTGGGGGAAGTGACATTTAGACTGAGACCTGGAGGAAGGGATGGAGCCAGCAACATGGGAGTCTGAAGGATGTTCTGTAGAGGACTTAGAAAGAGCAAGGGCTCTGACATAGGGAAAGAATTTGCAGTGCCCTAGGAAATGACCGAAGGACCGTGTGCAAGGGAAGTGTGCAAGGGAAGAGTGGAAGGGAAGAGTGCAAGGGAAGAGTGGACAGTGTGCAAGGGAAGAGTGAGCAGCTGTGAAAGTCAAATGGTGGGCAGGGCCAGGCCACACAGGACCTTGTAGCCTATGTAAAGAGAGTGGATTTTATCCTCAATTCAATGGAAAACCATTGATGTGTTTAAAGCAGAGGTGACGTGATCTAATGTTTGTAGTGAAAAGATCACTGTAGAGGGTCTGCAAGGATTGGGTGGAAGGGTCTTGCAGCTGAAGCAGAAGACAGTTTGGATATTACTGAAATGAGGAGACAGTTGTGTGGACTATGGTGATAGCAGTGGCATTGGGGAGAATGGATATTTGTAGAATAAATGAATGCACCTGTTCTTTGTTGTAAAATAATGTACCTAACTTCTTCCTTAGAGGCCAACCTTGTAGTAGCTACCAACTCTTAGTTATGGAAACTTCTTTTAGTTCCTAAAGTCACATAGCCTGAGCCAACGACCTGAGGCTCCTCTCTCTAAGGACAGCTTCCCTTTCAAATGCCAAAGAAGCAGTTACTTCTTCGGTAGTGAATACATAAAATTTTAATAAACTGTTTATGTTGACATATAATATGCCCACAGAAAGCTACACAAATCTTAAATGTACATGCTGATTAATTTTCTTAAAATGAAGATATCTGTGTAAAGCTTAAAGGTCAAGAGACAGGACGACATTCCTAGCATCTCAGAAGCCCCTTCTGCTCTCTCTCAGCCTCTCCTGTGTTGCTATACTAACCACCCCCCTGATTTCTTTCACCTAGATTAGTTTTGTTCATTTTTACACTTCGAATAAATAAAACTGTACAGTGAGTACTTGATGATTGTCTTCTTTCACTCAATATGTTTGTGTGATTCATCCATGTTGTCAGTAGTAGTAATTTGTTTATTTTCATTGTTATATAGTATTCCATTTTCTAAATATACCAATGGAATATTTTCATAATTTTTCCGTTCTAGTTTGATGGACATTTTTTGTTTTACCCATGGGAATTGAATTGAATTATGCTTTGTTGCATGCTAAAGTCTTGCTGATAAATATTCTTTTTAATCTATAAGGAAGCTTCCTCAGTTTGAACAAAAAGAAAATTATAGCTTAATATTTGATATGAACTCTACAAATATTAGTACATATTTGATGGCAACATTGATAAAAATAATTTATTGTATGGCAGGCTCTGTGCTAAGTGTTCAAGCTTAGCATCTCATTAAATCCTTACAGCCACCATGTGAGCTATGTACAAATTGTATTCCCATTTTCCAATGGGAATTGGAATTCCCATATTCCAATTTTCCATATGAGGACATCGAGGCTCAAAAAGATAATTTGTCTCAGAAGAGAGTTTTGTCAGAAAAAAGGTCCAGAAGGGTACACGTAAGAAAAAAGATCCAGTAGGATACACACACAACATGCACACACAGACACAAACACACACACATACACACACACGTTATATGTATATATGTATATATCCATACGGACATATAGAGATAGATAGATTTACTGCAAGGAATTGGTTTGCCCAATTTTGGGGGATGGCAAGACAAATCCAGAATCTGGAGGGTCCGCTGTTAGGAAGGACAGATTGAAACTTTCAGACATGTACTGAAGTTTGTAGAACACAGGCAGAATTTCTTCTTCCTCTGGGACACCTCAGTTCTGTTCTTAAGGCCTTTAAACTGATTTAATCAGGCTCACTCAGATTATTTAGGATAATTTTCTTTATTAAACTGATTATAGACTTTAATCACACATCTAAAATATACTTTCATGGCAGCCCCTAGATTAGTGCTAAATTTAATAGTCTGGCTCAGTTGATGCATAAAACTACCATCACATTTACATAACTAGTAGACAGTGGTAGTGAGATTTCAATCCAAGCACAGGATCTTATTTTTAAAAAATGTTCGGTTAAATAATTAGTCTAGACTGAGGGTAGAACATGCTCTAGGACTCAGGTGTAGGACTTTGCTGGGGACAATTCAGGAACAAAAAGGCAGCCAATGTGCCTGAAGCACAGGAATCTAGGGCAGGCAAGAGATAAAATGAGACTACAGAGTCAAGTAGGTTTTTAATAGGGGCTCTGACGCATACTAGCTCTATGATCTTGGGAAAGTTGCATAAACTCTCTGCTAGTTTCCTTTGTAAAATGGTTAATAGAACCTACTTTCTAAGGCTTACTAAATTCATACATTTAAAGTACTTGGAATAGTACCTGGCATGGGGTAACTGTAACACAAACGTTAGCCATTAATGGTAGCAGGCTTTTTGGAGGGGCGGGGTAGGGTATTAAAAACTTACTCTGAAGCAGTCATCTTTGCCTGAGTGCTCTATAAAACTTGACATATAAGTGTTAGGGAAGGAATGCATAACTCAGGAAGAAATGTTGGCAACACTGGCTGGCTCTTTAACAAAATTAAACAGATTCAAGTTAGAGTGTATCAAAATAAAACCTTGGAGAGGTAAAAGTAATGATAACACCATATAAGGAATATCTAGGCAAATATTAGGCACTATATAAAATTACAGAAGAAACAATGATAGAAGTGATTATATAAAAATTCAAACTTATTTATCTCTGAACTATCACAATCAAAATTCAAGAGCAAATGTCAATCCTGTTTGCTATAAAGGTGACAAAGTGTGGTAGCCTAAAATATATAAATTAACATCCCAATATATAAATAAGTTATATGAACATTCAAAAAGTGAAATATTTGGCTGACAAATACATGAAAATATTTAATCAAAGATAATAAAAATTAAAATACATGTTTAGTGCTTTTTTGCCTGACAAATTAGTAAAAATAAAATAATTATGCAGATGAAAGTATGTGAAGATAGACATATGTGCAATCAGTTTGTTTCCAGTGTTAATTGGTACAACCCTTCTAGTAAGCATCGTGGCAATAATATATATCAGAAAATAAAAAAAAAGTTCTTTGCCTAGTAATTTCACTTAGTCTCTAAGAAAGAAATAATCTCTGTTTTAGTCTGCTTTTGCTGCTATAAAAGAATAACTGAGACTGGATAATTTATAGAGAACTGAAACTTATTTCTCACAGTTCGGGAGGCTGAAAAGTCCCAGATTAAGGTGCCAACAGATTTACTGTCTGGTGTGGGCTTCGTCTCTGCTTCCAAGATTGTGCCTTGAATGCTGCACCCCTCAGAGATGGGGAAATGCCATTCCTTGCATAGCAGAAGAGTGGAAGGGAAGGAACCCTCTCCCAGAAGCCTTCTTTATAATGACGTGAATCCATTAACACTCACCTTCTATTAGGCCCCACTTCCCAACACTGTTCCATTGGTAATTAAGTTCCCAATACCTGAATTTCAGAGGAGGTTAACATTGAAATCTTAGCAATCTCTAATTCTGACAAACTGTGATGCATATCCAGTTATCCATCACAGCATTATTTATAATATCCATCACAGCATTATTTATAATAAAGAAGTATGGAAACGGGCCTAAATGAACAGCAATAGTAAAACATTTATATCTATGTAATTACTATACAGTCATTTAAAATTACATCTATAAAGAATTTTGAATATAAAGGAAGATATCTTTTTAAGTATTAAAAGTAGTATGTGTCACTGGAGATATACACAGGCATACCTCATGTGATTGTGCTTCACTTTATTGAACCTCGAAGGTACATTGTTAACAAATTGAAGGTTTGTTGCAATCCTGCATCAAGCAAGTTTATTGATGCCATTTTTCCAACAGCATGTGGTCACTTCATGTCTGTTTCACATTTTCATAATTCTCACAATATTTCACACTTTTTCATTATTAGTATATCTGTTAGGTTGATCTGTGATCAATTATCTTAGATGTTACTATTATAGGTGTTTTGGGGCACCATGAGCTATGCCCATATGAGATGGTGAACTTAATCTATAAATGTGTGTGTTCTGACTGCTCCACTGACTGGCTGTTCCCCCATCTCTTTCCCTCTCTTTGGGCCGTCCTATTCCCTGAGACACAACAGTATTGAATTAGGCCAATTAATAACCCTATAATGGCCTCTAAATGTTCAAGGAAGAGGAGGAGTTGCATATCGCTCACTTTCAATCAAAAGCTAGAAGTCATTAAGCTTAGTGAAGAAGGCATGTTGAAAGCTAAGATACGCCAAAATCTAGGCCTCTTGCCCTGAACATGTAGCCATGTTGTGAATGCAAAGAAAAAGTTATTGAAGGAAATTAAATGTGGGACTCTAGAAAACATAGTAATGATAAGAAAGTGAAATAGCCTTATTGCTGATATGGAGAAAGTTTTAATGATCTGGATAGAAGGCTAAACCAGCTGCAACTTTCCCTTAAGCCAAAGCCTAACCCAGAGCAAAGCTCTAACTCTTTAATTCTATGAAGGCTGAGAGAGGTGAGGAAGCTGCAGAAGAAAAGTTGGAAGTTAGCAGTGGTTAGTTAGTTCATAAGGTTTGAGAAAAGAAGCCATCTCCATAACATAAAAGTGTAAGGTAAGGCAGCAAGTGCTTGTGTAGAAGATACTGCAAGTTATCCTGAAGAAGTAGCTAAAATCATCAATGAAGGTGGCTACACTAAACAACAGATTTTCAATATAGACAAAGCAACCTTATATTGAAAGAAGATGCCATCCAGGGCTTTCATAGCTAGAAAGAAGAAGTCAATGCCTGGCTTTAAAGCTTTAAAGGACAGGCTGACCCTCTTGTTTGGGGCCAGTGCAGCTGGTGACTTTAATTTGAAGCCAACGTCAATTTACCATTCTGAAAATCTTAGGACCCTTAACAATTATACTAAAACTACTCTCCCTGTGCTTTATAAATTGAACAATGAAGCCCACTTGACAGAACATTTGTTAACAGCATGGTTTACTGAATATTTTAAACTCACTGTTGAGACCTACTGTTCAGAAAAAAAAATTCTTTAAAAATATTACTGCCCATTGACATGTACCTTGTCACCTAAGAACTCGGATAGACTGGTACAAGGATGTTGATGTTTTTATGCCTGTAACAAAACACACATTCTGCAGCCCATGAATCAAAGAGCCATTTCAACTTTCAAATTTTATTATTAAGAAATACATTTGTTAAGGTTACAGGTGACATACATAGTGATTTCTCTGATGAATCTCGGGTAAAGGAAATTGAAGACCTTCTGGAAAGAATTCACCTTTCTAGACACCATTAAGAATATTTGTGATTTGTGGTAAGAGGACAAAATATAATACATTAACAGGAGTTGGGAAGTGCTTGACTCCAACCCTCATGGATGACTTGGAAAGGTTCTATACTTTAGTGGAGAAAGTCACTGCAGATATGGTGGAAATAGCAGGAAACTTAGAAATGGAAGTGGATCTTTCTAAAATTTTTCATATTTAAAAACTAAGACAAAAATTTATTCAGTTTTTCTACTTTTGGCTTTGTTTCATTTTAGCCTGAATACATTACCTTTGATGTGTAACACCATGTGTGTAGTTTTTCACCTATCCTAATCCAACATCCTCTTCTCGAGTCCTGGTAATGTGTTTTAAGATTTTGGGTAATCATGAGGTTGGCTGCTATCTAATTATGACTTGGCTTGCTGCATTTTGAACTCATGTCCAGTATAGTTATGGGACTCAATGTTAAGAATAATAAAAATCCCTGATGATTCCTTGATCTCTTGATATTCATTCCGATACTGAGTTCAAGACCAAAAAATTGATGGCTACGTTCTTTCGGGACATTTTCTTGTTTATTTGTACCATTTTGTTATTTTTTGGGGGGAAATTTTGTGCAGTTTTATATTTAATTGTCATGGCTTTAATTATTTCTGAATCTTTAGTAACTACTTAGCAGGGTGTGCCACACTTGAGAAAAATCATTATTTACTTATTTGTCTTTGACTCTTTGCAAGTAGCTAACAACTGAGTGGATAAGCATATCTTAATTTGGACACTAAATTTTTACTGGAAAGACTTAGTATGCATTTAGATTTCATAAAATTTACAGTTGAAAAAGTAGATTAACATACTTAAGTTGTCCATATATATATATTTAATTTAAATAATTTATTTTAAATGGAGTCTTGCTATGTTGCTCAGGTAGGTCTCAAACTCCTGGGCTCAAGCTAGCCCCGCACCTGATTCCCGCATAGCTGAGACTACAGGCATGGACCACTGTGCCTGGCTCCAAATATTTTTAAATATTTTCTAATAATGGCATTGAGGATTGGTTTTAAAATTAAAACTTAATTAATTAAAATTAATTTAATGAAATGTGATTTAAATATAATTACAATTAAGATTAAACATTAAGTTTTTCAACTGGACTAATCATATTTCAATACCTATGTGTGGCTGGTGACTACAGTATTGGACAGCACAGGTTTGGATGGTTTGCTATAATTCTGAAGAATTCTACCACCTTTTGTTTTCCTCACAACTTTTTAACTTCTATTGTACTGACATTTTTTTTTTTACATGTTTGTTGTGTGTAATATCACTTTCAAGTCAGAATGACCACTCTGGTTCTAGCAATATTATGTTGCTTGCCTTTATAGTTTCAGGGTCTTTCAAGTCACTGTCTGGGAATACATTCCCAGAGTTGGCATATATTATCAATTACCCATGAAACTGTACTCATTCTAGGGGATGACATTTTCATCCACTACCTAGATGACTATTTATGCTTCTAATTTGGGTGCATACATGCTTACATTGTTTGCTTACATATTCTGGTGTCAAGTGCATACTCAAAATTTGCCAGAAGAATTTAAAAGGCCAGTGTCAGATAATTTTTAATAGATGGAATTTCTAAAGCGTTCAGACTCTTTGATATATTTACTTATAATGTATGCACATGTGGTGATGGAGATTTAGTGTGGAATTTACTTAGTATGTTTATACTTTTATTCTGTGAAATGTGATCAAACTACCTGTCATGTTGTTTGTTTTCTGAGAATGTGTATGTGTGTGTGTGTGTGTGTGTGTGTGCGCGCATTTTAAACTTTATACTATCTTGAAAACTATTCCCTATGATCCAGGGGATTTCTAAGTGTCTATATGATTGAAATCCTGAGGTGGTTTTATTCTAGCAGAAAAATTTAAAATTCTTATAGACTGTAAAAATACCATTTAGATTGATTAACCATTTTAAAAAATTCTTTTATTTATCATGCATTTCTAAAGTGCCTTGTGTTTTCAAAGTGATGCATTCTCTAAAGGAGAATTCTTGAACTCTCTCTGCAACTTATATTTTCATTCACATAGGCCATTTTACCATAGCTAATCTATTAAAATATTAGCCATCAGAGCAATAGTACTATACTAGTTGGCCATCTTGGCTGGACACATGTGTCTGCTCTTGTCAGAATATAAAGCTACGTGAAAACAAAGGAAAACAAAACCATGTAGTTAACCTTTGTTCACCACTCAGTCACTATATTATTCAATGTATATGGAAAGATCACTTAACCTTTCCCCCTGTTTTCTCATTGGTGAGCCAAGGGTTATTGTAAATGTCTTACTCACCATACTAGCTAATATTAAGGCTCAATGGTAAGGATTAAATGAGCCTTGCCTGTGGCTAGTTTATGTCAGATTAAATAATACATGGTATCTGAACTTGAAGAAGGAGGAAAGGATCTACTATGGGTTGGGTGATTTTACACCAAATTTACAGCAAATGAAAGGCAGACCAAGAGATAGAAAAATAAGAAAGCAAGAAGCATAAGCTATGGACAGCATTAGAGGAAGAAAAAAAAAACCTACTGAAGAAAATGCTGAGAAAGATAGTGGAGTAAAGTGTAAGGGCAGAGATAGAAAAAAGATAAGTAGAAGAGTATTACATAAAGGAAATATCAGAGTTGGTTTGGACTTGACAATAAGGACATTAAAAAGACTTTTAAGAGGCTACAGGGATTTTAAAAACTAGGACAAGACAGATGTCATGTATAATTTATTACCTAGAAAACTATTAGTTAGAGTAGATATAAAATTGCAGGGTAGGAGAGTCAGGTGTGGAAAAAAGGTGCCCAGCAAAAGTTAATGTGCTGAAGCAATATGCTTTCAAAGTCAGTTAGTTAAGACTATTGAGAATAATGGGAGGTAGAGTGGATGGCTGTGGTTAAAATTTATGAGGTTGCAACACAAAAGAAGAGAAAAAGAAAAGCCAGAACCTCTTGTTAGAAGAAAAATGTTGAAAATATGTTTGAAGGAGTATAGAGATGATCTGGCCTGAAGGGTAAAACATATTAAAGAGGAGAGGAAATAAGATGAAAAGAAACAATGACCATTGAAGACTGTTGCTTTGAATTTTATTTTTACTTTAAAAATTACATTTTGTCATAAAACTCCCTATTAAGCATTAATTAAAAATTTTTTTATTATAAATTAATACATTCTCACTATTAAATATTTAGGAAATGTAGAAGAATAAACCATAGTTCTATTTAATTTTAATATTAAAATATGTTTTCCAGTTTTTTTCAATGCATGCTTTTCTTTGTTTTGATTTTGATAAGATGTGGATAAAACCATCGAATGAGGTTTTGTTTGATCATAGGACAAAATTATAAACAAATACTTTGTGAAATGTTTTTATAAACAAAAGCTATGAGGGTCAAATGGAGTTACATGTCTGTGCTTATCATACCATAACCATATTTATGTAAACTTTGTAGAAACCATTTCAAGTGTTCAATCTTGAACAAGCTTAGCTTATTCTAGCAAGCAAGGAGGAATATTCTAGTGAATTGTGGTAGTGTATGTGAAGTGGGTTTAGTGTTTGGAGATTCTTTCTGCAGGTTTCATGGATACTTTATGGAAAATCAACAATGCTTTACATATTATCCTTTTATCCTTTCTTCATGACCTTTTTTGATAACCAGGTTTTAGATCTCTGTTTCCAGAGAAAGAAAGGACAAATCAAAAGTTCATCAACTCTCTGATTCTACTATAAAGAACTGATTCAGGTTGGGATAGGAATCATCCTCTAAGTTCTGATCTCATTTCAAGATAACTTTTTATTTAAAAATAGTGACATGCATGTCTTTTCATCCCTCCACACCCAACTTTTTTCCACAGAATAGATATATTTAATTGTATTCTCTGTAAACTTTTTAATGTTTTTCTTTCCTTAGGATAGTTCTACTTGAGTAGTAAGTTTAATTTTCTCCCCAGAATTCTCATTTTAAATGCTAGTAATATACATACCCCAAGGCCTGAATTCAGTACGAAAGGAGTCATAATGTGTGATGATTCTAGACCATTCTTACAATCTTCTGTGCATTTCATTTTTGAATCGACTGCATTTAGCACAGGGTCCAGATGAGGCAGGAACACAATAAAATATTTATTGAATGAATACGTAAGAGTTTTAGTTTTCTCTTGTGAAAAATACTGTTCCCAAATAAATGTCAAATGAATTCTGTAGAGGTTTTTCATTGAGCCTGAATTCTGGACCATGTCTGACCTTTTGCAGCCTAAATTTCTAACAGGTTTCCTCAAATTATAGTGTGTATTAGAATGATCTGGGGGAACTAGCTGACCATGCAGACTCCTTCCTAGGCTATACTCCCTAGATACTCTCATTCAGTAAGTAAGGTCTAGCCATCTGGGTTTTTAGTAAGTGCTTGCAGTATTTGTGCAAGGTGATCATAAGACTACACTTTGTTAAATATCGTTAAAGATGTGGGTTCAGGCAGATCCAATATAGATCTGTGTTTTCTCTAATTTGTCTGTGTTCCAGCTATTTCAGGCAGATATTCCAAAGAGTTGGAGATGGTTTTAGGAAATGGTCTTATGGCACTCTTTAGACCATCAGTCTCAAATATATTTCGAAAGACTGACTTGTCTTAACTGCACATGCAGAAATTAACATCTTGTCATATATTATCTTGTTAGCAAATCTCCATGACATGGAATTTTACTTAAACAGTTGGCCAATATTTAAAAATAAAATTTCTTAACATCTTGTTACCATGCTTTTATAGAGGAAGGACTAGCCAATTACTTAAAGTGTCTTTGGCTGGCTGAGAAAGACTGACATGCCCTTGACCTATCCCATGCTCCTTCTTTAAAAGCTGATTGGCACCTTGTGGTTGCTCTTAGAGTCACCTGCAACACCTCACTGAGGAAGTGGGTGTCTCCATGGCTACACTTGATTCCTGTGCTCTGAGTGTTACTGTGATTCCTTGATCTGAGTTCCAAAGCACTCCCTTTCCTGCACAGCTGAAAGGGGAATGAGGATAAAAAATCTGACTGCTGAATTGCCACTTGCAGTATATACAACATCACTTTGCCACAGACTTATTAAAATAACCATTGTGATTTTTTCATTAAGACCTAAAGGAGTACTGAGGATCTAAAAATATTAATGTTGGCCGGGTGCGGTGGCTCACACCTGCACTTTGGGAGGCCGAGGAGGGTGGATCACCTGAGGTCAGGAGTTCAAGACCAGCCTGACCAACATGGTGAAACTCCGTCTCTACTAAAAATACAAAAATTAGCTGTGCCTGGTGGCAGGCGCCTTGTAGTCCCAGCTACTTGGGAGGCTGAGGCAGGAGAATCGCTTGAATCCAGGAGGTGGAGGTTGCAGTGAGCCCAGATCACGCCACTGCACTCCAGCCTGGGCAACAAAGTGAGACTCAGTCTCAAAAAAAAAACAAAAAAAAAAAAACAAAAAAATTAATGTTATGTAGAACTTGGAAAATAAATACTATTTTGTATGCAACTTCAACGAGAATAAAATTCAGCTTCCAAGTCCCCAAACAACCAACCAAACCAACTCCTGAGTAACTAAATTTTCAAATGGAATAATATTTATAAGTATGTAGAAAAGTGATTCCTGTATACATGAGAGCTTTGAATTACTGTGATAATCTGGACATCTGGAAATGAGAATAAGCCTCACTGTGCTGCCTTTAACTGACCATCTGTGACTCAGGTGGACAGAGGAGACCACTTACTTTTCTTTCATGGTGTTTTCTTTCAGGTGAGGGTCACCATTAGCGTATCACTCCTGGCCTGTCTCTGTATCCTGTTCTCAAACTCCCTCTCATGGAGCAAAATCTGTTTAATGAAACGTGGGAGCAAAAATTGGGCATACACATATTTCAGGCTTTGTGTTTCTCTTCTTTAGGAGTCAGCTTGCCTGTGAGAACTGCATCCTATTTCTTTCTTCCTCCCTTCGTTCCCTCCCTCCCTCCCTTCCCTTCCTCC
>NW_012105365.1:1514555-1535865 GCF_000951045.1 Mandrillus leucophaeus
CCTTCCTTCCTTCTTTCCTTCCTTTCCTTCTTTTCTTTTTCCTTTTCCTTTTCCTTTTCTTTCCAGATGGAGTTTCACTCTTGTTGCCCAGGCTGGAGTGCAGTGATATCATCTCGGCTCACTGCAACTTCTGCCTCCCGAATCTAAGCAGTTCTCCTGCCTCAGCCTCCCAAGTAGCTGGGATTATAGGCGCCTGCCACCATGCCCGGCTAATTTTTGTATTTTTAGTAGAGATGGGGTTTCACCATGTTGGCCAGGCTGGTCTTGTACTCCTGACCTCAGGTGATCTACCTGCCTCAGCCTCCCAAAGTGCTGGGATGACAGGCGTGAACCACCGCGCCCGGCCCGAAAACTGCATTTTCTAGGCCTGCATCTCTTCTCATTTCCTATGGCCCATCTCAGCAGATGGTCTGTGATTGCTAAGTGCCGCCTGTGTCTAGATGGAAATCTAGTGCTGGATATCATATTGGGAACCCTCTTGTTGCTGAACTCCTTAGCTATGTTCCCCAACATGGTCTGTGGTAGGCTTGAACATGTGTTACCCAGAGCCCCTCCAAGAAAGAACTCACCGAGGAGCTGAGAAGAGGGTGGTCAGCAGAGTGTCTCCAGCTGCCTGCTTTCTTAGGGTCAGCCTCAGCTGCAAAGTGATGGATGTCTTTGCTCAAGAATATGCTGTTTTCAGAGCACCCCACATCTGATGACTGAACTAGGACGGGATTAAAAGGTTTAGTCATTTCAACCAACTGTGAGATGACTGGGCAATGTCACTCTAGAGGTTCCTGCCAGGTTGGCCAAGGCTGTTTTGGGTCTGCATCACAGTTTGACTTTTTTCTCTGCTCAATCCTGCTTCCTCCCCTTCCTTTGATTCCTTTTATATATCTTGAACACCAGCTCTGTCTCAGTATCTGCACCTGCAGGAGTCAACCTGTGATATGGCCTCTTTTGGTTTAGGGCTTTACATATCTTTTTGCTAATGTTAATATTTGGTTTTCTTAACTGGTTCAGAACTCAAGTAGAGAAATAATAATGCCATTTCCAGAATCCTTTAAATCTCAGCAGTGGATATAACTCTGCCTAGGTGAGAGAAACTTGTATCTCATCTCTGTGTAGCCTAGAGGCGTAGGTAGTATAAATAAGAATAGGCAGCCCTGAGTAGGGTTCTCCGGGAATACTAAGCAGTCTGGCTATACCATGAGAAGGTACTGTATTGTCCATCTCTGATAAATAAATAAAAATGATACCCTGTATTGACACATGTAAAACACTGAAAGTACCTTATTTTCAGGCAGACATGACATACTATTATGCAGGCTTCCTAAGAGAGTAAACAGATATTTCAGATCGCCAAAGAATAGTTAAATACCCCAATTTCTATTAAATATACATATTGATTCTTGGCATAAAATATAAATGATTGCAACCTTCTGATTCCTTAGAGAGCAGAACATTAGGTGAATCATCAAAACATTGTCAAAAACATTTCTGTAAGGAGCCCCCATCCTTCATGGGTAGTACCATATCAAGGAAGCCCTGAGCCAATACTTGTGAAAAATTAACAATAGCTTCCATCAAGAACAGAATAAGTAGAAAATGAGTTTTAAATACAGCATAACTAGTGTTTTAAAGATGATTTACCAAAAGGGGGAATTTTAAATTATGTTTTTCTTTAGAAGGTAGCATGTATTCTCTTGCAAATTAAACTTGTGGGTGTAATTATGTATTATATCAAGCGAAAGGGAACAGAGAGTTTTTCTCTGGGAAGATCCAGCTTTGGGAAAGTTTCACTTGGATAAATTGGGGAGAAATTAAAAAAAAAAAAACATGTTTAGTAAGCCAGATTTGCTAACTTTAACTCTGGAATCTAAAGAATGACAGATGTCACAATCAGACAGCATTCATATTCAGCTAGGTAGTTTGTTTAAATCAGTAGTTCTCAACCTTCTGATAGTATAAAAATTGGCCCAATTGGACTGAGAAAAAATTGACCTTGCTGAAAACCAGAACAAAATCTTCACCAAGAATGTAAATACACCATATTTAGAATAGGACGATGGTTAGGTTACATCTTAACCACAAAAATGACTAACACCCCTTATTGCCAACAACTTTGCTTTTTTGATGATCTCTGCTTATTTATCAATCATAGCACTGCTCTTGGATGAAGATGATTGAGGACTCCAATCACAGAATTTCCCCAAATTCTTGATGCCATTCAATCCAGAACCTTTCCCTGCTTCCCTAATCACTCCTTACAATCATCTACTAAAATCCCCCCACCTACCACCCTCTGACTTACTGAGACGCCCTCAATGTTCTCCTGGAGTTTCAGCAAGGTAAGTAGGCCTCTTTGCTTAACCACAAGTGTTTTCTTGGTGGGCTTTATTTGATGGGCTTTGACACTTGGCTGCATATTAAAATCATCTGGTGATATGGTTTGGCTGTGTCCCCACCCAACTCTCGTCTCGAATTATAACACGCTAATCTCCACCTGTCAGGGGAGAAAACTGGTGGAAGGTGATTGAATCATGGCAGTGGTTTTCCCCATGCTGTTCTCGCGATAGGGAGTGAATTATCACGAGATCTGATGGTTTAAAGTGTGGCGCTTCCACCTTCAGGCGCTCCTCCCTGCCACCTTGTGAAGAAGATACTTGTTTCTCTTTTGCCGTCCGTCATGATTGCAAGTTTCCTGAGGCCTCCCCAGCCACGCAGAACTGAGTCAGTTAAACCTCATTTCTTTATAAATTACCCTTTTGGGGAGTTCTATTTTTTAGGATTTTTAAATATAATATTAATTTAATTGAAGCTTCTTTGTGAGAATGAACTAGTATATCTGGAGAGGTTTTAAAAATCTTGATGCTTAGGTTGCTCCTCAGACCAATTGAATAGAATTTCTGAGGTTTAGTGCTGGGCAGCAGAATTGTTAAAGCTTCTCAGGTGATTTCAATGTGGAATTAAGGTTGAGAACCACTGGTGTAAATGATTATATCGGAGGTGGAGGATGTACCACATAATTGTCGAAAGTTACTTGTAGCCTTGTGATTTTAACTCTGACATTATTTTACATTGTCTCTGGTTGGTGTATCAAGATTGTCTTAATCTATCTGAGGAAGGGAGAATGATAAGCTGGAAGCAATGCTTTCTTGATGCTATTCGTGGTTAGACTGCAAGGAAGTGAAGTGAGATACTGGCAACATTCATATTTGGTTCTTGAAAGTGAAGTTCTTTGAAAAACTCTTAATGTGCTTAGAATGGCAAGAGGATATGTTCTCTTTTCACATTACTTTGCTGGACTATCTAATGTTTTGGTTTAACTCTCACTTCCTTTAATCTGTTCTTTAAACTGATGTAAAAACTGATTTATGTTTTTAAGTATTTCTGTTGGCGATAAAAATTAATTTCTCCTTCAAGGCAATAGTAATTGTGTCATAGGGAGTTAAGGAAAAGCATCTGAAACATTTTTATTAATACTCTGTAATACAATGCTTAATTAATTTGTGTTTTCAGTATGTGGGATTTGTTGGAGTGGGGAAGAACTGGTGACAGAGGCAGAAAAAAAAGACAGTCAGTTCTATAAAATATACCTCAAGCTGGAACATGAAGAAAACCAGGCAAACTAACGTTTCCCCTTTTAGTCTTGTTGAAGGCTTAAGGCGCATAGTTGTTTCTGAAATATTGGACTGTTCACATGGAACTGAGCCAAGCAGCTTCAGAGACATGCTTTTTCTTGCGTAGGTAGTTCAGATTTAGAGTATTTAAGCCTAATAGTTAACATTTGGTATTAAATGTAATCAAAATTAATATTTAACCGATGAAAATTCTGCCTGTGTAAGGAGGCAGGCAGAAACATGTGACCCCACTGCCGACCAGGCTGTTTATGCTTTACCTGGAAACTTAAATGGTCTGCAGACTTTCAAAGAATAGTATTTTTCAACACAACTGCAAGAATTGAGCAAGACTTTCAAGGGGTGAGGAGACCGTCCTTACTTATAATCTTATTCCAGCAAGTAAATATTATCTTTCTCATTTCTGAGGTTGAAAATAACCCAGAGTTAGCTTTACTTCTTGAGAACTGGGTTGGGATTCAGGATCAGTTGATACATTTTAGGTTCTTTGAATTGCTAATATTTTTTCTTGTGATATAGCTAACATGAATTCTGACTGATTTAGACCTTTTTTTAAACCATGAAATATTCTGCCTGTTTCTCTCCAATGTCATCATTTCTAAGCATGCATCTAAGACATATTGCCTATAATTTCATGAACTTGTGAACAGGTAGCTATGACTTTATGTGAGTGGTCTACTGATACAATGAAATGAACCCATAAGCAATCTGATACATGTATTGCAAACTTCATTAGCAGTTGACACAAATGCCTGTAAGTAAAACCATTTTTATATAGTCAAATCAAGTTTTTTCTTGATAGTTTTCTCTGTAAGTTCTCATGTGTCTGTAGGAAGTATCACTGATGATGCATGTCGCTAAGACCCATGTACTTTAATTATTCTCCACCATCCCCTTTTTGTTTTCTGTTCGTCAAGAGTCCGAACTCTCAGAATTAGGTTCTTCATATCTAGAGTATCAGGGGGCCAAAGGGACCCAGAAATTCTAGGAAGTCAAAAACTGTGACTCCCAGCCTGTTAAGCCTGAGTCAATTAAGGGGGTGAGGATGAGAAACTATTACAGGGGTTCTCAACCCTAGATGCATACCAGAATCTCCTGGGGAACGTTTAGATATTGCTAAGACTTTGCTTTCCTGTAGAGAGTCTGAATTAGTAAGTTGGGGATAGGGCTGTGTCTGAAGGATTATAGAAGTTCCATGCTCAAGTGTGGCTGCTCCTGGATTCAGGAGTGGGTTATGCTGGGGTTTCCCATCAACAGTGGACGCAATTTCCAAGGTGAGTCCACATGATATAGAGGAGAGAGTGCTGGTTAGAGGGTCCAGGAAAACTGGTTCTCAAAATAGCGTCACCACTAACAAACCCTGCTACTCCAGGCGTATTATTTTAACTCTCTGATCTTTAGTTTCCTCATATATAACCTTAAAAAGTTTATGGTCCCTTTTAGAGCTAAGATTCTACAATTTTAGATTTTCATTGAAAATTTTTCCCATTTCTGGAGTATATACTGAAAAAAAAAAAAAAACCTCAGATGATTCAGCATATTTGAACAGAAGTGCTACCAGCACTAGAGTTGTCTAGATTTAAAATGATTTGACCTTAATTTGTAATCAATATTTAAATCAATTCTAACTTTGGTAGAAGCTGTCAGCTATCCTTAGAGACAAGGTTCTGGATATATGAATTCTTGAGTTTTATCTCTTCCAAGAATAGCGGGAGTTAAAATAAGTAATCACATAATCCAACTGACTGTTACATGAGGCATATGATTTTACAGTGACAGCTTTTGCAATTACAGATATTCAATTATAGATGATTTATAAAATTGATCTCTTCCCCCAGAATCTGAGTATACTGCTTTTTGAAGAAATTTTAGATCTTTTGGTTTTTACTGTAAGGAAAAAGAGAGATGTTATTTAGGGTACTATATTAATACTCATTAAACATTTGCATTGTAACATTTTTAGCAACGTCTTTAAAAACAGAAGAAACAATTTGACTTTTATTTTGTGGAAGGACAGGGGTTGGGGGTGGAAGAGCATAGTTCTCTCTTTCCTTCACAAAAAACCTTTAAAAATAACCCACCAATTTTCAACCATTATATTTTAAGCCGCAGGAGCTTGTGAGTTATCTTTCATCTTGGTTCTATCACATAACCAGAGAAATTACACAGCATCTCCCCAAGGAGAGGTCTAGCTGGGAGGCAATTCAAACAAAAATGTATTATAGAAATGTGATTGTTCAGTGTGTCATTATAACAGTTATTCATCTTTGCCCCTTAATCTACCGTTTTCTCACTCCTCATTTTATCTTTTATGTGTTTGTGCTTTTCTATGGATGCATGTGGCAGAAAGAGTGGTCATGAGGCAGTGACACCTGGAGAAGAATGTGCAAGGAATTTATTGGACTCAAATGTCATGAGTAATAGCTGTAATACTTCGATGGATACATAGGCAGTTAAATTTGATTATCTGCCCCCACTTTTAGTTTGCATGAGTGAAAGAAAAGCTAACTGTGTTCAGGGTTAAAATCACTTTATTTTAATACTAGATAATAATAACAATTCACCTTCTAGAAGGTAAGAAGTGTCCATTTAGGTCAACCATCATTATGGAACACATTTTAGTACTTACTGTCTTGTAAGACCATATTTCCAGTGTAAAAAATAATATCCATTTGATACATCATATGATAAGACAGAATATTTAAAATCTAAATTGGGTTGGAAAATTAGGAAATACGGTACTTCATCAGTTACCTATTGCTGCATAAGAACCCACTTGAAACTTTAGTCATTTTTTCTCCGTGGGTAAATAATTTGGTCTGGACTCAGCTGGATGCTTCTGCAGTTGCCCTTCCTTGGGTTCACTCGTGTGGCTAACTTCTGTGACTCTAAAGGGGCTGGACAGCGTAAGATGACCGTACTGACATGTCTAGCAGTTGATATTGGCTATTGGCTGCTTAACTAGGGGAACTAAGTTGGAATGACTCATCTCTGCTCCATGTGGCCTATTATTCTTTAATTGATTATATTGGGCTTCTTCATGGCAGTCTCAGAACAGCATTCCAAGAGGGCAAATAAGAAGCTGAAAAATCTCCTTTTTCTATTTTAGCTTTTATTTTATATTTGGGGTAAATGTGCAGGTTTGTGACAAAGGTATATTGCATGATGCTGAGGTTTGGGATATGACTGAACTGTCATTCAGGTCGTGAGCATCATACCCAATAAGTAGTTTTCCAGCCTCTTTCTATCCTCCCCCTGTCCCTGTTCTAGTAGTCCCCAGTGTTTATTGTACCCATCTTTATATCCATGTGTACCCAATGTTTAGCTCCCATATATAAGTGAGAACATGTGGTATTTGGTTTTCTGTTTCTGTTAGTTTGCTTGGGATAATGACCTCCAGCTGCATCCATGTTGCTGCAAAGGACATTATTTCACTCTTTTTTATGGCTCCATGGTATTCTACGGTATGTATGTGTATATGTGTGTGTGTGTGTGTATGTATATACATATATACATATATACATATATATACACACATATATATGTATATATACACACATACACATATATACACACATATATACATATATACACACACATATACACACACATATATATACACACCTATATATACACACACACACACATATATACCATAGAACATTTTCTTTATCCAATCTACCATGGTTGGGCACTTGGCTTGATTCTATGTTTTGCTACTGTGAATAGTGCTGCGTTGAACTTAAGGGTGTGTGGTAGAATGATTTATTTTCTTTTGGATATATACCCAGTAATGGAATTGCTGGGTCAAATGGTAGTTCTACCCTTAGTTCTTTGAGACATATTCAAGCTGCTCTCCACAGTGGCTGGACTAATTTACATTCCCACCAACAGTGTGCAGGTGCTTCCTGTTCTTTGCAGCCTTACCAGTATCTGTTATTTTTTAGATTTTTAACAAAAACTATTCTGAGTGGAGTGAAATGGTATCTCATTGTGGTTTTGATTTGCATTTCTCTGACAATTAGTGATGATGAGCATTTCTTTTATGTCTGTTGCCCACTTCTATGTCGTTTAAGAAGTAGACACTTCATGTCCTTTGCCCACTTTGTAATAGGGTTATTTCTTTTTCGCTTGTTGATTTAAGTTTCTTATAGAAACTTTGCATCTTAAAATTAAAGCCTACTTGATCATGATGAATAACTTTTGTATGTGCTGCTGGGTTCAGCTTGCTAGTATTCTGTTGAGGATTTTTGCATCTATGTTTATCAGGGATTATTGACCTTATATTTTATTTTTTTTTGTTGTGTTTGCCGGATTTTTGTATCACGGTGATACTGGCTTCATAGAATAAGTTAAGGAGAAATCCCTCTCCCTCAGTTTTTGGGAATAGTTTTAGTAGAGTTGATACCAGTTTTTTGTATGTCTGGTAGAATTCAGCTGTGAATGTATCTGATCCTGGCCTTTGTTTTTTGGTTGGTAGGTTTTTTTTGTTATTATTACTGATTCAATTTCAGAATTTGTTATTGGTCTGTCCAGGTTTTCATTTTCTTTCTATTTCAATCTTGGAAGGTTGTGTGTTTCTAGGAATTTATCCATTTCCTCTTGAGTTTTTTAATTTGTGTGCGTAGATGTTCTCATAATAGTCTCTGAGGATCTTCTGTATTTCTGTGGGATCAGTTGTAATGTCATCTTTGTCACTTCTGATTGTGTTTATTTAGATTTTCTCTTTTTCTTCCTATGTTAATCTAGTTAGTGGCCTATCACTCTTGTTTATTTTTTTCAAATAATCACCTTTCGGTTTCATTGATCTTTCATATGGATTTTTGTATCTTGATTTCATTCAGTTCTGATCTGATTTTAGTAATTTTTTTTCTGCTAGCTTTGGGATTGGCTTGTTTTGTTTTTCTAATTCCTCTAGGTACAATGTTAGATTGTTAATTTGAGATCTTTCTAACTTCTTGATGTAAGCATTCTTTCCTTAGCTTGGTCCATTCTGTTGTTAATGCTTCCAACTATATTATAAAATTCTTGTAGTGAAATCTTCAATTACAGAAGATTTGTTTGGTTTTTACCTCAAATGGCTATTTTGTCTTTCAACTCTTGGAATGTTTTGCTGGGTTTCTTGGAATGGGTTTCAACCTTCTCCTGAATCTCAATGAGTTTCCTTGCTATCCAGATTCTGAACTGTGTCTGTCATTTCAATCTGGTTACGAACCATTGCTGGGGAGCTAATAACATTTGGATATAAAGGGATATTCTGACTTTTTAAATTGCTGGAGTTCTTACACCGATTCTTTCTCATCCGAGAAAGCTCGCATTCTTTTGTGTTTTTGAATTTGCTGCCGTTTGGATGGAGCTTTTTGTTTTTCTATTTATTTTCCTTGAGAGATTAACTTTGGTGTAAGTTGAGTATAGTTGAGTTCACTTTGTTTCTGGATTACTTTCAGAGGGCCAAGCCTCTGTACAGGATCTTTTTTAGTGACTACATTCTTGCCCTGGGTTTCACAGAGAATATATAGTGGAAGAAGAGGCTGCTATCTGGTAGATGGTACTTAACAGTAATGGCTGGCTGATTGGTTCTTACCTAGCCATGCAGCTCTTTTTATTTCAGTATGTTCACAGCAGTGCTCTGTGGTATGTGGAAGCAGAGATGACCCCCTCACCAGGTGTGTTCTCAGGCCTTAGGGGGGCCCTGTCCAATCACTGACCTCATGCTTGTATTTCCTTTATTTGGTGTTCTGGGCCACAGAGGTTCCTCAGGCAAAGGCTGTGGCTAGCAGACAGGCCACATCCTTCCTGGAACAGCCCTGTGGAAGAAAGTATACCCCATTCCTGTGTCAGTTCATGAACCTGTGTCTAACTCTTCTCAATGTTTTGAGAGTGGGGACTCTTCCCTTGCTCAAGCGCTGGCCACGGATCTCATATTGGCACACCTTAGCTGTATGCTATTACCCTGGGGCTTTGGGACAGGCCTACAGCTTTGTCCTCTGGCCCCTTGGGATTGGGCACTGTCTATGCTAGGGGAGGTTTAGTGCTCCCAGGCCACCAGGAAAACACTCAGGTAGGGCCACTGGCAAAGCACTCATACTGGGCAGTGGAGGCTGTGCTATATACATGCTGTTGTGGAAACAGCCAGCCAGGGGCCTTTCAAGTGGCTGGTGGGCAGAGGGACATGCAGCATAGAAGTGCCCCAGTCACATGGGAAAGATGGCACTGCTCTCTACTGGCCTTGTGGTCAGCTGGGGTTAGAACTCTTTGGAGAAAGTTGGAGAGCCTAGGGGTATGGTAACCTATGGTCATATTTTGCTGTAGCTGCCCCACTTGCAGATCCACCTGGGCTCTGTACAGGCTGGAATTCTGTCTCTGCCTACTGTTTGGGCAGATCCCCTTGCCAATTAAAATATCTATGGGGGTCATGGGATCTTGTAGCTAATATCTCAGAGGAGGTTCATGGTGAAAGCAGGTTTCTGTTTCTGTACCATCACTTCACTCATCCTTTCCTTAGGACATATTCAGGGATGGGAATAGTCCTGGTGCTCTGCAACCCCATGCAAGGTTCTTGGCTGCCTCTGTCTTCAGCCTTTGTGTTTGCATTGCCTTTCTGTCGACTCTCAGTGTTTTTCTCTTCAAAGAACTGTTCGAAATAATTGGTTTATTTGATATTTTGGTCCTCTTGGTAGGAGAGGCACTTCCTGGCTACATTTATTCAGCCATCTTGTCTTCTCCCTCCAGCATCTCTGCAAAATCTCTTGATGTCTAGTATTTGGAGCTCCTATAACACTAGGCTTGCTCAAATTTAGGGCTGGGGAGATAATTACCATCTCTAGATGGGAGGACAACAAAGTCACATTGTAAAGGGACATGCATTCAGTGGCTGGAGGAATTTTTGTAACTATCTTTGCATACAACATAATCCACTTTTTGGAAATAATTCCTATTTTTTCTATATAAAAACACAAAAAGCAATCTCAGCAAAAGCCAAAATTAACAAATGGGATCTAATTAAACTAAAGAGCTTCTGCACAACAAAAGAAACTATCATCAGAGTGAACAGGCAACCTACTGAGTGAGAGAAAATTTTTGCAATTTACCCATCTGACGAAGGTCTAATATCCAGAAATTACAAAGAACTTAAACATATTTACAAGAAACAAACAACTCTATCAAAAAAGTGGGTAGAGGATATGAATGGACAATTCTCAAAAGAAGACATTTGTAATCTCAGCACTTTGGGAGGCCAAGGTGGGCAGATCATGAAGTCAGGAGTTTGAGACCAGCCTGACCAACATGGTGAAACCCCATCTCTACTAAAAAAATACAAAAATTAGCCGGGCATTGTGGCACACACCTGTAATCTCAGCTACTCAGGAGGCTGAGGCAGAAGAACCGCTTGAACCTGGGAGGTGGAGGTTGCAGTGAGCCAAGATTGCGCCACTGCACTCCAGTCTGCATGACAGAGTGAGACTTTGTCTCAAAAAAAATAAAAAATTACATGGCTAACCAACATATGAAAAAAAACTCAACATCACTGGTCATTAGAGAAGTGCAAATCAAAACCACAATGAGATACCATCTCACGCCAGTCAGAAGGGCAATTATTAAGTCAAACAATAGATGCTGGTGAGGCTCTGGGAAATAGGAATGCTTTTATACTGTTGGTGGAAATGTAAATTAGTTCAACCATTGTGGAAGACAGTATGGAGATTCCTCAAGGATCTAGAGCCAGAAATACCATTTGACCCAGCAATCCCATTACTGGGTATATACTCAAAGGAATGTAAATCATTCTACTATAAAGACACATGTACATGTATGTTTATTGCTGCACTATTTACCATAGCAAAGTCATGGAACCAACCCAAATGCCCATCAATGATAGACTGGATAAAGAAAATGTGGTACATATATGTCATGGAATACTATGCAGCCATAAAAGGGAAGGAGATTATGTCCTTTGCTGGTACATAGATGAAGCTAGAAGCCATCATCCTCAGCAAAGTAACACAGGAACAGAAAACCAAACACCTGATGTTCTCACTCATAAGTGAGAGTTGAACAATGATAACACATGGATACCGGGAGGGGAATAGCACACACCAGGGCCTGTTGGGGTCTAGGGGGCAAGAGGAGGGAACTTAGGGGATGGGTCTATAGGTGCAGCAAACCACCATGGCACATGTATACCTATGTAACAAACCTGCATGTTCTGCATATGTATCCCAGAACTTAAAGTAAAATAAAAAAAAAAGAAAGAAAAACCCAAAATGCCTCACTAACCATATATCCAACATAAATTTTATCTTTAAATGAGTTATATTTGCCTCACACTGATAAACTTTTATTTCATTCAGACTACAGCAATAATCTTCCATACTTAAGTATCTCCCTTGCCCAATAATTAAAAGGAAAAACACCAAAATGATTAGTAAAAATGATGTAGGAATTAACAGACCCTCTTAATTTGTTTTAAATTATTTTTAGATTTAAAAAATGTTTAAAGTTTGTAATTCCTAGTAGGAAATCATTATCTGAATGAACACTGTAATGGCAAACCACTGTAAAATGCTTCAACTGAATATAAGGTGGGGAGGTAGGGATTATCTAACAAAGTCAATGCTAAATGTTCTAAGTTTTGCTGCAGCACCCTGCTTCCAGTACTAGTTGTGTATCAGTTATCTATTGCTACATAGCAAACTACTCCAAAATTTAGTGGCATAATATAATAAAGACTTATGTTTTTCATAATTTTATTGGTAAACAATTTGGTCTGGGCACAACGGGATGGCTGTGGTTTCACCTGGAGTCACTAATGGGATGACTATTAACTGGCAACCTGAATGGGGTTAGATGGTCTGAGATGGACTCACTCACATATCTGGTGGGTGTTGACTGGGTGTTGACAGGTTGTTCCGGAGGGCTTCAGCCAGGACAGCTTGATCAAATGGTTTCTTGTGCTCCAGAGTCTGGTCTTTTTCTTCACATGTCAGTTTTAATGAAATACTCCCAGAGGGCTGGAGCAAACGCCAAAAAGTTTCCTGAGATCTACACTTGGAAGTCACAAACCATTACTTCTGTTAGTCTAAGGAACTGACAAGGAGAGCTCATATTCAAAGTGTGAGCAAGTATTCTCTACCTCTTGATGGAATAAGCTGCAAAAGCACATTGTGAGGGGATGATGTGCATATAGGGATGGGAGAAGATTTTGTGGCCCTTTTTGAAAGCTATCATAAAGTTTTAAATGGATATTTAGACATTTATACTAACTGAAATTCTGCAGAATGTTCCATCCTTTTTGATAATTCTAAAGAGAAGACAATTTGATTGTATACTCATAAGAAAGAAATTTCTCTTCCTCTAGGAGATGAAATATGGAGATAAATGATTCAAGACAGTATAAAAGCTGGGTTAGAAATAAATGAGCATGCATTTTACTGCCCAATTTTAGACACAGAATATTTATGAAAAAGCATCTCTCCTTTCCCCTAAAGCTAAGATTTTCAATCTATTTTCTAAGTCCTACCTTTAAAATAGCATCCCTTGATTTTCCCCTTGATTTTCTTTCTTCTCAGTAGCTTAACTTAATATAGTTCTTAATTTTCTCTTCATATCTTGGTCTAGTTTTGCATGAAGCCAGACAACCTTCTTCTAGGGTTTCAAGGTAAGTTGACCATTTACTTTGGTCCACTTAAAAGTGACTTCCATGAGAATTTTAAATAAAGATGTGGACCTTTGCCATTTATTACATAATGTACTTTAGTTTGTCACTCATGGGAAATGCTAATTAAATTTTGTTTATTGAGGTTTCATAGGATGATGAGTTCACTGGTTTAATGATAACATTGTGTGCTCATAGCTAGAGAGAAGAAAACAAAACACCATTGAGAAAGTCTTTTTGTTTTAGATATAATATACACCTACACAGCCTGTTCAGCAAGAGAATTCCAAAGGCATGTTTTTAAAGAAGAGGCCTCAAGGAGACTGGATTGAGATAAGGAGAGCCTGCAATTAAAGGAGAGTTTTACAAAAGGCTGAAATGAGAAGGAAAGAAAGAAGCGCAGGTGAAGCTGGAAACTCTGTGGTAACAGGAAGTGAGAAGATTCTGAATATGCCTTCTCGATTACTTCATGGAAATAGTGGCAGTGGGGGTTAGGAGGATAAACGATAAACACTTTTCATTTATCCTTTTATAATGACATATATGCTTTAAAAATACGCTTAGTGGCCAGGTGCAGTGGCTCATACCTGTAATTCCAGCACTTTGGGAGGCCATGGTGGGCGGATCACTTGAAGTCAGGAGTTCGAAACAAGTCTGGTGAACATGGTGAAAGCCCGTCTCTACTAAAAATACAAAAATTAGTCGAGTGTGGTGGTGGGGGCCTGTAATCCTGGCTACTTGGGAGGCTAAAGCAATAGAATTGCTTGAACCCGGGAGATGGAGGTTGCAGTGAGTTGAGATTGTGCCACACTGCACCCCAGCCTGGGTGACAGAGTGAGACTCTGTCTCAAAAAAAAAAAAAAAAAATACTCTTAATTTTGATGATGGCAAAAGCAATTACCATAGAACTAAATAGCTAATGTTAAACTTATACATCTAGCCTTGTCTCTGTATTAGTCTTTGTACCAAAGGCCTTCAAGTTGGCATCAGAGAACTGGCACATTTTGTTGAGAGGAGAAAGTCTAAAATATCATTTACTGTTTTTACTTAGCATATAAGACACTTAATTGTTCATTTTACAACCTTGCAGTTTTTAAGAAAACTATTTAAGAAAGGTGAGGGACTGGAAAACTATAAATTTTAATGTTCTAGCACAAGTAACATTAAGTCACTGTTGCAGTCCTAGAAATGGTTTATTTGGAATCATTTATTATATTTGATGAACTTGATGAAAATCTTGAAAGGAACACTCTTTTTATTTCCTCACCCTTCCATAATGATATTTACTGTTTGCACAGTGATCACTCAGTTTTTAGAGATGTTTACCACCTTTTCTTGCTGATTAAATTCCTGTTTGGTCTCACTGCCAAGTCTGTTGGATTAAATTAACAAATTCTGTTTGCTTTACTGGGAATGACCTGTAGCAACCTTCAGCTTGTACAAAATAATAATCTCTTCACTGATATATTGATTCAATGCTCTTTATCTTCTTTTAAAGAAATGTGCAGTGAAAATGTGATCTTCAGCTTGCTAAAATTTACAGGTCTACATTGCTTATTTTAATATATTGAAAATCTTGATCTTTCAAATCTCATAACTCCTTTCTCTTTGCTGTTTTTAATGATTCTAGTTCTAAAGGGTCACCAAATCTTGATTCCTCTGAGGCAAGACTTTAACATGATCTTTTAATCTATTAAGTGTCCCACTTTTGAAAATTATCTACATCAAAGGGCCAATTTAGGAAGATTAAAACTTTCTTTTAAAAAGGCAAATCCAATTTTTATTAAATTGCTTTATTCTGTCTCTCTTTTATTTGCTTTAAAGCTAACAGCTAAGAGATATTGAAGTTTTTGAAGAAAACAAAATTTTTGCTGTAAGAAGATGTGAAAATACAATAATATTTTGTAAATTTTATATGAAGCCTAAGCCATTGCAAGCATTATAGCAAACATTAGAATATTAAGGTGACATTCTCTGAATTTCAATAAAAAAAGAATGGCAATGGTAGAATAAGGAATAAGGTTTGAGAGTAGGGTGGAGAAATAAACCAACAATTGCTGCATTCCAGCGACTAGGCTATGGCATATAGTTTGTGTACATTTTCAAATTGATTATTTGTTTCTCCGCTCCCCACCTTATTACATTTTCATAGATGAAGTAATTGAGGAATAAAGAGATTCAGTAACTTGCCTGAGATCAGTACACATAGCACACAGGCAAACTGAGGCCTTTCACTTCACCCTAAGTCGAGTTAGCGCTAAAGCTAATTCCCTTTTGAACAAAACACACTCTGTCTTTGAGAAGTAAGCATTTCCAAATTCTCAACTCTCCATTCTACTTTCAGAACAAAAACATGACCAATGATTTTGCACATCACATGATAACCACGTAATAACATAGGTTATTTGGGAAAGCCTCCTCACAGAAGTTCCTGCTTAATGTATTTATCTTTTAATCTAGTTGAATTCTTTCATGTAATCCAGTGAAATTCAACTCTCTGTTAAAGAAAAAGTGAGGAAAAAAATCGATCAGGGAATTCTTCTTATTTGTAGGGCATTCAAGAAGGTAACACTCAGGAGTGAACCTGAAGTGGATTCTTTGTATCTACTCCTCTCTCATTCATTTTCAGCAAGCATCTAGCTAAACTGAGTTCACTTCTGATGGGTGTTTTTTTTTGCACATCACACTTTACCATAATCCAGGTACTTAATCTGGGGTTCAGTGGAAGAAATATGATCTGTTCCAGTGTTGGAGGTAAGCTGGCTGACCTGAATTTACTGAGAGATTATATATTTGTAGGTTGTACTTAATGAGCATTTAAAGGTGGTGTGAGGATAATTGTGATTGTGTTAGCTTTTCACATGTGTGCTGATGGAGGACCTGTTAGTCCCATCTGCCTAGTCCTTCCGGCTCTTCTAGCCACTTCTCTACTGCTTCATTGACACTCTTGAAGTGTGATGTTTTTCGGTGAGGCAGCTTACCCCACAATCTGTACTAATTGGCCTTTTCTTCTGAGGTCCTGCCACATTTTTAGTGAGCAGGAAACAAGTCCCCGTCACTGAAGACATCCACAGACTTTTTGTCTTTCTCAGTTTGGAGAACGTTTTTTGTTAATTCAGAGAAAGTTCTGTCTTTTTCTTCAGGTTTCTTTTTGGTTCCATGGGGTCCTACTTCCTTTAAGGAATCAACATCCCATACCTTTCCCTGAAGCAAAGAAGCACAGGGTCTGCTTTCTTTTCAGTTGGGGAAGGGAAAAGGCAAAAGATAGGAAGAAACAAAAATTTAGATTTCAAAAATGTGTCTGCCATGGTACACTGCTCAATTGCAGTGTTTTCCCATGCTGGCTACAGAGTATCCCGGAATCAGTGTTGTTCTGTTTCTTGTTTGAAAACATACAAAATGAATAAAAGGATCCTTTCAAATTTAACCAGAGAGGCGTGGTGTTCTTTAGTGATATCCATCTACAGGGGGCTCCTATATAAGAATCAGTTCTAGGAAGATAATGCTGATAGTACTAAACAGGAACCTCAAGCTGTGGTATAGACTGCAGTAAGAGTTAAGAAAGAGGTTTAGAGGCATTTAGAGATCTAGTGACAATTACGTACTGAGATGTTCTTTCTTTTGTACTCCTCTGACATGGATCTAGAACTTTGGTGAGATCTTTTTACCTAATTATGGTTATTGCCAGGGATAAATTTTAAGTCCTGGATTTGTCTTTGGCTTGTTAAATTTCTAAGTAGCATTATTGCCTCTTACTGGCATTAAATATCTCTCAGTATTTTATTTTTCTTTTTCAGAATAAGAGTCTTGCACTCATGCACTGTAAGAGAAGGCAGAGATTATTAGGCTAACAACTTCTCCAAGGCCCAACGTATTAGTATTCTTCCACTATCACTCAGGTTATCCACAAAAGAATTCCAATCACTCAACCTTTGTATTGTACTTGAACATAGCTCTTGAGAGTATTTCTTTTTTTTTTTCTCAAGTGGGTAGTATTTTTTCACTTTCATTTTCATTGACACTACATCAATATAAAAAAAAGATTTCCAAGTAGTTGTGCATAAGTTGAGGTTTCCGATTGATCTTTGCAATTCCTTTCCTGCAAATTGAGGTTGAGGAGCAAACAAACAGAATGGTTGTATTACATTGAAGCAGAAGGCAAGTGGGGATTTATAACCAGCACTGTATTCTAATCATTGATTTGAGACTGACACTGATAAAGGACGACATTCTGTAGGAAAGAGTGATGAGGTCACCAGCTATTACTCAGCAGTGTTTTTGTGCTTTATTGCTGTCTGTAAGCAATGATAAGGATTGAGGTGGGCTTCCAAACTAGGCCATAGCATTTGCAGTGATTACTAGACCTTGAACAAGCCTTATTATAGGTTGGCTATTCATCTTTTCCCAGAGCACTAAAATATACCTGGACAGCATCCTATGATTAATTTTTTTTGAGGGATTTTCACATTAAAACAAAACCACTGAAAATAAAAGAAAAATTACCCAATGTGTGAGATTATCAAATGGAGCTGTGATGTATTTTGTTTTTCTTTCTTAAATGGAGAGATCCAGTGACAGAACTTGAAGATGGTATAATAGACTTTTATAGTTATGATTTTTATACAAATTAGTATTTTAATCTGTTTTGAGGTAAGAGCTTTCTATTGTTAATTCAGTAGAGGGCCAGTGGTAAAATGCCAAAAAGCGATTAAATCTCATGCTCTGCCACTACTAGCTGGGGTGGGCAGATGAATTCATTGACATTAGATCCCATTCCTCATTACTTATAGCCATCTTTGCATTCAACATTGCAGTTTCTGCTATTTCTCTCCTTTCCTTGCTGTAATAATTTCCTTCCTGTCCTCCTTGGTTATTTGACAAACTCATTTCTCTTGGGAATGATGTTTCTTATTTCTCCTTAACAACTGTAAATATTACTATTTCTACCAGTGCTTTAAACTTCATATACCTTATATTTCAAACAAGAAATCAGTGGCTACCTAATATACGTGTACATGTTCCTATTATTGTACATATTTTATGTACTTCACATATATTAGTTAAAAAGTGGTAGAAGAGGCATTTTTCTTTTTTTATTCTTGATAGTGAAACTGAACAAAAATACTACATTTATCACAATTATGAATTTTTTTGAAAAATTATGAATTATAACTCTCCTGATTCTTAGGTCCATGTTTATTTGCACTTACCTAACTTCTAGAATACTGAGTTGGAAATGAATAAATAATATCTCTAGTGACTTATTGCTTGGGAAGAATGAAAAATGCTATAGTGTTGCATGCAGGTACCACAGACCCTCCAAATGGGAAGTACCACGGAGCCTCAAATGGAAGCTGCCACTGTAAACAGTTGTAATTTAACAAGTTCAAAATCCCCATCCTATCTTGTTAGCGTTAGAAAAAATGTTAGTTCTGCAAAGCGGACATCACTGTCGTAAAGGATACATTTGGAGCCCTCAATCTGCAGGGAGAGAAAGCTATAGCACCATGCAGCCTACACGGGGTTAACAAGCATGGTTGGATATCAGTTATCTGCTGTCAGTTCCTTAAATTCCTCCTCCCTACTCAAAAGAATTCTGGTCTGATCTACTCAAACTCTTCCTCTCCTAGGCTGTCCAAAATGTGTTATATTGGACAGATTAATATCTGAGATTTTGTGATGCAAAATCAAGAAGAAAAGAGAAACTAGAAATTTCTGAAAGGAGTTTCGTTTTGTTTTTGTTTCTGTTGTGAGGTGTGAGGAGGATTTGGGGGTGTAGCTTGGGAGCACAAACATAATGTCACAGCAGGGGTGAAAGAAGAAAACGGTGATAAAAAATGTTGCTAGGACCATTTTTCGTTTTCACCATGTTTGAGAAATACAAATATAGAAGTTTTACTTTAGTTTGAAGTCACTTTTGGTAACATGATCTGTGTTCTATAAAGATGACCCCAGTGTTATACTGAATCAGAAATTGTGTTATGCTTACAAAGGCATGGATATTCAACATGAAGAAAACCTGGACTAGAGTGTTACTTACATGGCTTGAACCATAATGGTTAATCATTTTTGCCAAGTTAGAGAGGACAAACTTGAGGCCAGCATTAGTCAGATTTAGTATCTGCCTACTGTGGACTACCTAAGACTGTGTTAGGCAATTAAAAGGATAGGGCTGGTGATCCTATCAATAACCCTGTAAAACAACAGAAAATAGTTTGCTTCAACAGCACACATTTAAAAAAAATTAATTGCAAAAGTAAATGCTCAGTATAAAAATCCTAATCAATGTCAAAAGTGAAAAATGAAGGTCATCTTTGCTCTCACTCTCACTTTTTAGGGTGTCACTACCACAGTTAACTGTTTTGTGTGCAGAACAATAGATATGGCATACGTCCATTTCTGTGTGTAAAATCCCCAAACCTATGCTTATTTGTACCATGTAGGCAAAGTTCTTCTAAAGGAGTCTTTCATATATATATGCTCACTTATATATATATAATTCACATATGTATATATAAAATTCATACTCACACACATACACATATATATGTACATATATGTATGAAATCCATTTGTGTTTGAAATGGTTTTCAATTTTGGAAGATCTATGTAGAATTTTAAATACTTTTACTTGGTTTCTCCTTCCTAAAATTTAAGGATCATTTTTTCATATATGTATTGGTGAAAGTTGAGTCAGGAAAATAGGAAGCACACTAGGTATTTCAACAATGGGAACATAATCTTAAATAAGGCTGAAAGAATAAAGAGGGAGAGCCCAGAGATAACAGCAAGAAGTAGCTACCATCTCCAGGGCCAGAAGCACAAAAGGAAGAGGTTAGGGATTTCAAAATCTAGAAGAGTACAGACTCTGTAAGTTGGGGCTCAGATTACTTAAGAGGAGTCTTGCCCTGGCTACCATGAATCTTTCTGAGAAGAGGGCAATGAAACTAGTTCTAGGAATGCAAATTGGTGCTGTTGGAGTGCAGAGCTAGTGTTCTGCAACTGACAGGAACGGGAAGTAAGAATTCTTTCCTTCCCTTCCCCGCCTCCCGGGGTTTTTTCCTGTGCCCCCTCCTGGCCGCTCCTAGCAAAAGGCCATCTGATAGAGGACAAAAGTGTTTTCAGAGTCTTGGTCTCAAGATCACAAGAGTAGGAATTTAGAGTTTTTGGCTTTAGTTTCTTGCTTAGAGCTAGAAGAAGTCTTTATAAGTTAACAATTTGGAAGAAAGTAGATAGTAAGTAGGCTGAAAAACCAATTTTTTGGGGATATACCTTTTACTAGTTGTACCAAAATTATCCCTTTTCCTGGAAATAATGGATCTAGTGTCTTCCAAGTATTAATTTGATCGTGATAGTGTTTCTGCCTCTTAAATTTAGCTTGTATTTCAAGCTACATTTTAAAGGTCAGGAGAAACACTTAAAGGTCATGGGAAACACTTAAAAGTATCTTGAGAGCTGATGATGAAAGCTATATCTTCTGCAGTTAATTTCTGTACTGATTACTGCAATGCCTGCTTCTGATTTTTCTCTAGTATAGTCTAATTTTACTTTTGGTTCTTATTACAGAATTTATGTGAAACTGAAAGTAAATCCACCTTTAGCTATACAATAATCGCTTAGTTTGTGGTATAATTTTACACAAAACACTTCTAGTTTAGTATTTAAAAATTCATTGCTAGTTTTATTAAATATTAGTTTTCCCTTTAATCAAGTCTTTGGTGGACAACTGGTGTTTGCATGGAGTCTGGAGGAATATTACATGTCTATGGATATTTAAAAAATATGTAACTTCATGGTTTAGAATCACAGGACCATGCCTAGTTTGGTTTGTAAACGTAGATCAGCCCCGCTCCAGGGATGAGGAGGGCTATGTATAGATATTTTTTATCTGTCCACCACACTTGAGTGAAGAAATTATTGTGAGTGAACATAAAATTATATTCTGAACATTATTTGAACATTCTTTTGATACTTAGTCTTTTTAATTTAATTTTTTTTATTATACTTTAAGTTGAGGGTACATGTGCACAAC